>NC_090890.1:23633726-23651226 GCF_036669925.1 Montipora capricornis | reverse complement strand
CATTGTCTACAGTAGGAACAGCTATCTACATTGTCTACAGTAGGAACAGCTATCTACAACTGTCTACAATAGGAACAGCTATCTACATGTCTACAATAGGAACAGCTATCTACACTGTCTACAGTAGGAACAGCTATCTACACTGTCTACAATGGGAACAGCTATCTACACTGTCCTACAGTAGGAACAGCTATCTACACTGTCTACAATGGGAACAGCTATCTAAATTGTCTACAATAGGAAGAAAAAAAAAAACAGCTATCTACACTGTCTACATTAGGAACAGCTATCTACACTGTCTACAATGGGAACAGCTATCTACACTGTCCTACATGGGAAACAGCTATCTACATTGTCTACATAGGAACAGCTATCTAACATTGTCTACAATAGGAACAGCTATCTACACTGTCTACAGTAGGAACAACTATCTACACTGTCTGCTATGGAACAGCTATCTACAGTGTCTACAATGGGAACAGCTATCTACACTGTCTACAATGGGAACAGCTATCTACATTGTCTACAGTAGGAACAGCTATCTACTTGTCTACAGTAGGAACAGCTATTTACACTGTCTACAGTAGGAACAGTTATCTACACTGTCTACGATGGGAACAGCTATCTTACATTGTCTACAATAGGACCAGCTATCTACACTGTCTACAGTAGGAACAGCTATCTACACTTTCTACGATGGGAACAGGCTATCTACATTGGTCCTACCAAATGGGAAAGCAGCTTATCTAACACTGTTCCCTACAATGGGGAAACAGCTAATCCTACATTGTCTAAACAGTAGGAACAGCTACGACACTGTCTACAATGGGAACATCTATCTACATTGTCTACAATAGAACCCTATCTACACTGTCTACAGTAGAACCGCTATCCTACCTGTCAACAATGGAACAGCTATCTACCCTGTCTACAATGGGAACGCTCTGTACATTGTCTACAGTAGGAACAGCCATCTACACTATCTGAAAAAGCTATCGAAACTATGACAATGGGAAAAGGCTAATCTACACTGTCTACAGTCGGAACAGCTATCTACATTGTGTACAGTAGGAACAGCTATCTACACTATCTACAATGGGAACAAGCTATCTACACTGTCTACATTAGGAGCAGTTATATACACTGTCTACAATGGGAACAGCTATCTACAATGTCTACAATGGGAACAGATATATACAATGTATACGACAGGAACAGCTATTCTACATAGTCTACAGTAGGAACAGCCATCTACACTATCTACAATGGGAACAGCTATCTACAGTGTCTACAATGGGAACAGCTATCATACACTGGTACAATGGGAACAGCTATCTACAAGTGTCTACACAGAGGAAAACAAGTATCTACACTGTCTACAGTAGGAACAGTTACATACACTGTCTTACAATGGGAAACAGCTATCTACACTGTCTAGCAATAGGAAACCGACTACTTACAGTGTCTACGATAGGAACAGCTATCTTACACTGTCTACAGTAGGAAACAACTATCTACACTGTCTACTATGGGAACAGCTATACACCATGTCTACAGTAGGAACAGTTACATACACTGTTCTACAATGGGAACAGCTATCTACATTGTCTCTACAGTAGGAACAGTTACATACACTGTCTACAATGGGACACAGCTATCTACACTGTTTACAGTAGGAACAGCTATCTACATTGTCTACAGTAGGAACAGCTATCTACACTGTCTACAATGGGACAAGCTATCTATCCTGTCGTACAATGGGAACAGCTATCACCACTGTCTACGATAGGAACAGCTATCTACATTTGTCTACAGTAGGAACAGCTATCTACATTGTCTACAGTAGAGGAAACAGCTATCTCCACTATCTACAATGGGAACAGACTATCTACACTGTCCTACAGTAGGAACAGCTATTCTACATTGTTTACCGTAGGAACAGCTATCTACACTATCTACCATGGGAACAGCTATCGTACACTGTCTACATTAGGATCAGTTAATACACTGTCTACAATGGGAACAGCTATCTACACTGTCTACAATGGGAAACAGCTATCTACACTGTCTACGACAGGGAAACAGCTATCTACATTGTCTACAGTTAGAAACAGCGATCTACACTGTCTACAATGGGAACAGCTACTCTACACTATCTACGACAGGAACAACAGCTATCTACATTGGTCTACAGTGAGATAACAGCAGATATCTACCCTGTCTACCGTAGGAACAGGTAACTACACTGTCTACAATGGGAACAGCTATCTACACTGTCTACAATAGGAACCTATCTAAACTGTCTACAGTAGGAACAGTTACATACACTGTCTACAATAGGAACAGCTATCTACACTAATTTACCGTAGGAACAGCTATCTACACTGTCTACAGTAGGAACACTTATCAACACTGTCTACATGGGGAACACCTATCTACACTGTCTACAATGGGAACGGTTGTCTACACTGTCCCAGTAGGAACCGTCAGGTCCACTGTCTACAGTGGAAACAGCTACCTACACTGTCTACAATGCGGACAGATATCTAAACTGTCTATAATGGGAACAGCTGTGTATACTGTCTACAGTAGGTTATACTGCCTACAAGTTAGGGACAGACCAACTAGACTGATGGCAGTTTACACAGGAAGGAAAAGATGGGGTCGTAACAACTGATTGAGAGGAATCATTAAATGATCATTAAAGTAAAGGGCTTGGCTAGTTTGAAAAGTAGAAACTTCAGGAGCTGCAGATGGACTGAGGCAGTAAACCTATCTCAAACGGACACATGAACGAGATCAATCCCTTTATCCAACCAGCGTACATCACCTCCAGGATGATCGCAAATGGATTCACCGTACAAAGTGGAAGGAGACGTTTTTTAAAAGAGGTTTCAGGGAGGTCGAACACTGGACAAATTCTGGAGAAATTCACACCCGACTTAGTGATGAGGGGGGACGCGGGTTCAAATCCCGCCTCAGGACAGTTACAGTTTTTCGATTTCCCCAGCAGTTGTCCAGTGTTGGGTCTCCGTATTTATAGATATTAATGGCACTCGAGAGAAAATTGCTTTTTTAATTCAAACCCAAACGCGTTTCGGCTTCTGCCTTCATCAGGGGTTTTTGCTTCCAGGTATAATTACAAATGGTTAAAAAAATTACTGTGACGTAATAAATAGAGTGATTTAGTAATCAACGTGCCAATTAGTTATGGGACGTAATGGTTCTTGCGTTCTAGAGCAAGAAGGCCCTTTATAACTTATGTTTTTAAACATCATTAACGTACGCACTACTTTATAAAGGTCTTTTGCACTTCTAAACTACTAGCCAGTACGTTTCTTCAGTACAGTAGGATGCAGGGTTCTTAGCCTACTTTGCCCCAAATATTTCCCTTTCGCGGGGTAATTCTTTTTGCCGTTGAACAGTCGTATCAATACGTTTAATTTGCTCGATTAATTGTAATGGTGACCGTGGTTGTAAAAGTTATGACTTCTAGGGTTAAGGACGGAAAAGTGCTCCGTGATTTCGCAACTACAAAAAGCCTTTTTAATGTGGCGTTCCTGTGCTGGTTCAGCCGTTATGTTGAAGCCTGGCTCACGTCTTTCCGACATATTTTGTAAGTTGCAAAGGGTACAATTGATAATGTTAATCACCCACGTTGATTGGCAATTCACTGCATATACTATATCATTCACTACTCTTATATATATATATATATATATATATATAGGAAAGGAAAAGTAAAACATTAAAACACTACACGTGGATTGATGAGTGGGCGACCAACAAAAAACAGGCTTGTAGGGATGAACTTGTCGTTTTACTTGCTTTCTTCTTCAATATATACTTCGATCTACTTCTATGTATTGAGCACTGTTTTGCGAAAATCAAGGGTTAATTAAGCGCCGAGTACTTTATGGACTCATGTGACAGGATTGAAATACTTCGCCATTGGCTGGACTCTAATTAAGGTGGGATCTGTATGATTAAGGAAGGTATGGGTTTAAAATAACGTCACAAACGTAGATGCCACACGCATTCAATGCCCTTTTTTTCAATGGGAACACTTCATATTTAATGGGATCCTGAGCATTAATCACTTCAGGATTTAGTAGGAGGGACATCAATCTTAAGAGAAATCATTGATTTTGAATGAGCGTTGGTTGGGGAGAAACTTTGTGTACTGTGTTGTAGTCATTAGACGAGACGAGATACCAGGGACGACGACGCATTTATGGTAAAGAAGCAATATCGAATGGATCAATAAGTGAGGCTAAAAAAAGTAAATTTGGGCCAATAATGTCGAATTTGTTGAAATGTCTGAGAGGATTATTACTAGTAAATGTCCCTTGTAAAACAGTCAGCGTGAATTTACACGCTGGCTGTAAATGAGGCAATACGACAGCCAAAATACCGCGAGGGTGGTGCCCCTGCAAACAACAAAATAATCTTGTGGGCGGCACTAATTTGGTGTCCCTTATGGAGAAATCTTGCAAGGACCAACCACACACAATAAAATTTAGATCTCGTTCTCCTCGTTAGAAACGCAAATATTTAAGAGAACGCAAATCTTGAGTGCTTCGAACGCGGATATTTCGAGGTTTCCCGCTAGTCGAAACAAATTCTGTATTTTCTCTTTCCCTTGGCGACGTCGAATTAACGGGGTTGTAATATATAACAAAATGGCTCAGTGTAAGGACCCCTTTCATAATGGTGGGTCAAATTAAATATTCTTTTCAGTTTTAATGCTAAATAAGCCTTTATAGCCTCGTTACGGACGAGCAAATTTCAAAAGAATATTGTTCGCCGGCAAGAAGGCTCTTCGAGGGACTGGGGTTGGGGATAGTATTTGTTTCAAAATGAGGGCACTCGGTCTAATTATAATTAACATAAATACAAAAAGAATGAAAAAGTGGTACGCCATTTTATGCACAAAAAAGTGGGTCCTATAAACCCAACTTGCACAGTGCCCCCCCCCCTTGGAGGAAACCCAAAAATTTTTTGATTTGCAGGCCTGAATGGGTGAGTTGTGAAACGTTTTTTTAATAACACTAAATCAAATAATTCGTACGTACAACGTTAGTATGGTGTCTATTTATTATAAAAAGCAATTTTCGTACTGGCCCAAATAGAAGAAGCCATTTCGTCAAACATTAATGCCTTGCGTATTTATTGTGGGCCTTAAGCTACTGCGCTAATTATCCTTTTTTTTTAAGTACTCCGGAGTACCTTTGTAAAATTTGCTATGTCTCGCCAGCAAAAAAAGGAAAAGGGAAGAGGAGAAAAGAAAACTTACTACAAGAACTCTTTCATCGGAAAAAAAAAGCTATCCGTATGATAATCGTTTAAGCAAGAAGTATTTTTTTCTTCGTGTTTAACTGGTTCCCCCCCCCCTTTTGAATCAGGGGCACCCCAACGAGAAAGTGAATTAGTTAAAACTAACCTTTTAAAACTATTAGCATTTGGTTTTTTTTTTTTTTAAAACGTAAATTTTTTTTTGTTTAGTAAAATTTAAACGGTAAGATAATAGGCCATATTTGTTTATCCCCCCCTTAAAAATTTTTTTTCATCTTTGTTTCGGATTTCCCCTAGCTTTAAAATGTCCCCCTAGTTTAAATCCGAGAAAATTTATTAGAGATTCAAAAAGCTTTTTTTTCCTTTTCTTTTTGGAAAATTTCAGCCAGAGGAGGGAAAAGAAAAAAAGGCCTTCCCCGAAAATTCTAGGTGACCTTTTTAGGGTAAAAATCCGTTTAAAATGGGCAATTATACCATTTTTCAGAATCTACTGTTGAAAAGAATACAAAACACCTCTTCTAGGAAGAGGAGGGTTAAAGAGAAGGATGCATTACATGACCAGTTGAGTGTCGCAAACAGGCCAAAAAGCTCAAAACGCGTATCCAAAGCCAAAAATTACAAACTGTGAAAGAAACACTTATTCGGTAATACTGCCATGGCTACCTGAACGGAATTAAATTGCAAATTCAGGAAATGAAATCAAGATCATGAGATAGATTAATAATGGATATTTAGATAAAGATAATAATAAGAATACCTTCATAAGATCAATGATATTTATTTTTTGTGAAGCGTTCGAATCACCGTATTTTGGAATAGGAATACATGGAATAGAAGTTAGAAAATCCTTAGTTTTTACGGAGATTCACATTAAAACTGTCAAACACCGGCTTTTAAATGCTATTTTAAATATATCTTTCTTATCGTGTGATTGCTTCCAAAGCCAGACATACCGTTTGAAATCATCACTCCACTTGCTCTTATTCCAGAATTGGGTTAATCGAACGCACCCTTAAATAATGCTGACAAAAGACATCTCGATGACAAATGCTCCGTACAAATGCTCTTTTAACTATATATCTTGTTCAACTTTGAATATATTCCTAAACTTAATCTATTTGACAATTATATACACTTTGTGATTTTAACATTTAATTAGATATTGAATGAGAGTAGAAATTCCTTATCAATTGTTGTAACCAGTATAACATTTACTATATTTTTCAGTACCAGTTGTCCAAAGTAACGCAATTCAGTCGTTTTTGATTGTCACGTAGCTTTCGAAATAGAAACTATTGATCAATTTATCGATATCTCAAGACCAATCTTGGTTGAGACATGTGCAATTGGGCACTTTATCAGTCAATTTGAGGGATGGAACCACTGAAGGAGTAAAGCACCTAGGGTTGATACATGACCAATTGAGAAAGGCATCGTGACAAGCCAAAAAACTGAAAAGAGGGTATCTAAAAAATAAAAATATAATTCAAAAAGTCAAAGAACGTTCATACTAATCATATGGTAAGGGCATTAACTTGTAATTTCCTGTGGCAAGGACTTTAATGTGTTCTTTAAAGACAGTTACAACTTAATGTTCATGAGCTTTCTCATGTTGATAATTAAAGATAAACCTTTGGCAAGAAAACCTTTGGAAATCATGTTGATATTTCTTATGGAAAGTATAATTTAAAGCGCCAACAAAGCAGTTGTTGTGGTAAAATGATCTCAGCCAGTTAAACCCATTTTTGACTACTGAATTAGACATCAGGTGGAGTAACCCTGGAAAGAACACCCCTTGTAAAAGCGGATCCTTTGTTATAAGAGATTCAAGCTGACATTTCATTTTTACCCACAGGATTGACTGACGCCCAAATAAGTTGCCTTCTATGATAGGTATCTACCGAAATGTATAAGTAGCGCTTAAACTTGCATGACCAAAATGACACTTTCCCTCACTGAAACAGTTTTTCGAGCGATGAAACAACAACATCGCTCGATAATATTTTTCCCTTTATTAATGTTAAAAGAAACGTTTCACCAGTTTGCCTTATTAAAAAGAAAATGACACCGACGTCAAAAATTGCACAATGAGTGTTTACCTTCATGTAACTGCCCTACCGCCAAAAGTAATATTAGCCTCAGCCTTATTTGTTGGTAAACGGTTAACACGTACAATTGTAATGTTTTCTGAAATGCTAAACATTAACAGGGACTATACGTTTTGTGTAGCATGAAAGCAATTTAAGCTCAAAAATCCTAAGGTCCCTAATCCGGTCTATGATCTTCATTGGCTATTATACGCGCCTCGTTGGTGATCTATCACTTCATATCCAGCGCGCCCTCCAAGAATAATTTGGGGGCTTAAGACTTTTACGACGGCGACGGCAACGACCACAACAACGGCGCAAAACAATGATATTGGTTAAAAGAGCGTAAATAATCGTGCTGTACGTGCAGCACGGATTTTAGGACGGATTCTTGCGGTGCTCTGCATAAAGATGACGTGAAATCACCAAATTTGAGGTTTTGACGACAACGTGAACATGCAACAGAGAATCTTTCCTTCTCTATTTTCACTTTGTAACTGCTCGTACCAATTTATTTTAGGATACTTCGCCCAAATTGCAAGAAGTGAACGATAGATAAAGCAAAGTGATATTTTGAGGCGACGTTTCGATGAAGTCACCAATACCAGTGACAAGGAAATTTGGCGCTTTTATAGTAAAAACATGGCACCCGTGGTAGTCTAGAAAATATTAATATAGAGACCAACTTGGAAGAAACCAAGCTCGCACTCGCAACGAGTCACTTCTTACTTGTCCATTAGTGTTACTAATGAGAACAAGTAAGTTAATCGGGAAGAATTAAAGTGTGACTGGCCTTCGATACACACATTACGCAAGGAGTTATATCCAAACGTTGTTTATTCACAGACAAGTTCTGCCATACAAATCACAGTTGTAAGTGCTAAACTTCCGACTTCTTTGGTCTGAACTCCTTGTTCTTAGAGAAGTGTTTTCTGAGTCTGACTCTGAGATAACAATCTAGTGACTAAACACACCTGAACTAATAGGGTGGCGCGCAAGGGACATGGCATTTCGTGATCACTTTTCCCGGCTTCAAATTTCAAACTTAAAATTCCGCGTTTGCAAACTCAACTTTTTAAGTGTAGAAACTCGAAATTTTCAATTCAGAAACTCGAAATTTTGAGTTCACAAACTCGAAAATTTGAGTTTACAAACCGGTCAGAGTAAAATAAAACTGCAGACAAGGGGTAAAATGCAGACTACATGTAAGGTTATAATTCTACTGTTGAAAAAAGCCCAAACCCTTCAGAAGTGCTAACTTAGGCCTAATTAGGCACAAAATAATATTTAGGCTTAACTGTACATGTTAGCTACATTATAACCTTTCTTAATCTGTAGTCTGCATTTTACACTGACAAGAGTTTCGAAACTCGAAATTTCGAGTTTGCAAACACAAAATTTCCAGTTTGTGAACACAAAATTTCAAGTCTTTAAACTCAAATTTTCGAGTTTGAAATTTAAAACAGGAAAACTGATCACCAAATGCAATGTCCCTTACAGGCCACCATAACTAAATACGTGACCTAGTAATGTCAAAATTTGATGAACCAACTAGTGAATTATCCGTAAAAGGTTTACACTATGTCCTGCTATAGAGTTAGACTACAACAATATAGAATTTAAAAAAAGAGTACTAAGGGCTTGATGGTCGTTTCTCTTCTACGATCCGAGTGCCTTTCCACAACTGACGATTTTTTATTCTAAATTGACTTTTGATCAGTAACAAAGATGTCTAAATAACAAACAATACAAACGATAGCAAACACAAAGCAAACAATACAAAGGTAAGCTTTCTATCGATAAACAAATAAAATAACAGCTCCTGTTGTACAGAGTAAACACATTAGCTCTTAGTAAAGACAGTGTACACAGCTGTTTCCATTCTACACATGTAAAGAGAGCTGTTCCCATAATACTACTGTACACAGTGTAGACAGCTGGTTCCTACGGTAGACAGTGTAAATAGCTGTTCCTACTATAGACAATGTAGATAGCTGTTCCTACTGTAGACAGTGTAATAACTGTTCCCATTGTAGACAATGTAGATAGCTATCCCATTACTGTAGACAGTGTAGATAGCTGTTCCCATTGTAGATAATGTAGATAGCTGTTCCCATTGTAGACAGTGTAGATAGCTGTTCCTACTGTAGACAATGTAGATAGCTGTTCCCATTGTAGATAGTGTAGATAGCTGTTTCTACTGTAGACAGTGTAGATAGCTGTTCCTATTGTAGACAATGTAGATAGCTGTTCCCATTGTAGACAGTGGAGATAGCTGTTCCTACTGTAGACAATGTAGATAGCTGTTCCTATTGTAGACAATGTAGATAGCTGTTCCCATTGTAGACAGTGTAGATAGCTGTTCCTACTGTAGACAATGTAGATAGCTGTTCCCATTGTAGACAGTGTAGATAACTGTTCCTACTGTAGACAGTGTAGATAACTGTCCCTACTGTAGACAGTGTAGATAGCTGTTCCCATTGTAGACAGTGTAGATAGCTGTTCCTATTGTAGAAACTGAAGAGAGCTGTTCCCAGTGTAGACAGTGTAAGTAGCCGTTCCTATTGTAGACGATGTAGATAGCTGTTCCTACTGTAGACAGTGTAGATAACTGTCCCTACTGTAGACAGTGTAGATAGCTGTTCCCATTGTAGACAGTGTAGATAGCTGTTCTTATTGTAGACACTGAAGAGAGCTGTTCCCAGTGTAGACAGTGTAAGTAGCCGTTCCTACTGTAGACGATGTAGATAGCTGTTCCTACTGTATACAGTGTAGATAGCTGTTCCTACTGTAGACAGTGTAAATAACTGTTCCTACTGTAGACACTGTAGATAGCTCTTCCTATTGTAGACAGTGTAGATAGCTGTTCCTACTGTAGACAGTGTACATAACTGTCCCTACAGTAGACAGTGTAGATAGCTGTTCCCATTGTAGACAGTGTAGATAGCTGTTCCTATTGTAGACACTGAAGAGAGCTGTTCCCAGTGTAGACAGTGTAAGTAGCCGTTCCTACTGTAGACGATGTAGATAGCTGTTCCCATTGTAGACAGTGTAGATAGCTGTTCCTACTGTAGACAGTGTAGATAACTGTTCCTACTGTAGACACTGTAGATAGCTGTTCCTATTGTAGAATGTGTAGATAGCTGTTCCTACTGTAGACAGTTTAGATAACTGTCCCTACTGTAGACAGTGTAGATAGCTGTTCCCATTGTAGACAGTGTAGATAGCTGTTCCTATTGTAGACACTGAAGAGAGCTGTTCCCAGTGTAGACAGTGTAAGTAGCCGTTCCTACTGTAGACGATGTAGATAGCTGTTCCTACTGTAGACAGTATAGATAGCTGTTCCCATTGTAGACAGTGTAGATAGCTGTTCCCACTGTAGACAATGTAGATAGCTGTTCCTACTGTAGACACTGTAGATAGCTGTTCCTATTGTAGACAGTGTAGATAGCGGTACCTACTGTAGACAATGTAGATAGCTGTTACTACTGTAGACAATGTAGATAGCTGTTCCCATTGTAGACAGTGTAGATAGCTGAACCTACTGTAGACAATGTAGATAGCTGTTCCTACTGTAGACACTGTAGATAGCTGTTCCCATTGTAGACAGTATAGATAGCTGTTCCTATTGTAGACACTGAAGAGAGCTGTTCCCAGTGTAGACAGTGTAGGTAGCTGTTCCTACTGTAGACGATGTAGATAGCTGTTCCTACTGTAGACAGTGTAGATAGCTGTTCCCATTGTAGACAGTGTAGATAGCTGTTCCCACTGTAGACAATGTAGATAGCTGTTCCTACTGTAGACACTGTAGATAGCTGTTCCCATTGTAGACAGTGTAGATAGCTGTACCTACTGTAGACAATGTAGATAGCTGTTCCTTCTGTAGACACTGTAGATAGCTGTTCCCATTGTAGACAGTGTAGATAGCTGTACCTACTGTAGACAATGTAGATAGCTGTTCCTACTGTAGACACTGTAGATAGCTGTTCCCATTGTAGACAGTGTAGATAGCTGTACCTACTGTAGACAACCCTGGTGAAAATCCTTAAAGGATCTTTAAAGATCTTCAAAGATCTTCAAAGACCTGACAAAGATCTTTAAAGATGAAGATCTTCACAGGATCCTTGAAGGATCTTTAAAGGATCTTCAAAGATTTTCTAACATTGAGGACTCTTGGGATACTTCATCAAGATCCTTGAGGAAATTATCAGGATCTTGCAAAGATCTTACCAAGATCCACACACAAAATCTTGGAAAGATCCTTTAAAGAATCCTTGAAGATCCTCAAAGAGTGACTGAGGATCTTACAAGGATCTTAAAAGGATCCTTGAAAGGATGTTAATAAAATCTTTGATAGGATCCTTAAAGATCATACTAGGATCTTTTGAGGATCTTTGAAGGATCTTTATAGTGATCTTGAAAGAAACCTTAAAGGGATCCTCGAAAGATCCTCAAAGATTGTATGAGGATCCTTTAAGGATCCTAAAAGAATCTTCAGAGGTATCTTGAAAAGATCTTTATCAGGATCCTTAAAGATCCTATGAGGATCCTTCAAGGATCTTAAAAGGATCCTTAAAGTGATCTTGAAAGGATCTTTGTTACGATCCTTGAAAGATCCTATGAGGATCCTTCAAGGATCTTAAAAGGATCCTTGTAGTAATCTTGAAAGGAACTTTATTAGGATCCTTGAAAGATCCTATGAGGATCCTTCGCGGATCTTAAAAGGAACCTTAAAGTGATCTTGAAAGGATCTCCGTTAGGATCCTTGAAAGATCCTATGAGGATCTTTCAAGGATCTAAAAAGGATCTTTAGAGTGATCTTGATCCTTCAAGGATAAGGATCTTATAAGGACCTTTTTAGGAGTGAAGTGTATAAAATCCCTAAAGATCCTATGAGGTATTACGTACATGTACCCTCAAGCATCGTTAAGGAACCAAACTTTGAACATAAAAATAATCACGCTGTACACGAATCAATTAAAACGAAAACGTTTATTCTGATGTAATCCATTGATTGTCGGAAATATCAGTAACAGATTACCTTGTTTGATGAACTCGTAATAGCTGCAGGCCGGGCCAGAAGCAATATGAAACAATATACTCTCGAAATATCAAAGAATTCGTGTCAGCACGTAATCCTTTAACAAAATACCAGGGCTAAAATACAGAATTAAGGGCCACATCTAGAGACTCTAGTGACGAATCGGCTCGATCAGTATCTTTTCACATTCCTTTAAGGGTTAATTCGATGAGTCTGCTATGATTTTTGCTCACTTTTTCTTTAAAGTACAGTCCGATGAATCCGAGGGTTGTAATCCTCCGCCATCTTGGATAAAACGCGAGAGATAAGACTGGAAACTAGTGAGTCATTTCCCTTTGGTCAGCAGTCACCAACGATGGCTCCTCTTACAGTTCGGCGGTTTTATTCTAAGTTTGAATCAACGAGCATAAATCTTATGATTCATGATTGTTTTGCCCTTTAAATACTGATTCAAAACGAGGAAATGCATACAGCAATCCAAGTACAAAGGTAGGCGCTAATTATAAGCAGATAATATTTGAGTTGATGACTTATTGTTCTTAATAATGACGATAGACTAAATCGGCTAACTCAACCAATTCAAATCTCTCGGGGTTAAGATTCTTTGTGTTTAATTTGCATGGCAATGAAGCATTCACATTTAAAATGATATGGTAATAATACTGGAACAAAACGTTTTATTTCGAAAAGATTTTAATTGCGTACAACATTGAGTTAGCCGAAATTCGAACTTTTCAAACTTCAAGTCCCAAAATAATTTGACATGTACAGGCAAGGATTATAATTCGGCTTACTTGCTCTAGCTAATCCTGTAAAAAATAGGTGAACCTTTAACAAGATTACTTACTAGTAATAAGGACAGGTTTACATCAAAAGAGTGGTTGTTGCAAATTATATGATTGGCAAAGGATCCCTTCGATTCTCTGTAAATGCTACGTGTCTGAAGTAAAGGTTAGGTGACGCACATTTATTTCCACTTCCACGGCATGACTTGCGAGTACATGTGGAATTCATGATAATCAATATGAGTAATTTGCCCTTATGGCTTTGTTTTTCTTTCAGGATGCGTAACTGCAAAATATTCAGAAAAAGTTCTCAAAAAGCAGCCTCAGCCGACAATAGCACCAAATACTGAGTGAAGAAAAAAATTAGTAATAAAAAGATAGATAAAATGAAATAAATACAAATGTGCTAGGTAAAATCAAACGTTATTGTTGTAGTACATGTACTTGTACTTGTAATTTTTCTCTTTCGCTGTTTTTCTAGGCTACAATTTAAGGTTTTTTTCTTATTTTTAAGAAACATTTTCTCAATAAAAATGGCTGTTCGTGAAAATATTTTAAATATTCCCAGCCATATCTTCGATATTAATGAGTACTTGATAAAAACTGTATGAGTATCTATATTTTATCTCTATTGTTTCTATGATTATTAATATACATTCAAGTCATATTATAGGTAATTTTGAGAAATTGGTTTACTGTATGCAGCTAGACTTTTAATTAATGGATAACCATGCATGTGACCAAATAACTCCAAAAGCTACTATGATTGTCAGTTGAATAAGATGTGAGCAAAGTTGTCACAGAGTTTCAATGTTAAAACAACAATGTTGTCAAAGACAACTTGATCCACATCAAGTCTGTGAAAAATAATAGTCAGTGCATCATTTGTTCAGGTTTGTTAGATTTTTATTGTATTCTTCCCATCCCTTTGACCCAGGAGTTAGTGCCAATTTTGGATAACAAGCCAGGGTGATAAGCCTTACCAAACTTCACTTGCATCTTACTCAAGTGAGAATTGTAGTGTGTGGCTGTTTTTCATTCAGTTCAATAAAGAATGCTAGCAAATAAAGTCGGATATTGATTTCCCATGATTCATCATTGTTATTTTACTTCAATCATACTTAGCATTATAACATAAATAGTTTACAGACAAATGAAGCATTTTATGTATTGAAGTTTCTCTTTTACAGAAAGAAAACTCCTTTTTCCAGGTTAAATAAAAGAATTTGTACATCAAACTGCAGTCCAATAAGTGCAATTCAGGGTGAGAGGGTGGACAATAAAATTAATAATCTTGGCTAAATTCCTGTAAAGTCCTAAATGATATTTAAACATAAACATCCTCAAGGATCTTGCAAATGATCTTGGCAAGGGTTTTTGAAGATCCTCAAGGATCTTGCACCAGATCTTTGAAGATCCTTAAGGATCTTGGATATGGTTTTTGAAGATCCCCAAGGATCTTTGGTTGGTTCCTTCAACATCCTCAAGGATCTTTGATGATCTTCAAAGATCTTGGTCAGGATCTTTAAAAATCCTTGAGGATCTTGCACAGGATCTTGGACAGGATCTTCGAAGATCTTCAAGGATCTTGGACAGGATCTTCGAAGATCCTCAAGGATCCTTGAAGATCTTGGCAAGGATCTTTGAGGATCTTGGCAAGAAAGGCTAAGATCTTTAAGGATCTTTAAGGATCCTAGGTAGGATCCTTGAGGATTTGAGAAAAGATCCTTAGAAAGATCCTCAAAAAGATCTTTAAGGAGTCTTTAAGGATCTTCAAAGATCCTTCAAAGATTTTCACCAGGGAATGTAGATAGCTGTTCCTACTGTAGACACTGTACATAGCTGTTCCCATTGTAGACAGTGTAGATAGCTGTTCCTACTGTAGACAATGTAGATAGCTGTTCCCACTGTAGACACTGTAGATAGCTGTTCCCATTGTAGACAGTGTAGATAGCTGTTCCCATTGTAGACACTGTAGATAGCTGTTCCCATTGTAGACAGTGTAGATAGCTGTACCTACTGTAGACACTGTAGATAGCTGTTCCCATTGTAGACAGTGTAGATAGCTGTTCCTACGGTAGACACTGTAGATATCTGTTCCCATTGTAGACAGTGTAGATAGCTGTACCTACTGTAGACAATGTAGATAGCTGTTCCTACTGTAGACACTGTAGATACCTGTTCCCATTGTAGACAGTGTAGATAGCTGTACCTACTGTAGACAATGTAGATAGCTGTTCCTACTGTAGACACTGTAGATAGCTGTTCCCATTGTAGACAGTGTAGATAGCTGTTCCTACGGTAGACACTGTAGATATCTGTTCCCATTGTAGACAGTGTAGATAGCTGTACCTACTGTAGACAATGTAGATAGCTGTTCCTACTGTAGACACTGTAGATAGCTGTTCCCATTGTAGACAGTGTAGCTAGCTGGACCTACTGTAGACAATGTAGATAGCTGTTCCTACTGTAGACACTGTAGATAGCTGTTCCCATTGTAGACAGTGTAGATAGCTGTTCCTATTGTAGACACTATATATGGGCATACATGACGGTTAAAGAATAACGTATGACTCTAATTTGCATATATTCGTGATAGCGTATCATGAAATTACGACCTGAAATACCCTGGAAACGAGATTGGCCGCACGCCATTAGAGATTCACTTGCCATTCATCTTGTTTTGGTTAAATGTTCCTACTCTCCGTCGGTTGCAGTTGCTTTTCGTAATGCCCAGGGAGTAAAGGACCCAGTAAAACGCGGTGCAGATCCTATAGCGTGTAGAAGAAATGCAATACGACTCTCACACAGTAAGTCTTGTACGTAGCTGAATTACGACTGTTATGCCTCGCTGTAGTTAATAGCCCCTGACTGGTTCAATCAGGTCACATTTCTTCTCTTGTAAAAAGTCTTGTTCCAACCTATTTATCAATCATACTGGCGTGTTCCATTGACCCTCTGACTCGCCTGTCTGTTGATGAAGCGTCAAGATGTAGGACGAAGTACTTATTACGTATACTACACGCGACAAACTCCGTCCAGTTTTTCATTTGACCTGCGCCTCTGTTCACTCGCGCAGTGTAGGTCGGTTGTGACTGTTTTTCTCACAGTTACAAACCCACATAACTGTGGCAATCATAATCGGCGGCCGAAGTCAAAGCATCTCACCTTATGCAGTTTAATTGGGCAACTATCGATCGTGCTGTTCCGTTCGCACTTCACAGCTGCATTAATCATACATTACATGAGTCGCGAGTTAGGCGAACTATTTTAGCTTCCTCCGAATTCACTTACTGACTTGTTAGGATCCTGCCGTTATCAGTTCCTAAGATAGCTCACGGCCAAGTCTAGGGGAAGTCAGTGCTGAATATCAAAGATCAGCCATATTTCGAATCAGATACATAACCAGGCATTCCCGCCATTTTCTTGGATTAAATTATCATTTTGGCGCGCGAGGTTTGTAATAAAT
Source organism: Montipora capricornis (assembly GCF_036669925.1). Classification (NCBI taxonomy): domain Eukaryota; kingdom Metazoa; phylum Cnidaria; class Anthozoa; order Scleractinia; family Acroporidae; genus Montipora; species Montipora capricornis. The sequence goes on along the minus strand of NC_090890.1, from coordinate 23,634,549 downwards.
TAACGGTGGAAACCTAAATTACGTATCCGTATAATGAGTTGGCACGCGAGGCGCAAACTTAAGAAGTTTGCACTAATTAATAATAATAGTAATAGTAATAGTAATAGTAATAGTAGTAATCTTCTTATATAGCGCTGTTTCTCTGCTGAACCAACAGCGCTTTACAACAATGAATGATAGGGAAAAACTAATTGTTTGTATGCGACTTATACTGCGCAGGTAACGCGATTGTAATATGTCACGCATTACTTCAAGCATTAGTTTTTTTTTTTTTTTTTTTTTTTTTTTTTTTCTTTTTTTTTTTTTATTTGCAACAATACAAGAGAATACAATGCTTACGAACAGTACACAGACTACTTACAGCACTAGCTCTATTTACATGATGTTACTCTAATTTTAACAGTGTTTGAATTACAACGACTAACAAATCTACACGACTAACAAATACAGTGAAGACAGTACTACTAACACATGCAGTGACGACAAAGGGCAAAGAAAAAAAAGAAGAAAAATAGTGCAACTTCAAGCATTAGTTATGATCTTAGGGACCGTTCATTATTTATCGGAGGGGGGACTGGGTGAAAAATTCCAAAAAACGTCTTTTTTCATCAAGACCCCCTTCAATAAAGCAAAAAAATTTTTAGAACGCCCCTATTCTATTGGGGAATAATTTCAATGCCCCCCCACCTCCCAACTATAAAATACAATTTAACATAATTACTAAATTTTTCATATTCTTAAATAAGCACATTTCTCCATGAACCTGCCACTCTTCTGCTGCATGTAGTGGTTATTAACTGGGGGTGCAACTTGCCATCCGATG
>NC_090890.1:23621226-23628726 GCF_036669925.1 Montipora capricornis | reverse complement strand
CAAGCTCTGTGACCATTCACATGATGACCAGTTGTTATTTTCATCAGTTATCGTGGAATCAAATGCTTTCCCATACAAAGTCTTATAACGCGTTTAAATTCTCAACGGCTGCCTGTAGTGACCCGAACTTGGGCTGCCTATGGTTGTAAAGCACGCAGGAAGCGGACAGAGCACGAAAGAAGTGCAGAGAAACACAAAACGTAGTTGAGTGTTTTCCCTACTTCTTGAGTGCTCTATCCGCTTCCTAAGTGTAGCTTTGCAACAGAACAGATAAGAAAAAAAGGAAAGGAAAGAAACTTTATTTAAGTGTCTAATCTGCTAGCGCCGTAGAGCACTAATCGGGGACACTGTAAATTGAAATTAACAATTTAACGCAAATCAAATTAAATCTTGGTTTTTGAGGCGAGGGGAAACCGGAGTACACGGAGAAAACCTTTTGGTGCAGAGTAGAGAATCAACAAACTCAACCCACATATGACGCCGAGTCTGGGAATCGAACCCGGGCCACATTGGTGGGAGGCGAGTGCTCTCATCACTGCGCCATCCCTGCACCCCATCACAGGGGAGACTTCTTTATTAATGTTTCATAAATGAAGAATTTCTTAACTTCCTCTCGCTTTCGGCTAACATTTTCGAAAAACTTTATTTTCCAAATCCAATGACTAGAGTCAGCCATGCATAGCACCCCAAAACAGGCCAATCACAATTCTTGTTAGAATGGTTTAAAGCATTTTATTGGTTAGACGCGACCAAAGCTGTGAAAATGTCAAACCGTCAGCTAAAAGAAACCATCCAAAGCAAGCTTACAGATGAGTGCAAGTATTTTTTCAGTCAAAAATCTGGATTGAAAAGCAAATTGTTCAGTAAAAGTTTCTCTCATGAAAACCTGATCAATTGGAAAACAAGCTGTTTAACACCTTGTGGCTGGTCTGGCTGGTAAACAAACTTCTGCTGCATTCAGACCATTTGTTGTGCTGTATGAACTAACTACAGTCGAATATATGGGAAGAAGATCTCCAAAACAGATCACAGATGAGGCTTCTTTGTTTTACACTGTATAGAGGTTTTGCACGGCAGCCATATGCATGTTGCATGGCAGGAACAATGAAAATGTTTTTCATCAGAAAGAACATTAGTTCCCATAGGAAAAAGAATCTATTGTTCATGCCATGCAACATGGCTGCCGTGCAAAACCCCTATAATAAAGAATTGTTTAATTTCATCACGTATTCTGCTAAAATTTTCGGAAAACTTTATTTTTTAAATCCTACTCGTGGTGTCAGCTGTGCATCTGTACTCTCATAAAGCATGCTGTTTAAACCATGCAGAGTGCTCGTTATGTCAAACCTTTATTATCATTAATATTATTACACAAATAGTTCACTCAAGGTGAAATATCTCACAATTTATGTCTAGGGAACCTACGAACTTCGTTCGAATTCCTGCTGTAAAGATAAATTTGAGCTCGTTAAAGGGGCTATGTCACGCAATTTTAGGCAATTTCAGCACTGATCGAATGGTCATAGAATTAACTAAAATATCAAAATAACTGTTCAAAACTATAGAAGAACTCTAACAAAACACAGGGAAGCCAAGAAGGGACATGGATGGACAAAACTGGAGAGGATTGAAATGGATTGAATTTGGGTAGGTAAATTTGAAAAACGTCGGCCCACCTTTTTTCAAATTTATATCAGTCTATATCAAAATGTCATTTACAAAGCTGGAAAATCATTCTCAGTTGTTATGTGGCCGTGATTTTGCAAATGAAAGACTCTTGCTCTGCCAATTTGACGTTTAGAGCTCATAATTAACAAAATTAAACTATATTACCTAAAATATCGTGACCTAGTCACTTTAAGATCTTAAAACGTTTTCTGACATACTGGGTAAATGTGAACAGAAATTAGCTTATCAGTAAAAGACATTCTACAGCGTGCATAATTGACAAGCCAGAGAACCAGCCATAAAAAAATTACATATTGCTCGCGAGACTCGCATTGCTGAGAGATTGTTGTAGATGTCTTCCTGCAACCTCCAAATCGAATACGGTACAATATAAAGGGATTTAAGGGAGAAAAGGAGAAAGAGTGTGTGTGTTCAAGGTTGATGTTACAGTGGATAGGTAAAAAATGGGAACTACATGTAGCCAATCAGAAGAAGCGTTGCAATTTGTGACTACCTTGAGGAAAAAACCCAAGGCAAATTTCACCGTGGCTACCATAATTTGTCTCTGTCTTCAACTAATGCGACTCTAGTAAGTCTGTTGGCTTTTTGTTTTTTCTTTGTTCACAGGGATTTTCAACTTATATTTTTGTGTGGTTTTTTTGCAGACAAAGTTGACTAAAAATCTTTTCCAAAGTGCGGCTCACGCCATTGCAGCGTTCTGTCCACTTACAACTGACTGCTCAGTTGCTGAAAGCGGAGACTTACTGCAAATAAGGTAACGCTAACAGTTTCTTCAGGCCTGAGGCATTCTTTGTTGCTTTGGGAAAAAACTGGAATCTGCAAAGAACTGGACAAATCATGATTTGACCAAAGCCATGTGAAACGCGTTGGTTTAGAACTGAAGACACTTCGCCCTTGTTAGAAGACCTTCAGTGGGAATTCAGCATCGTAGTCTGTGAGTTGATCACTCAAGACTAATTATCCAAGTTTCCCTTTGCTTAAATGACAAAAAATGGAAAAAAGTGTTTTAAAAAGTTTCCTTCCTGGCACTGTTTCAGTAATGCCTGAAGTGTTTTTCTGTGTCAAGAGCTAATACTGCTCAAGATCCACCCTGTACACTGCTACAGCCTGCTAAAGGCTACTTGCATGGTTCGCACAATCTTGAAAAGGTCTTGAATTTTAGTACCTGTCTTTAAAAGTCCTGGAATTCATTGAGGTCCTTGAAAAATACTTGATTTCTTTATTAGGTCTGGAAAAGTCCTTAAAATTCACAAATTTGTTTATGCCACATCATTTTCTGAGAAATTAAATTATTTTGCTGACGAAAATTTAGCCATTTATGACTAATAACAAGCCATAAGCGATTACGGTGAGAAAAATCTAGGTATAAAACATGAAGGTGCACATGAAGCGAAACTGCATCTTCACCTCAATTTCATGCACATTGCACCGAGCTGTGGGTTGTCCGCCACGTGTTTTGCACCATGTAAATAGTTTGGTTTCTCTCTTCGTTTTCAAATCAAATGGTTAAGTGATCCAAACTGTAGCTGGGTAAAAGAATTTAAAGGCGACAAACGCAAGGCTATGTGTTGTGTTTGTAAAAAGGTGATCAACATAGAATGCATGGGAGAAAGCACTCAGAAGTCTCACATGAAAGATGATAAACATAAAATGAACACTTGTACAACTTCAAGTTTAACTCAGTCTGCGCTGGTCGGTACATTTTTACCCAAAGAAGTTACTTCAAGTTGTGATCTAAGGTCAGAATCAGGTTTCAGTCGTGCAGAAGCGAATAACGCTCAGAAAGGCAGCCAAAGATAAGGGAATTTGAAAGGCTGCTGAAACATCATCATCATCTTAGTAGCATTTTTATGAACAATATGATTTTTCTATCTTTAAGTACTATTTGTGTACCCAAATGCAACTTCAGGTCATGGCCAGTGACTGTTGTCCTTTTAAAAAGTGTTATTACAAAATATTACAGTATAAAATAATGTGATCAACCGTGGCTGGTCAATTTAAAATTCACAAATGACTCCATTGAGTGGGACCAAGAATGTCAGTTTATTGAATAAATGTTAGTCCTTGAAAACTGTAATTTGTCCTTGAAAAGTCCTTGAATTTCGTTTGCCTTAAGTTGTATGAACCATGGGTTAGGCTCAAACATGGCATCTGCTTCACGGCATTCTCAAGAACAAGCGTTGATCCTGCAACACTTGTTACGTATATTCCCCTTGTAAAATGGCAAAAATTGGGGCGGGAAAATATAGGTGAAGAGTTTCCTTTTTTCCACTGTTTAATATGTATTTTTTTTTGTCTCAAGGATTCAGAACGCTATGGCTTAAGATCCCTCCTGTACACTGAAGCGGCCGACAGAACGTGTTTAACCATGGCATCGACTTCATGGCTGTCTCAAGAACATGAGCAAGCTTCTGGCTACGGCAAAATTAAAATAACCATTTTGGCTTCTGAGTGGGGATCAAGCGAAGGCGGAATCAGAGAGCTTGCCATTCAATTAGCAAAATTTTCTCATGCGCAAATCACTGTCTTTTTACTAAAATGCCGCGAGGAGGAGATAAAAGAAGCGCTGAGATCTAATGTCAAAATTCTTGAGGCAACACAACGGCCTGGTTATGAAGAACTGGAATGGCTCAGTTTTCCTCCAGAAGATCTGCAGATAGACATAATCGTTGGTCATGGGGCGAAACTCGGTCACCAGGCCCAAATCATTCGGAAATCCCACACATGCAAGTGGGTTCAAGTGGTGGACACTGACCCAGAGGAATTGGGAATGTTTGAATCTGATGAGAATGCAATCTCGAAGGGCGAGGAAAAGCGCAAAGTTGAAGTGGAGCTGTGCGAGATGGCTGATTTTGTCGTAGGAGTTGGGCCCAAGTTGACTGAGGCCTTTCGCAGGTATCTTCACTTGAGCCCAAAACCAGACATTTTCGAACTTACTCCAAGCATTTTTGATGAGTTTGTAAATGTTCAGCAAGCTCCTGATGAACCAAAACACCACAGCGTCTTGGTGTTCGGTCGTGGGAACACTGAACATTTTAAATTAAAGGGATTTGACATTGTAGCAAAATCCATTGCTGCATTGCCTGACACTCGTCTTGTTTTTGTTGGAGCTCCCAATGGAAAACATGAGGAGATCGCCAAACAGTTTCTTGAATTCAGTATCCCAAAAAACCGCTTAAGGGTGAGAGGTGACATCAAAAGCCAAGAAGATTTAAAGCAATTATTTTGTGAGGTAGATCTTGCACTAATGCCCTCCAGAACAGAAGGCTTTGGTTTGCCAGGTCTCAAGGCCTTATCAGCTGGTTTACCTGTGCTGGTCAGCAAGAACTCGGGGCTTGGAGAAGCTCTGAGCAATGTGCCATTCAGTTCCTTGTTTGTCGTTAACTCAGAAGATGCTGATGTATGGGCAACAGCCATCAGAGCCATCTGGAACAAAGAGAGGCGTGTGCGTCTTGACGAGGCTATAGTTTTACGTGACTCCTACAGAAAGAAATACAGCTGGACCGAACAAATCAAAGATCTTTTGGAGAAGATGCATGCCCTAGTTTCTGGTATGAATTAACCTTATTCATGATTTGAATGCTAATCAGTGTAGAAGTCAAATGAATGTTTGTGTGGTGCTTATCATGTTATGTGTGCAGTTGCTGTTGCATGAACATTGCTTAACTGTCATCTGCCGCAGCTAGAGTGATTTTTCAGATTGTGAACTTTGGTCAGGTCTTGCCCGCCCTTATCGACTTACATTGGCTTCCAATGTCGTTCAGAGTTCAGTTTAAATTGCTCCTTTTTATCCACAAGTCGTGCTGCACATGTTTTATGGAACTTGTTGCCATTATTTAACTATAAGAACAAGTAGCAGTCTCCACATTTTCAAAAAGCAACTTAAAACATTTCTTTTTTAAAAAGCTTTTAATTTGTTGGAACAGTTCTGATGCTTATGTTAAATTAGTTTGGAATTTTAGAATCTCATTTTTTATACTTTACTATAGCATAACATATTCTTTTTATTATTAGCTTTTAAGGGATTTTTAACTAATGTTAAGCGCTTTTGAATATTCTTCTATAGTTTTAGCACTATCCAAAATTTATTATTATTATCATCAGCAATGCAGATATCAACGGAAAAAAAAGTTAATTTTTTTACCAACTTACAACATGATGGGGAACTAAGAATCTCGTTAATCAAATCTTACTCAGACTGAACCCAAACAGGACTGTATAGAAATACATAAACACCATTCATGTTCGTTTAATTTAGCCAGTGATACATGAGAGTGTACTATTCACTGGCGTTCACCACCACATTCTATTTCAAATAGGTGTTTCTCTCGAGCATCAGCAGATCCCAGCACAAGTACAAAGGAGAATAAAACGAAAATGCAGTTGGGACCTATCAGGTACAACTTACTAGCGGCTAATTACTGTAAATCGCTTGCTAGGTTAAAAGGTGTGTCTAAAACAACTATTACAGGCTATCCATGTGAGTGCTGTGGTACCAGTGACCCATTAGGGGTGTGCGGTAGGGACCACCATGTGCACGAACTAAATTTGAGAGGTGAAAACTTTTTTCAGTTGAATCTTAATCAAAGGCATAGCCGCTGAACTTATTGACCTTTTGCCGGAAATGTTCAGGGAGCGATTTTCAAAACCAGAGTAATTACAGAACCAATCACTTTTTGAAGGAAATATAGCCCTTAGCCAACCACAAATCGAAGTAAGTCACGTTTTTTTTTACTGGCCAATGGGAATACAAAGAAAGTGAGGGTAGCCGGCACCAAGCACGGAGGAAAAAACAAAAGTAGCAATTGGTTTTAAATACGCGATTGTCAGGAAAGCTCCTGAAATTGATTCATTGGTTTCTTAACATTCCTTTATGTCTACATCTATAGACGACACCCTCGAAAATGAACACCCAACCAGACCAAAACTAGGAGTATTTTCAGCTGCCAGACAGGCTAGTGAGCAGACTGAAGGCGAGGAAGCTACTGTCAGTAATGCAGGTACACCTCACTCAGCGTTATGTAGTGGTATGTCATGATTTTAACATTTGTTTCGTTTATTGCCCAAGGTCTAACATAGGTATCTTATTTATTCATTTTATATTTTTTACAGGTAGCTCTTTTAAACATCATGGCCTCTCGCAAACAGAAGGAAAATTGGAAGACAAAAAGTCTGTGCACCATGAAGGTACAGTCTTCAGCAGTACAATTTCCAAATTGCCTGATCAAAATTCGGACTGCTATCCGACTTTTCCTGGCATAGACGTTTCTTGAAATAAAGCTAACTTTAGCTGGCAGAGTGTTGGGCGTAAGTGCACTATCTACCTTACATCAAACCGTATACGAAACATCTCTTTAGGGGAATATCCGTAAAAACGTTGCCAAACAAACACAAACATGTGAAGGTTACGTTTATACAAACATGGGAACCTATTATATGTTTAGACAGGCAGTCATTACATCATGTTTATTGCATGCATTATGGGAGTGTCAAATGTTATTTTATTTAACTAGGTGCTTCTTCCAGTGATCAAAGCACAACTCGAGATACAAGAGAAAGCTGTCCATCTTCCCAGTGTTCTGAGGGGACGCAAGGTACCTTTTATAACGAAAGACCTGGAGCCCGTTTCTCGAAAGTCCCGAAACTTTTCGGGCCATTTTCGGGTGTCACAATTCTCTTTTTATTTCAAGAATGGAAAGGATTTAAGTCGTCAAACTTCACAGACGTGTTTCGTTTAGTTATCTTGAAAACATGTTAAAAGATCGGCTTTCCAAAGCAAGCAGCTGGCATTTTCACAAATGGCTTTTCGGG
>NC_090890.1:23608726-23616226 GCF_036669925.1 Montipora capricornis | reverse complement strand
AGCTGATAACAAAAGGTTTGAATGCCTGCGCGGAGGAAGAGGAGAATGAGAATGATGATGATGACGATAGCTATGAGGATGACGATAATGACGATGATGATGATGACGATGATAATGATGATGATGATGATGCCGAAGAGGATTGTGACCACCCACAAGATAGTTTAAGGGAACTGACGAGAAGTCCTCTACATACAATTTTCCTGTGTGTTATTTTTGAGGACCTCGGTTCTTTACCACAAACCAAAACAAAACTGTTCATGGAAATGGTCCGTTGTGTTTTGAGACGATATGAAGTGAAGAACAACATTTCAAGCGAGAGTGAAGACCTTGTTGCAGTGTATAAAAATGAACTGTTGATCCTGGGAAGAATGGCGCTGAAAGCTCTCCGTAAGGGCGAGTCATATTTTGAGGACACCAGAGAGGGAAATCGGTTAATCAAGTTTGGATTTCTCTCAGACCATGGTGGCAGCAGTAGAAGGAAGCCCTGCGTCCGCTACACATTTCTTCACCCGAGTTTTCAAGAATTCTTTGCAGGGCTTCATCTTGCCTTTCAACTTCTCGACGGAGAAGTTAACTGTCAGTCACTATTTACGGAAGAAAGACAGTGGCTTGAACTTTATCAAGTGTTTTTATTTATGAGCGGAATCACAGCATTGAAAAACAAAGATACTGTAGTGTCTCTAATAAATAGTATGGCCACACATGTAAATTCTTTAGGCGGCACATCTCCTGACGAGGCTGGGGCATTTCTAATATTTGTTTGCGACTGTATAGCTGCCAGTGAATGCCAAACAGTTGAGGACAATCTTCACCTTCAACTAGCTCACCATTTGGGTGAGACTCTGCATCTGACTGAATTGAATTTGAGTTTCATGACTTGTGGTGATGCCTGCACGATCACGCTTTGTCTTGCTCTTGAAGAAAACTCCACTCTGAAAGAGCTGAATTTGAGTTGGAACGACATTAGTGATAAGGCTATAAATTTCCTTGCCAAGGCGCTATCACGAAATTCGACCCTGACTGACTTGAATTTGTGTGGGAATTATATCGGTGATGCGGGTCTGGTTTTGCTTTCCAACGCCCTCCAAGAAAACTCTACCCTGACGGAGTTGAATTTGTGTTATAACATTATTGGTGTTGACGGTATCACTAAGCTTTCCGAGGCCCTCAAAGTGAATTCCGCACTGACTATTTTATCTTTGGATCTCAATCTTAGCATTGGTGTTGAGGGTGCCTCTTCCTTTTCTGATACCTTTACAGCAAACTCCACATTGACTCATTTGTACTTTGGGGGTAATGGTATTGGTGATGGGGGTACTGCTTTCGTTTCCCAGGCTCTCAACGTAAATTCCACTGTCCTGTCTCATTTGGATTTGAGCTTGAACGGCATAGGTGATGAAGGTGCTGCTTCTATTTCCAAGCTCCTCAAAGCCGACTCCACCCTGAGTAGCCTTAATTTGAGTGTTAACCTTATAGGCTACAAGGGAGCTTCTTCCCTTTTCACCGCTCTCGCAGCAAACTCGACATTGACGGATTTGGATTTGAGTTTCAACAGCATTGGTGACGAGGGTGTTTCTCGCCTTCCCCACGCCCTCGAAGCAAACACCACCCTGTCTAAGTTGGATTTGTGTTGGAACAAGATCTGTGATAAGGGCGCTTCCTATGTTTCCAATGCCCTCGCAACAAACTCGACCCTGAGTAGTTTGAATTTGAGTTGGAACAATATTGGTCACGAAGGCGCTGCTTTCCTTTCCAGAGCCGTCACAGCAAACTCCACCCTGATAGATTTGGATCTGAGTGTTAATAGTATTGGTGATAGGGGAGCTTCTTCCCTCTCCCAGGCACTTCTAACAAACTCCACTCTGACTAATTTAGACTTGAGCTGGAACAGTATCGGTAATGAGGGTGCTGCTTCCCTTGCCCAGTCACTCGGAACAAACTCCACTCTGACTGATTTGGACTTGAGTTGGAACAGTATTGGTGACGATGGTGTTACAATCCTATCAACGACCCTCACAAAAAACTCGACCCTGACTAATTTGGATTTGAGTTCGAACAGTTTTAGTGATGACAGCGCTTCCTCCTCTCTCGAGGCTCTCAAAGCAAACTCCACCCTGACCGATTTAGACTTGAGTGGCAATGGTATTGGAGGTGAGGCTGCCTCTTACTTCTTTCAGGTCATCAAAGAACACTCCGCCGTGACATATCTGAGATATCTATATGGGATGAATATGTGAGATGACATATAGAGTTTGAAGAAAATAGTGTGATCCCGTTTCTTGATGTACTTATCAAACATCATAATCATACTTCTTCAACGTCAGTTTATCGAAAGAAAACTTTCACTGGTCTTCACACTAAATAGGACTCGGTCACTCCTCGAAAGTACAAAGTAAATCTGATCCTTACTCTCACTTTTCGTTGCTTCCGCATTTTCTCGTCGCCTCGTTTGTTACAATCGTCTTTGGATGAACTTAAGAAGTTGCTGTCACAAAACGGTTACTCCAGAGGTGTTGTTAATTATAACATGAATGCTGTCTTACAAAAGCAACCAAAAAAAAAACCATCACAGTTCCCAAATAGAAAATTGAATTTTCTTAGTTTTACCTTATTTAGGGCTACAAAGCAAATCGTTAGTAAACAAATTATGTCGTGTATAAATGAATTCTACGGGTGCATTGACCTTAGAGTGATTTTTCAAAGCACTCCTTGCATTACACCTTTCTTTCCTTGCAAAGATAGACTTAGCCGTGGGAAAATAGCTAAGATTGTTTATAGAGCTGCCTGTTGGGACTGCAATGATTTCTATATGAGAAAACTAAAAACGATTGCATGACAGAAAAAATGAGCATTTTAAAGCATTAATTAATGGTCATCATACGTCGGCTCTCGACGACCATGTTACATCAACTGGTCACAGTTTAAAATGGGATCATTTTGAAATTTTAGTGAAAGAGCGATCCGACACTCGCTGTAAAATAAAGGAGACTGTTGATCAAAGATTTAAAGCCGACCTTAAATGAATATGTCAGCAACGAAAAGCTGTGTCTTTATTAGTTTTTGTTACTTAATAGTTAATTAGTTAGTGGTCGTGTATATTTAGGGTGCGTTCGATTGACCGTATTCCGGAATAAGAATACATGGAATATAAGTTAGAAATCCTTCGTTTTTACGGAGATTCACATTAAAATTGTCAAACATCCGCTAAAATGCTATTTTAAACATATTTTTATTATCCTTGCTGCTTCGAAACGCGCCAAACATACCGTTTTAATCATCACATCATATTCTTATTCCGGGATTGGATCAATCGAACGCGCCCTTAAGCTCCAATTTTGTATTAACCGTCACTTTTGAAGATGTATGCAGAAGCATACGAAACGCCAAGTAAAAGATAATTTCAAATGATGTGTTTATATCTGGTGTTTGTCACCGCTGTTTGTGCGTTATTTCTCTTGTATAACCTCTAGCTTGTGGCAAGAGGGGATAATTGGACATAGAGGGAAACGCCTAGTCTAGCCTTCGGGATATGTAAATTTCAGTAAAGTGAGTTGTTTTTAGCGGTGGATGTTTTGGGTCATTTTACCACACTTTTGTTGCAATAAGCATAACTCTGCACTGTCTAATGATTTTTCAAATTAAAGTCTGAATTAAGCTTTGCGGACTTCTCTGGAAACCGACTTCCTGTGTCCATAAATAACTTAAGTGAAATTGACATAATTTACAGCAAACGCCATAAGGCTCCTTCTCTGTCCCATTATCGTCTCTTGCTTTTGGGTATTTGATATGCAAAAGATACAGTAGGCCTGTAATTTTACAATTAAGAATAAGACTTACTAATAAAAAAAAAGGGTTTAAGCCTCGATTTAAAAATTTCAGCAGAAGTTGAGCCTTTTAACAGTTGTATGATTTCGGAATCTATTTGTCTCAAGTTCTGATGCGTGGTCTTTAATCTCAGTACCATAATGTCTGCTGTTGTCTGCATAGTAAGCTTTCATGTTGTTCATGAGAATAATGAATTTTGAATTATCTCGTTTTGTGAACTTGTTTAGAAGTACTCGTAGGAAGTTACTGTGGCGCTGTAAAGATCAGTTACTTTCGCTTATTTTGAGTATTGCGATGTAAACAACCTTTCTTGAAAGATTACTTATTTATTTATCTACTTAGTAGAACCCCTAGTATAGTATATTCTGTCATAGAAGTATTTAATTAAAGCACTAAAGTTCTAACCTGGGCGCAACGAAAGCGGCAGTGTCACGATTGTTTAGCCATTTTTTGCTTTGAAATGGCTACTTTTCCTCAGAACACTAAGTTACTGAATATCTAAAGCCGATGATACGCGGTTCAACATTCGTTGATCAACAAATGTTGCAGCTCCTGTTCAACAAATGTTGAACAGTGTGTCGTGTCGTGTTGAATGTTGAAATATGCCATTCAACACGTTGAATGTCATTAAACGAAAAGAGACCAGCTCTATTCCGTTCAACACGTTTGTGCAGCAATGTTCAACATTGGCTGAGCAACAAATGTTGCAAGATGTTGAACCGTGTATGATCGGCTTAAGGGTAACGGAATAATTGTATTTTTGTAAGAGGAGGTACTGTCGGTAAATAATGGTTTTTGCTCAAGACAATCATCAAGCCAAGTTTAAGTCTATTTCCTCCTGTATCTACAAACTTCCGTTTCAGAGTGAAGTAGTATTTAGTAGTTTTAGCACAGGCCCTGCGAGTAGCCCGAGAGCTGTGTAAGTACTATGTCAAATAACCCCGAAATCGTAATCATTAGAAATGATTACTAGAAGGCATGTTCAAAGTTTGGAAACCATTTTATTGTTATACATATCTAGATTATTTGTGCCGAAATCGCACTTACAGGGCCTGGACGACCTGTGGTTTTAAGTATGCCAAACTTAAGGTGGGGCAATTAACGAAAGATTTCACTGAGTTGACACTTAAAATTGTTTGTAAACGAGATATAGCGTTCTTATAGGGTTATATCGCACAGTACACTTAAACCCGTTTTATTACTTAAGAATCATGGCATGTAATCATTTTTAGGATAGATGTACTTGGTGTAAATACTGTATTTTGTTTATGAATAAAATCGATCGGAAAACAATATTGAGAGACTTTCCCTGACTATGTAGGATAAGCATTTAATATTGTACGTGAATGGTGATTACTATGAAGGTGAAAACCGTCGGAACATTTGTAATATTTATACAATGTTATTGTCTTGCAAGGAAAAAAGCCAACCCGATGTAAGGAAACCGGGCGCCAAATATGAAAACAGCCTCACTGCGCAAGTTCACGTTGCTTTTTCAGCCCGGGCTGAAATTCCATTTCGATTACATGGACTTTGCGGATTTCTCAGCCCGTTTTCCAGGCTGAAATACAGCCCTAGCTGAATCCTTCGCAGTGTAATCGCCACTTTCATTTCAAGAGGATTGCTTTCAGAACTCGGGCTGAAATTCGTCATGCAATCACCACCTAAACCGCAAACAGCATAATTTTACATATTTCGAGTGATCATGGTTTACGAGGTTGACAGTAAGACTCTTTGTATGGTGCTTTTTTTAAAGTTCTATCTTAAAACAGGACATACCCCTAGTGAGAAAGTGGTGAATTCAGCCCATGGCAGGGAGGAGATCAGAAATGTTCGAAAAAGGTACATCTCCAGAGCTCTCCCGTAACATTGATTCAGTGCGCAGCTATTACAACGGCTCTCGGGATTGGCTCAGAAAACAATGGACCAAAACAAACCGTGACTAATCAACGAATGAAGGGGTAGTTTCTAAAGAAACTGTGGTGCTGCGTCGGTGGGCAAGTAGTATACAAAAATTTGGTTTTATCAACGGAGTTGATAATGTAAATTGGCCACCGTACAGAGATTCTAAAAGCTGACGTTTCGAGCGTTAGCCCTTCGTCAGAGCGCTCTGACGAAGGGCTAAAGCTCGAAACGTCAGCTTTTAGAATCTCTGTACGGTGGTCAATTTACATTATCAACTCCGTTGATAAAACCAAAATTTTCGTGACTAATCAACGATGGACTCTAACCCTAAAAACAATAGAGCTACGTCCTAAAGGGATCCAATGAAATTAGAGGTTGTAAAGAGCTCAGTCCTACCTCGTAACGTTACCCTGGGCAACCTCGTTCCCAGGGTCTCCATTGTCGTGGGGCGACAAAGAGACACTGGGAACGAGGTTGTACCCTGGGAACCAGAGGGTTTTTTTTTACTTTGGCGTGATCTCTTTGAACGGCAAAGCCGCGATACCGAACCACGAAGCCGTCGTGGTGTGGGAAAAAAAACCGTCTGGTCACGGCGGTTGAGACCCTCGCTTCCATGATTTGTGATTATGAACACGGTCGCTGTTTGCTTCCCGTATTGAGTGCCATTTCTTTCCTAGTAGAAACAATCTAACACTCAATTTCACTGGTTGAACTGCGATAGTGCACCCCAGTAGCCACAAAACCGGTTTTGAGCGCAAGGATTGCTATGAGAACAAAACTGGCGGTGGAGGGCTGTGAATTCGAGCGAGCATTTACTATCATTGGCGTTCAACCGTAAAGCTTTATTTTTTGAACGAAACGATTTCCCAGACAACTGTTTCGAGTTGACTAATAAAACTTTGTATGTTTGTTAAACAAACGATGCATGTTTTGTTCACGTGGTCAGGAGCCCATCCTGGAGCGTGCAACGTGCAAGTAGGTTTATTTTTAGACTAGCCCTTCCTGGGAATTAGGTCAAAAAACAAAGTCAGTTACGGTTTGGTGACCCTATGACGTCAGCTTAATTTCTTGTAATTGGTCATCGGGCTCCTGTGGGAGTCTCATTAGCGGGAAATTCAATCTAAAAATAACCCTACTTGTGAAAACGCCGTTGCACAAGTATAGATAAGTTGCACGCTCCGGGTGATGGGCTCCTGACGTGGTATTTAAGTTTGACAAAACTAAAGACTTTTTCAGGTTTGCGCTGAACATAAAGCGACAAGACGAATACAAGTATGTCTTTAGTGCAAATCAAGGTCATCTATGACTACTATTCTTCCAAGCGTAGCGCTCCTTTTTTCCTTGGAGAGGAGGAGCTTTTGGAGTACGATTTTCAAGAATTCAAGGAACGTCTTGTTAGAGAATTGTTCAAGAGTTTAACTTTCATTAATTTGAAAACTTAAGGTCTCGGTAAAGGTAAATTTGGGCGTCTCACTCAAATTTCTTGTTTTTGCAATTCTTGAATCGGTGGGCTGTGAAGTATATTTTCCCGAAAAAAAATTCTAAAAAACTAATTTTAAAACAGCTAAAATCGCTTTCCTTTGTTTCCTGCCACAATCTGCGCGCAAAAAGTGTTTGACGTATCATGTCAATCACACGTGAAAGGAACGAGTGTCAATTGACAGCCTTCACGTGCCCGAACGCTGATTGGCTCAGCATGATTGGCTTTCAAGTAGTGGGCGGAGTTATTCAGCAGACCGTGAACTGCATGCGAAACCTTTTATAAGC
>NC_090890.1:23543726-23596226 GCF_036669925.1 Montipora capricornis | reverse complement strand
ATCTCACTCGTTCGCTTCGCTTACTCGTGAGATATTGTTCTTGCCACTCGAACATAAAATTCATATCTTCTCGCCACCGTGTAATATCCTCTATGTACACAAGTCTATTGACTTGTCAAAAAAGCAATAAAGAAATAGTGCCTGAACATACCCGGCCATCATATACTCTTTTGAGGGACTCGTATCTTATGGATCCTAAAAAGATAACTCCTTCAACAGATTCAGTCTGCAATGATAAGCAATAAATTTCAATATTTTCCCACTGGTAGACACAAAAATACTAAAGATAGATAGAGGATCTTACAAGGCTGTGTGGAAATATGAAATTTCTCTTCAAGAGTTGAAAAATATTTCACTCATCAACACTTGAAAGGCATGATTTTTATATGTAACCATAGCAACAGTGATTATTTCACGTGTGAAGATAATGTTATCTTCACATTTGAAGATATCATGTTTTTGCCTAAAAGCTCACATGGTATTTCATTGGTGTTTATATAATAAATTAAGATGTGTACCTTATCTTTTGCCACCAACTCCACACAAACCATCTCATTTTCTTGTAATGCAAAGTCTTTGAAAGTCTGTCAAAGAAAAAACCTTTTTGTTTAGGGTTTACCAGTTTCAGCACTTGGACTCCTTCAATTTGACTACTGGCTGTTTTGCTGTTATGTGGACTTATCAATCAGTAGTCCAGTCATTCGTTATATTTCTTTTCTTTTTCTTTTGACCAAATTGGAGGTCAAAGAATAGGGGAGGATATCTACCGAGCTGCAAAGCAGGAGTGAAGAAATACTGCCTCCCACTTTCACCAACAATGTCGTGAATGTTGTTTTACAGTATAATTACATCATACAAGCTGAGTATACATAGTTAATAGGCCAAAACATTCAATGAAAGTCTCAAACACTGGATGAGATATTGTGTTCCTCTTGGTCACTTATGGATTAATATTCCCTTGCTTATCAGAGAGAGTTTGAACTTGAAACGCCAAATGGGAGGTCACTGCTTGTCATAAAAGCATAAAATTTTAACTTCATTCTACCTTTTCTCTCTCTCTTTTAAGAAATTGCTAAATACCTATAGCAGACAGGGAAACTAGTGTCTCTTATTTTTAACAAAACACTTTTTAATCTGACATTAAAATTTTGCTGTTTGCAATAAAGATGATTCAAATCTCTTTATCATCTTCAAGTTAACCCACAGGTGCCCCCAAACTGAGCCCTACCAGGGTGACGTGCCAGACTGTAGTTTTGTCAACGTTTGCCACTGTCGTTGACAACAATTGTCATTAACAAACTACCTTCTGGCAATCTGGTAGGGCTCAGTTAATGTTACACAATGTAAGTGGGTAGGGTTACAAAGCCAGTTCGAAAGGTCAATGTGTTCAACTTGGCTCTTCCTACCATCTTTCAGAAGGTTTTTCCTTTCGATCGAGTAAAACAAACTACTGCCTGAGGTCGCTCACAGGTTTGCTATTGCACTGTTAGTGGGTTGAGATGAAAGTTCAAACTTTGTCAATTGATTCTGATGTGGAATTGTAACTGTGGGAACATTTTATTTCGGAATATTTGACTCAATTTGGTGGGTTCCCCAGAATGGAGTGTGCAGTCCTGGGATTTTATGATACCATTCACAACTGAGGAATTGAAAAATGGTTCAAATCGTGTTGAATCTGGAAAAAAACAGACAGGAAGGAAGTAACCCAGAGTGGCAATAAGGAAAGAGTTTTTAATTGGATATTTTTTCATATAATATTATCTTCTTAATTAAGCCTTTTATCAGGATTCCCATGCAAATCCTTGTATTTTTGTCGGTCATGTTTGGCTTTCCCTCTCATTGAGCTTGGGATTCCTGTGGTTAACCAAAGAGAATGTGTGAATTGTACAGTTGAAAAATATTCTCTATAGATCTAAGGAATGATGAAGGTAAAGAACAATGAAGAACTTATCACTTGTATCTTATACCCCTTTCGGGCAACTCACCTCCTCAAAGTTGTCAAGAATAAAAAATATGTTGGGATATGAGATCTCTGCGGAACTCCCTTTCGAGTCCATTCTGAAATGTGATTAACTTCGATCACTAAATAAATTTTACCTAACTTTGTACAACAGTTCCAAAATCCTCAAATCACTGAAAAATATTAAGCCATGTGAATTGGCAGTTCAATGAATGTGAAACACTTTTGATTCTTACCTCCGTCTATCTGGTGAAGCATACACTTTCTGAAATCAAATAAGCCAAATTTATCTAAAACTCTAGTAATGAAAACAATCATCTATTCTTCCTATGTACAGACAATAGGGAAAAAGTTAACAAATACTGGATTACTAAAAGTAGTCAGTCAACACATCTACTTACTTGTGATATTCTGCTCAAAACTTTCATTTCTTTTTCCTGAGGTTTTGTGCAAATTGCACATGTCAAAGTGTATTCAAACTAAAGAAAAAACAATTAATTTCCATTTTGATAAACTTACTTCCTTATTGATTGTGTCACAATTACAAAACAACAACAATACTGTTATTATCACTAAAAATATCTATTATTATCATTATTATATAGATTTAGCCAAGAGTGGAGCTCCCACGTTATATATTCTTAACACGATAAATTAAATTTAACCTGATCTGGTCCAATCGACCAGTACCTGGTCAGTGATCAACTTAAAAAAAAAACAGCTGTTCTCAATGAGCTCTTAACTTGAGCCTACAATATGGTCATGTGATACCTTGTTTTAAGAGGTGTCAATTGACCATAACATGGATGTCCAATATTAAAGATGTACGCTGTAAACTAACTGGCCCCAGTTGTTCAAACAATGGATAGCGCTATCCGCCAGATAAATCACTATCCAGTGGATAAGTAATAGTAGAACTTGGATAGTGATTTATCCAGTGGATAGTGCTATCCACCCTTCGAACAACTGGGGCCTGGAGTATAGCTGCCTCGATGAGCTCTAAACATGAGCCTGCAATATAGTCATGTGATACTGGTCACATTTAGTATACAAGGAGGGGGAGACATACGCATATTTGTACGGTGACCGAAACCAAATTTTCTTGCTTATTTTGTTACCCATGGTGGTTCAAATTTTTTCCTGGTTTGAAATATTTTAACCCATTGACTCCTGGGAGTGAGACCTCACTGATTTTACTCTGCCTAATGCCATTTGATTTTACTCGTCAAGTGGGGGCGTCATAGGGTGGCTGAAGAGTCAATGGGTTGAACCATAAAGAAATTTAAACCATAACATCACTATAATTATTATTAATTTTCTTTTAGGTGATGGAAGGCGCAAACTCCCTTCAAAATGTCAAAATCTTTTTGCTATCTGACAATTTTTAAGAATTCCACATTTATTACTTACCTGATGTAATATTAAATTGAGATAAACTGACTCCTCCCAGTCAATACTTGGATCACCCAAACTGAAAACAGAAATCAATTCTATAATATAGTTGGTTAACTAACTGGTTAAAGTCACGAAAACAAGTTGTGGCTGGTCATTTCCATACAACAAAAATACAGCTCTCCGGAATTAATTTGTTGTCTTTTGATTGAACAGTTCATCTCTCTATCACAATTTGGCATCTGATTACCAGTAAGTAACCTTCTAAAAACTTAAGGTTCTTTTTTATTGTCATAGACCAAACTGTGGTGGAGGCATATGTAGGTCTGTACATAAGCAAACTCTCTAAAAAAAATAATCAAACCTTGGTAAAACTTTAGAGTCTTTCCTAAAAACTGCAATTTTTGACTAAAAAGAAAAACAAGCAAGAGTTAGAATTTGAAGATGTTACGTTATCAACTACAGCACCTTTGGGAAAGACTGTACCAATAATGTACATGATACCACAAACAAAGGGCAATTTTTACAGTTGTGTGTTGAGTGACAAAAATAATGAATAACTATTAATTATTAGCAACGGTGGTCATAACCTTGTTGAACACAGACTCGGTGACCACTTTTCTTTACATGTAAATCATGTTCTTCCAAAACAAAATTTGTACTGTACAACATGGAAAACAGGGCAACCAATTTGAAGTGCACTTAACCAGACTACACCTTAAGGATGTCCACAGTGCAATGCATCCCTGCCATTGATGTCGATGGAGGATAATAAGGGTGATAATCACTGTACAAGAAAATATAAACTAATTGCTTGCAAAAAAACAACCAACTCTGCGATGTGCCCCTTCTTTACCACTTATGGATCACCACATAGCCACTGTAGCAAGAACTGAAAGGGGAGGGAAAGGGGAAGGAAGAGTGAGGGCTCAAAATGGGAGAAGGCTCAGGGCCATTGGCTTGCTCCTCTTCCCTTCTTAAGAGTTGTGCTGTATTAAAAATACAAACAACTAGTAGAAAATACTCAGCAATACTACACACCAAAACATCTACATGTAATAAGTCTGTAGTTATTATCCAACTTTTTCGCACTAAATTTTTAGCAAGTGAATCGTAAACAACTGAGAATGTGTGACAGATTTGTGCATGCCAAGCGCAGGGCAAACATAAGCACCTAAACTAATGAAACCAGTTCTCTACTCGACAATGACCTAGTGTACAATAACTAACTGTATAATATGATCATGAAATATTTGTACTCATGCATTTTCTAACAGTACAATAACCAATACAGTTAGATAATGTGAATTATGTGATAAATTAATTATCCATGTACCTCTGAATCTCTAGTAACTTTTCCATCATGGTTTGGGTTTTTCCCTTTCACATAGAAAAGCAAGTCATCCCTTGTCTCATCATTATTACAAACAAAGTACTGTGAGAACAGTCTTGTCCAGAAAGATTCAATTGCCAGCACAATGAAACCCTCTGTTAAACAAGACACAAAAATACTGTTATTGGTTTGTTCATTCATTCTTAATAGAATAAAGGGTTCATCAAGATTTATCAGACAGCTGGGTTTTCTTTTCTCTCTTTTCTTGAAATGAGTAACTAGTTTTTTCATTTGTAACATGTTCGTAGAAAGCCCATTTAAAAAGAAACCATGCATGCATATAAATGTGTGATGGTTCATTTTTCAATCAATCTGATTCAAAATTTTTCAAACTAGTACAATTTTGCATTTTTCCTTGTCTCAAAGAAAATGAAAATTGAACAGTTTTGAAAATTTCTTAACCAAGAAAAAATAAATTATGAACCATAACACATACGTGTATACCAAAGCACAGCACCTATATAAAACATCAGGTGCAGATGATGACAGTTTGACTCTCAATGGTGGACATTGCTTTAGTGACAATAGTTTGACAAAATCTTCACATATCTGTATAATTTATTAATTACTGGGAAAATAGTCATGTATACCAACATAGCATGTGAGCAGACGTGATTCATGTAGCAAAGGGAATGCAATGAGAGAGGTCAAATACTATCAAGTGGTACTGTATTTATACAAACAACTGACTACACACTATAACATGATCTGAAGACGACTTCCACTCAGGTTGTTGGCCAGTCTCAACAGTCCTGGACAAACTTGAGATGGCATTAAAGTAAACAAGACGACCTTAAATTACAGGGCTCAAAATTAACGAAAAAATCCAGTCACAATTTTAAGACAAGATACGAAAATTTAGTCGCAATTTCGCAAATTTTAGCCGCAAAATCGCCACGCTGCATTGTGTTGTCAGCGATTTAGCAAAAAAATATGAGCCCGCAATACTTGTATGTAAAGAAACCACTGAAAATGCCGAATGATCGAAGGAATGGAGCTGTGCACGTAACATCGCAGCTAAATTACTCTACAATTACGCTATCAGAGAAAATTCACAGCGAGAAACAAAACATATTTGTCATTTACTTATTTATTTATTTATTTTAGCGAAAGTAGCATCAAAAGTGGCAACTGCTAACCCTTTTGTTTCGAAAGAGCGAAGGTGACAACAAGTCGCAAATTTGCAACTTCTCCAGATATTTTAGTTGCAAAGGGAAAAATTTACTCGCAAATGCGACTGTATTGGTCGCAATTTTGAGCCCTGAATTACAGATGACAACACAGCTCCTAATGGGCAACATTAGGCTTAACTGTAGAATAGCTAGCCACTCCAAAAACAGCTCAAAAAATTGTGGCTACGCAGCTACCCTGTTACCCACAAATGCATGTAAACTGTGGCAACAATGGCAAAAAAAACCTCGTTCTCAGAGTGTCAAAAATGGTGAGGCATCCCATAGCGATGATCATCGTGTAGCCAAGTAACCGCATAGCCGCATAACCATACCACAGTTTATGCACCACTGCCATTAACAACATACTCGCTCAGTCACTCATTTGTTTCGCCACTTAGTAGCCAAGTATTCGTGCAACGGCAGCAGGAAGCAACTCCCAGCTTTGAATGCGTAACTCAATCCATTAGACAAACGAATGGAGGGGGTAGATTTTAGAAAAAATGTAGTGCTACGTTAATGGGAGAGTATAGTACAAACCAAATTTCCATTACTTGAGCTTATTGTACATTAGACAGTTTGCTGTCATTAATTTTGCTTTCAATGCTTTATCAGAAAAATTAAATAAACCCACACCTAAAAAACAGCCCCTCTCCATGTAAAAAAAGAAGATTTTTCAGGAGGAAAAAAAACCCAAAACATTTCTTACCCACAGAGGAAAATTACTTCGTGCACGCTATTATCTCGTGCTACCAGTAGAGACAGCAGAAAATTGCTCGGAGAAAACATATTCGGCTTGTGACAGCTCTGTGCTATTCTAGATACATTACACGTACCTTCACTTTCTTTATCGAGGTGCTCTCTCCGTCTCTCTCGACAAATGCTCTCCAACACTTTTGTCAAACTAATAGCACCGATTTGCTGGGCCGTCGCCATATTAGTTAAGAAGTCACGTGATCAAATGAACATTTGATGCATTTTGTTCCATTCATTCTTATATGACGACAGTAACCAGTCCTTCCCTGTAGTTACTCGATACGCCTGGTCAAATTCTCTTACCATGAAAAGTGCCACATAAACGTCTGTTTTGTTCTAAGACGATGCAAGGTAACTCTGAGAACCTGAGGCACATATCGACTTGTTTTTCCATATTGTTGACGACGTTACGCAAATATTGTATCAGATAAGTTGCTATACTTGAATGGGAAACTTCAGCCGGCTACGCAATTCGATTCATCTGTGGTTCTCTGCTGGGTCACAATGGAGAAGAAATCAAGGTTCGAACTTATAAAAATTGTCGAGGCACAAAAAGAACAACTGAGTCGGTACGAAACAAGGTTTAGAGGTGAGCTATACGTATACTTAAGCTTGGCGGCTCTTTGAAAGAATTCTCAGCCTGCTAATGGAATGAATTTAAAGGAGAAAACAAGTAATTGATATTTTGGTCATAACCGCAATGACTCTTTCAACGCCTTTGCAATTGTATAATTTCACGGAAACTCTTTTTTAAAAGTGTTTTTAAGCGACCTGAGCGTGACTAGAGCTTATTTATTCATTTATTTTATTTATCAAACAAGTCACAGTATCAAGTGAAACTATGATCATCACAGTTATGAACGCAATTATTGCAATTGCGTAGAGAAGCCTGAAAAATTCAGGACTTCGATGGGGTTTGAACCCGTGACCTCGTGAATCTGGTGCGATGCTCTTAGCTCAGTTGGTTAGAGCACCGCACCGCAATGGCAAGGTCACGGGTTCAAACTCCGTTGAAGTCCTGAATTTTTCAGGCTTCTCTACGCAATTGCAATAATTGCGTTTATAACTGCGAGGATCATAGCTTCACTTGATTTCATATCTGCAGTTCATATATGATCCATTTCATATATCATTACATCATTAACTCACAGTATACACATTAGTAGAGCTAAGCCAGGGGCTTGAATGGCTTGTGGTCAGCCGAAAATTTAAATAATATTATTTTGTGTGAAGGAAGTAGAGAATTTTGGCACATTAACAAGTATAAAACAATTGCAAGAAAAAAGTTGGGCTTACCATCTCAGTTTTTCTCCGTTGTAGCAAGGAAATGACGTTAAATGAGTCACAACATTCTTGACTGATTTCTTGACATCAAAGCTGTATTAATTATCTGAATATTATCAAGGTTTTAAGAAAGAATTTAGTGTATTCATTGAACCCATGTAAGTCACTTCTTTTGGAGCCAGGGATTTCAATAAAATTTGAAGTTGGTGACTAGTTCAAGTAGAATTACTTGTAGTAAAATAAATCACAATCTTAGGTTTGAAAGAATCTGTCTTTAATGTAGTTTCCTTCGCAACTGTTATTGGTACATCAAGCAATGCTCGCCCCACAACAGGGGGAGCGTTTTGTGACTTCTAAAAAAAATGGCCTTAAAGGAGACTTACCGTAAAGAAGAAGTAATAAAGAAGTAATAATTATTATTACAGTACTGTACAAAGGTAAGTTGACAGTCCCTCAAGGCTCGATCGGCAAAACTCTATTCTCAATCCTCAATTCTCGAAAACTTCACGAATCGAAGCTCGAGTCAAGTTTTTAGGCATTTGAGGGCTTTCAAGAAATTTTCGAGACAATTTTTGAGACTCTCGAGTGGAGAAAACAAAGGAGTTTTCATGTGATTAATATTTCACACATCTCTTCCTGTCTATTTTACGGGATTTATTTTATCTTACTATTGGTTTCCATCATTTTTCGCGTTTGTCAGAAACTCTGGCAAGGCATGTAAATTTCTTCGTTCAATTCCTTTTTGAATTATTTCACATACTTTGAAAAAATATGTTTGCCTAGAGTTGTAAGTTTTGCAATATCGATCGGTTGCTTTGTGCCCACGTTGTTGATTTCAACTTGAATATTTAATTAGCCGTCTGTTGTCTTCTTTGCTACCGGTACACTCACTATTTCAGAATACTCAAAGCATCTGAACTTAGTTGATGGCACAAGAATCAGTTGGAGATAAATTAAAATGGTCTTCACAAAATTTAAAATTTTTGTATCGCACAGTATCGCAGGTTCGGTTAAAGACTTCTCCTGCTGCTTTCTGTTTACTGAAGATTTTTCTCAATGTTATGAATTTGTTTCCAAAAATTTTTCAGCGTCCGGATTAGGGCTGTTTATCAATAGCTTATAAACACTGAAGGCAAGAAAACATGAAAAAAAAAAAGCACATACAATAGAAGTGGTCCTGAAAAATATTTCGATGCTATATGTCTGCACATAAGAGGACCGTGTGTCAAAAGCTTTTGTCTATAAACGCCAACTCAAAATCTGCGATTGAGTTCCTCAATAAACATTTCGAGTGTCTCGAAACTCGATCCTCCATCCTCGATTCTCTAATCTTGAAACTTGAGCCTCGAAACTTGATCCTCAATTCTTGAAAACATTGAGGATAGTGGGTTGAGATTCAAGTTGAGACTGTCAACTTACTTTTGCACGGTAGTGTACTTCAATTTAGGGAAAAAAGTAGCTGACTTCTCCGAGTGAAGTAGCAACCCTAATCCTAACCACTATGGAGCATGTAAATATTTTGTTTCCTTTTACTTTGGGTTACAACCTCAGAGTGAGGCTTGAATGAATTCTTATAATTTGTCTGTGCAGATGTTGTTCATGCCTATAAGAACCTGTTACAAGAAAAGGAGGCATTGGAAGCCAGTATCACTGCCTTGACAGCAAGTAATCAACACACAAAAAGTCAAAAGAAGGATTTCACAGTACACACAGAGGGAAAAGATCAGAGAGATGAATCAGAGGATGAAAAGAGTAAACTAGTCCAAGCACAAGGGACTGAAAGTCCTGTCCATGAACATGTTGTCAAAGATGAAGTCACAGATCATCCTCTGGCAGTGAAAGAAGGTGAAGTTCAGGGTAAAAATCATCCTCAGCCTGATAAGGACAATGTAAGTGTATGGGGAGAGATGATCATAGTAATGTGGGAATATTAGTTGAATTTTGGATGAGAATGGCATTGTTTCTCAGCTCATCAGAGTCACAAGGTCAATGTCAAGAATATTTTTGTAACTTTCTTGCAAACACCCTCCCATGAATTATACCTTAGTACACACTACTTGCTTCTGATGGACCATTCCGGTCAGGGATTTTTCGTGCCCAATGGAACAAACTATCGATAAACACAACAAATCATAATATTTACAATTTACAAGAGCAAGATGACGATAAATAAATACATAATAATAATATTCATCATCATCATCATCTTCTCCTACTTCCAGCAATGCAGCCAGGTCAGTGGTTCTGTATCTTCCTCATCATTTGTTTCTATTCTTAGCATCATGATCACTAACACTTTGCCCTTTGTTCTTCATGTCCTCCTTAATGTTCTCGATCCAGTGCTTGCATGGTCTACCTCTTGGTCTCCTGCCCTCAACGTCCATTTCCCACATCCTCTTCACCTCGTACTCCTCACTCATTCTGCAAACGGCCATACCAGTGCAACCATGCCAGTTGTACTCTGTTGGTGATGCTACATGTATGAACTCTCAATTCTCTCCTAATATCGTCTTTTCTTTTCCTATCCCACAGTATCACCCCAATTATGCATTGCGACATCTTCATTTCTGTAGTCTTGAGCATTCTCTCCTCCTTCTGTCTAACTCTCCGCACCTCTGCTCCATATAGCATTTCTGGTCTAATCATTGTTTCATAGGTGTAACTTTCAGTTACTGTGGCATACATTTATCGTAAATAATCCCAGTAAAGTCTTAGACCATGGCGCATTTATTCTTTCTGTCACTGCTTCCTTTGACCCTCATTCTTCACTTATGGTAATGCTAAGATACTTAAATGCCTCTACTTGTTTCAGCTTTGCATTGTTACCATCCACAACCTTCAGGTTCACTTGGTTCTTGCTGCTCGCCGTTACCTCTGTTTTCGTGGTGTTGACCTTTAGCCCGTATCTCGCCATTCCTTCCTGCCACCTCAGCCATTTCTCCTGCAGCTCTTCCTCACTCTCTCCTGTGACTACGAGGTCATTAGCGAAAAGCAATTCTCACAGTACTCCCCTCCTGAACCCTCACTGATGGTGTCCTGTTGTCACAACTGTCTGTGCATTCTCATTTGTTGCCTTTACAAGCCTTACTCAACCTTCTGGTTCTCCTCTTTTCCATAGGCACCAGTATACCAACTCTCTTGGGAGACGGTCATACACCTTTCTAGATCCACAAATGCAAAAAACAGATTTCGTTGTTTCTTGAGGTATTTCTCCTGCAGCAACTTCATCGCAAACACTGTCGTTCCTTTGCCCTGCTGGACCCAAATTGCATTCTGTCTATCATTACCAACTCTCCATGATCTTAACTAGGTGCTCTATCAGTTTGATAATCCTGTGGCTTCCACAAACAAAAGGTTATCAAACTGTAAAGCAATAAAGAACACAATTTTTGTATATAATGCTTTATAAATAAAGTTATTAATATTATCATCATCATCATCATTGTTGTTGTTGTTGTTGTTGTTGTTGTTATTATTATTATTATTATTATTATTATTATGTCAAATCCGATGTCCTCACCACTCAACCAATCATTTTATGTGGTTGTTTGTGTCTTGTCAAAGTTTTGCTCTCAATGCTCACTTAAAATGTGTAAACCACACTTCAAGACTAAATGACCATTGACCTTTTCTTAATATGTAGGAAAACATCACACAAGAACAATCAGAGCTGGAAGCACAGCAGGAAAAGATAACAACCCTTACTGCATCACTTGCAACTGTCATGCAACAAAAATCTAAGATGGAGGCCAGTTTTCAGGGAGACAAGAAGAAAATGATGGTAGATATTTTTTTCGTCAAAGTAGACATGTTCTAACCTGTGAAAGTGATTACTGCTCTAAGAACTGACACTTACATCCAGAAGTGCCCATAATAGATGCACACCAAAATTGATATCCAACTTGAAGTTGCGCTTTACTGTGAAAATCCATAAACCATGAACACTAGAAATATTTATAAAATGTTGTGTTTCTAGGAAAAAGCCAATCATGGGCTATAGAACTTAACCGCAGCCAGTAACGGTAATTAGTTTGTGGTTTTATGTCACTTCTGATTGGTTGCTTCACGATGGGGAATGTCCAAATCAAATCAAAGTGTTCACGGTTTTCGGATTGGCACAGTAAGACTGAACATTTGCTCCCCATTTCCAACAATTAGGTGAGTGTACAGTTGTAAGTGTTAGCATTATTTTTACTGAGGGTAAATACAGCTGTTTATCTTTACTTGAGGACTGTAGTGTAGGGGACACTTTGTGATGTTAATTATTGTCTGTATTCCCAGACCCAAGTGATGTTGAAGTTGGCGAGGAGAGCAAGGGAACTATGTGACACTTGGCAGAATCATCATGCATCTAACAATAATTATTATATTATGTGCATTTCTGGACATTACTGATGTTCTGTCATATTCTTCTTTGTTTGTATCCTGTAGCAAGAACATGAATTGAAAATGAAAGAGTATCATGAAGAAACACAGAAGCTGGAGCAAAGCAAAGTAATGTTAGAGGAACAACTTCAAGAGGTTTGTTATAGATTCATTTTTGCAAGAGTTTAACAAATGACTTGCAGATTACTAATAGTAAATGTAAATCTGTCTTCCAAAACTTTATTGGCTTCAATAAAGCAAATTTGTGTTTTGTTGGTTTAATTGCACAGCTCAAGCTACGCATGCGACATGAACAACAAGCCAGAGAGGAAGAACAAAACAATCATGTTCTGATGTTACGGGAACTTCAAATGTTGTTGTCATCTGAACGCTCAGCCAAAGAAGATCTTGAACAACAGCTTGACGATGCCAAAGAACAGATCTTGCTAACAAAGAAATTACCAGACAGCAAGACTGAAGAGTATGAGCGACAGATATCACAACTACAGTTGGAGTTACAGCAAGTTAAAAGAAGATTGAAAGAAGCAGAGAAAACTGCTTCACAGCCATCTCCATTGCTAGTCCAACTGCAAGAGGAGATGTCAAAGATGAAAAAGGAACATACTGGGGCTGTTATCAGGGAACAGAAGAGGGCCAATGATGCTGAAGAGAGGTTAAGAATAATAACAAGCTTGGAAGAATGCAGGGTTGCTGATTTGGGTACGATTTTGGCGAAAATTTTTGGCTAATGTCATTGAAATGCAGGAGTAACTACTACTACTGCTACTGCTACTGCTACTGCTACTGCTACTACTGCTACTGCTACTGCTACTGCTACTGCTACTGCTACTACTGCTACTGCTACTGCTACTGCTACTGCTACTGCTACTACTGCTACTGCTACTGCTGCTACTGCTACTGCTACTGCTACTACTGCTACTGCTACTACTGCTACTGCTACTGCTGCTGCTGCTGCTGCTACTGCTACTGCTACTGCTACTGCTACTGCTGCTGCTGCTACTGCTACTGCTACTGCTACTGCTACTGCTGCTGCTGCTACTGCTACTGCTACTGCTACTACTGCTACTGCTACTGCTACTGCTACTGCTACTGCTACTGCTACTACTACTATTACTACTACAGTAACTACTACTACTACTACTACTACTACTACTACTACCAATAATAATAATAATAATAATAATAATAATTTTATCTGTGACTGATGCCCCAGGTGCATGGTTTGCGCCCAGCTGACGCACTAAAAGAACCCCAGCAAAGACTGTGATAGTATAGATGATGATAATAATAATAATAATAATAATAATAATAATAATAATAATAATAGAGCCAGTTTCAATCGAGTGTCGTAAAGCTAATAATTATTATTACTTTGGCCAATCAAAAAGGGCGGAGACAATCCAGTAAACCAATCAAAACTCAAAGTAATTACACATAGCCAACACAAAGCACGGGAAAATATGCACGCGCGAGTCACTATTGGTTTTGGTTTTACTTCTGATTGGTTGAAAAAGTGGCGCAAGAACTTTGAACCAATTACTGAGTGAGGTAATACAAAACCAAAGCAATTCGCTAATTACTTTCGTCACTCAGTTGACAATTATCTGTTAGTCTGTATGTATCATTGGGCTGCTAATTGAGGACACTGTACAGAAATCAACTTATTTTAAACAGGAGGGGAAAACTGGAGTACCTGGGCAAAAAACCCTCTTGCAGCGGAGTGGAGAACCGACAAACTCAACACACATTTGACGCCAAGTCAGGGAATCAAATCTGCGGCCATGTTGGTGGGAGGCACATTCTCTCACAACTGTGCCATTCCTGTTCCCAAACCCATCCCCCCCCCCCAATTTGAAAATACCGGTGCCCGTCAGACTTTTGCGTTGTTTTGGACATGGAAGATAAAAACATAGTCCCTTCTCACAATACTTGGATTGGATATAAAAGAACCTACACAGCGCTTGAAAAGGGTAGGGGATGCAGTCTTGCTGTCTTGGTCCTTCACACATTCTGTTCTGGATCCCACTGGCTATTCACTGACCAGTAGAGACCATCGGAAAGCCATTTGGCCATAAAGCAGTAGTCTGCCACAAAAGTGCTGTAAAGTGTGTTTTTGTATTATTATTATAGGCAACGCACTATGGATGTGATATGATGGATGTGAATATTTTTGTCCCATTTTTTCTGTTTTTTGGGACTTCTGGCAATGTTTGGTTTTTCCTGGTCTTACTGCTCAGAAGTTCTGTCAGCTGATCCACGTAAGGGCAAAGATAGACCACAACACCATGCCCTCTCTTCGCGAATAGTGTCTGGGTTCTTTTACGTCCCACAGGGCTATGAACATTGAAGGGTTGTGAGGCGGGACCTACGGTTTATTGTTCTTATCAGAGAAGGCTAGAGAGACTAACCATTGGCAGATGTCATTACAAAGGCAACACCTTCTCCTCAGTTTTGTGAAGCAGTGTGTGAAGACTCAGAGTTTTGATTCTGCGATCACCTGCACAGAATTCCGATGCTCAACCAACTGAAGCAACTGGTCTGCAGTTCTTATTGCCACCGCCCCCAGAGGCAAAATCCCGAGGAGGCATCATTGTAGTCCCCGCGTTAAGTGATACGGCTATCTTTGCAACGCCCTTTTCATATTCAGTGCTGATTTCCTCTCTCCCCACTTCAAAATCAATAGCCTACGTGGCAGGCGTTCGAAGGGGAAGGGAAAGGAAAACCGGCGAGAGAACGAGGGGTTCCCGCGAGGAAGAAGGGGAGCCATTTCTTCTTCTCATTCTTCCTCGCGCGACCTCCTCGTTCTCCCGCCGGGTCTCCCTCCCTTTCCCTTCGAATGCCTGCCACGCAGGCTACAACATCAATTGCCTTATGCTATAGCTACTCCGTTTGTAAACGGCCATTCCTCTACCAGGGCCCTGCGGCCAGTTTGTCGAAAGTCCCGAAGAGTTTCGGGACCTAAAAGCCATTTGTGAACCTGCCAGCCGCTTGTTTTGCAAAGCCGATCTTTTAACATGTTTTCAAGGTAGCAAAACGCAAACTGTCTGAGAAATTTCACCACTTAAATCCTCTCTGTTCTTAAGATACAGAGGGAACTGTGACACCCGAAAATGGCCCGTAAAGTTTCGGGACTTTCGAGAAACGGGCCCCTGGACGCATTGAATTCTGCGTACAACAGGGGACCTTACTTAACAGCGGGGACAGCTGTAGGGTCAACTATTACTGCAGGGTAAATGTTACCTTTTAGGGTTTTACGTTTTGGTTTTGAGTTCAATTAACTATTTAATCTTTTTTCTTGACAGAGGTAAAACTGTCAGAGCTTTCCGAAGTTGTTGGGAATTACGAAAAGCTGAGACTTCAAGATCAACAAGCCATTCAGAAGCTTAAAGATCGCTTACAACAACTTGATGTAGAAAATGCAACCCTGACACGACAGATCAGCTGCGATGAAAACCGCACACCAGACAACGAAAGGGATGTTGGAGAGCATCACGATGAAACACCAGACGAGTTGAAAAAACGGGTTATGAAGTTAAAAGGATTGCTCAGGATTGCTTTGGATTCTTCAGACAAACCACTGGATCTTGGTAAATTTTATCGCAAAATAAATGATGGTACACAGATCACATGTAAGCAAAGATTTTCCTTGCAAAACCGCATCAACTTTTCATGGGACGATTTTTAGCGCCGTGATTCGCTTCGACATCACATGGGTGTGCAGATGATTTTCTGCGCGTTGCATTTTTTAAAAATAATTTATGAGACATATTGTATTCCTCAGATGGCAAATGGTGCGCCTTCTACGTTTTCCCGAATTACGAACGTTTCGCCGTCGATCGAGGTCGATCCGTTCGCGCTCGCTTCCTGTACTCGAAAAATTAAAGTCCCTGGAAGCTTGTAATGCTATCATGCATTGGTGTTTTCATTAGAAGTAATTAATCAAAGAAAAATTAATGGAGTTGTTCGCCAATAACATGAAATTTTTGCGACACTTTTTAATCCCGAAATTAAAGTGACGCGAGCAATAAGATCGCGAAATTTAAGTGTCGTGAAATTCGCGCAAGTTAAAATCGCGAAATTAACGTGTCGCGAAAATTTCATGTAATAAGGTACGTTTTCAAATTATTGAGACCGTCTCAACGTGAATAAGGTATGTTATCCTTTGATTGTAATTGTAAATTGTTTGTTTTTATTGAATTTAGTTCAGTGTTAACCATGGGTTCGTAAACGCTATGGGCTTTAACTTCGATGGGAAAAGGGCGTGGAACTGAAACTGCTGTGGCGGTTGGGTTGAGTGGAAGGGAGTCGAACTTTCCGGGGGTGAGGCGTTCTCCTACAGTTATTCATCTTGTCAGGATCTTACTTGCTCCATGTTTTCGTCAGAATATTAACTGATCTCCAAACTATTCCGTAAGAAAAAAGGCAAAAGGAATGAAATTTGCAAGCTGAAGTAGATGATTTTTTTTTCTGATAGAATTGGAAGAGTTCAGTAAGTCAGAGCTGGAATCCTTGTTTGTTAGTGATCCATCTCATCAGATTTGCCAACAGCAATTACGGCAGCTGAAGGAGGAGTTTGAACGTTACAAGCTCAAAACACAGGCACTTCACAAAAATAAATCTTATAAAGAACTTAGTGAACAGCTGGAAAACATGGAAAATTTAAAAAGCCAAAATTCGGAGTTGGAGAAACAACTTCAAGATTTGAAAGACAGAAGCAGTGAAAAGGAACTTGACCAGAATAAGGTCATTACAAACTTGAGAGATCAGCACAAGTTAGCAGAGGAAAATTATAAACTTGAAAAGGAACAAGCTCAACATTTCTACAAACAAAAGCTTGAAGAGCTTGAGAGACAAGTTTTAAATCAACGAGAACGAACTTTAGCACTAGTAGCAGAGAAAGACTCTGAAATTGAAATTTTAAGGGAGCGTAGTCAGTCCGCCAGTTCATCTGGCGAGAATGTGATTGGACAGCCAGCATTCTCTTACCAGAGAAAATTTGTTGAGGTAACTGGTGGGACCCAGGCCTCCTTGCACTCTCTCCAAGACTCTGAATCTGACTCCGCCGTTCATCAATTGCTGTCCAAGCCCGCTGGGGTAAGTTAACGATTTGTCGGTCATTATTTCCACTCTGGAGGGTTTTAAAAGGCACCATGTTAAGTCCAACTGTCTTTCGTCACTATTCTGCCACTCGTACTGAAATATGTAAACTGGATTTTAAAACACACGATAGTGTGTGACCATTGTATGGTCGACACATCGAGCCACTGTGGCCAAAGGATTTGTCCATGTAGTCACCTCTCAAGAAATGACAATTGTGGATTTGATTTTACATGGGAAAGATCAACGCAGTTAAGCCTGGTTTTCACTAGCGATGCAAGCACAAGCGAAAGCATAAGTAGCTTATGCTAAGTGAAGACAAGCGTCGACATAAGCATCAAAATCAACCTCGGCGTCCGCCATTTTGTTCAAATTTTCAGACGCGGAGAATCTGGAACGAGTGCTTTAATTGGCCTGACGTAGCAAATTTCTTCGTGCTTACGTTGTATTTCGGTTTCACACGACGCAAGCGAACGCAAGCATAAGCGCAACCACAAGGAAAAGGAAAAATTTTGATCCTTGTGGTTCTACTTGCGCTTTTGCTTATGCTTGCGTCAACCCCGCTGCGCATGCGTCGCTAGTGAAAACCACGTAAAGGAAGAACTTGAGTAGTTGTGAAGAAGGCAGACTTTAACTGGACTCTAACACATGACCGTGCGATTGTACGGCACACCGCTGTTAAAGTCTCACAAACGAAAATTGTGGCCTTTTTAAGGGTCGCTTAGCAGTACAGTGCCGTTGCCATGGCAACGCTTGGGGACTGTCAGCCTATCTTATAAAATTGCCTGTCAATAGCATTATTCAAGTATCAAAACTTTTCCCTACTAAAAGGATCTACAGTGTTGTTGTCCTTTTCCTTTTGACACCCAGTTACGTGTGGAAAACCCTCTCGAGCCTTCGTAAGAAGTACTAAACCTTGGCGTTAACATTGTGTATCCACGATTTTGGTTTTATCACCAGGCGACTGGCAACCAAAGCACGTTGGTACACTATGCGCAACAGCAGGCCAGACAAGAAGCGGAGAGCACTGTAATTCGACGACAGAAAAATGAACTGGAAGTTGCCTTGAGAGATGCTGAAATAAGGTATGCTTTGTACTGTGACAAACACTTTTTGTGTGCACAAAACAGCATACCTACGTTTAAGCTCGAGTGAGTACAAACAATGTATCTGTCCCATCCATTTGACAATGGTTAGAAATATCTCGAAATCGTAGTGTCGCTACCATTCTTGACCAGTCAGAGGCGGCGATCCTTTGGTCAGCGCTGAGAATAACGGTAGGTTCTTCACGTATGGGGACACATTTTGGCCCGGGAATAAGACAGTGATAACTTGTGGAAATCACCCAGGTTACTTCATGTATTCCCTTATAGCGGAGTTTAGGCGCGCGAAGCGCGCCAGCGGAGCACCATGGGTAAGAATTTTTGGGAAACTTATCCATGCGAGAAATATTAGTTATGACGTCAGCGTCCGCCCGTCCGCCCGCGCGTACAGACTGTCAGGGTGGAGGTAAGGAGGCAGGACAGCCTCTGGGGACGGGAGTGTTCGGGCAATTTTCCTTGGTGGGAAATCGCGTGGCAGTGTTGCATTTGGCAACTTTCGTTTTTCTGGCTGGAAATCATGAGTGAAGAGCAACGGGATAAAGATTAAAGAGCACGAGAGAAGAGGCGACGAAATTTGACAAATTTAAGCGAAGAAAGCCTCGAGAGAAGCCGAGGAAGGAGAAGAAGAGAAATAGGGCGAGAGACAAAACACTAATTTACAACGGTTGGCTTTCAGATAATGTTTTCCTTCTTAATGCATACCTTGCTGCCTTATTTTGTAAAACTCGCTAAAAAACGAAGTAGGCCAGAAACGTTTGCAATTCCGTGTTTACGGAGGTTCTGGCATATTTCAACGATCACATTTATAGGCTTTTTGTGTGAAATGGATGTCCAGTCGTGAGCTGCTTTGTTTAGTTGTGAAATTGTAGTCTAGTAAGTGAATTTACTACTCTTTAGCTTGACTTTTGAATTAGTAATATTTTTTTCTGTTGTTCTTAACTGAAGAGAGAGGGTGTAAAGATTATCAGTCAAACGGAGAATGTTGTGAAAGAGATTACTGTGCATGTCATTTCAGTTTTAGTTGTTGATTAAAATTGTTGGTTATTGTTTGCAAGGCCCTTTTGTTTACTTCTGTCAGCTCGGAGGTGTTTGGTTTTTTCATAAATAACCGGGGAGCTCCGCTTTTAGGCGTGACTTAATCTATATATTAGTGTATCCAGTCTTACTTACCCTTTTCCCTTGGATTCCCAATATAGCAATGTGTATCCACATAAGCCCTTGTACATCCCAAAATAACCCTGTACACCTAACAATAGAGCATTTTTGTGATTACTGTCGAAAGCAATTACGCTATTGCAAATTGCTACGCTTAAGGCCGGGACACACTAGGCGACAAGTCGCAGTGACAGGTCTCTGCGACAAGTTGCTCCGTGTCTACTACTCGCAAAACAAGTCGCTGCGACACGACGCCTGTTCGGTGCACACGCAGTGATCTCGTATGACGAGGAATGTGAACTAGTTTTCTAATTCAATATGGCTCACCATATGACGCTGTCTCATTGGTTCATTTATATTTTGTCACAGCGACTTGTTGCCGGAAGTGTACACACGGTGTGACAACGCTGCTTTCGCTAATTTTGTCGCTGCGATTAGTCGCACGAATTCAAACTGGTTTGCGCTCGAAACCGGAATGGTTGTTACTTTAATTTTTTTTAAAGTGTTGACTTACTGTGTTAGGGATTAAAGAATTAACAGGAAGTCCATTTGAGAAAAAGAAGTTCTTCTGATTGAAATCAAACGAAACAAGGTTAAGAACTTTAACGTTGAGAAAGCGGCCGGCAGGTTTCATAGGGAGCGTCGCTGACGCAATTTTCCCTTTTGCAAACAAGCGATGCCATTTGGACGAGACTTTTCACTGCTAAGTTTGTCCTTTGCAAATGAGAAAAAAAATCTAGGAATAGATTAGCACCGCATGTCACTTAGAATTAAAAAAGAAACTGAGAAAAACCTTAGAAAAAAATTAGAAAAAGTTGATGGAAGGATGTCGACCTCGGTTCAAATGGCTTAAGTGCAAATGCACTTAACCTCTACACTACCGAAACAGCTGCTTCATAAGTGCAATTTCAAAGTGTTTAAATGAAGCTAATCCTAACAATTAATTGAAAGCTAACCGAATAAAAAGGCTTGGTTACTAAGAATGGCATCGAACTGTCAAAAATGACATCGCTTGTTTACGAAACGAAAATTAGCGTCGCTGACATGGGACCACCTCAGACAACTTTTTGACGATGGGATAGCGGGATTGGACCGTGATGTGTTTTTTTTTCTGTAATCAGAGGTGACAAGCTCTTGGATCAAGCTAATGTACTCAAAGAAGAAATCAGGAAACTTGAGAGAGACAGGTGACAAGCTGCGCGTTACGGTTATCTTTCATAAGTTTTCTTCGAGGAAAAGTACTTGAGGACTAAACCAACCTCTTATCTCGCAGGTCCCGCGAGAGTGCAAACTTGGAGTATTTGAAGAATATTGTACTTCGGTTCATGATGAGCACAAGTTACTCAGTCAAACAACAAATGATCACAGCAATTGCCACTATACTGGAGTTCAGTCCGAAAGAGGTAACTCATGTCGATTGCAACGCGGTCACATTGTTTAATCCCTCTCCAAGTTGAAGTTTACTTAAACGTGGAAGATTTGTCAGGTTCTATTTGTTTTTGTCGCCCACGCAGCCGTGATTTGGAATGTTGCCATGCAAAGGTTCAGTGTTTCGTGATTTTCTAAATAACACTAAGACTCTTTATCATTTGCGGGGCAAAATTACTGATCGCTGATTGGCTGAGACGGAGGGCATTTTCTTCCTAAGGTAATTTTAATTTAGAGGGCATGATTGCATGATCCTAATTGGTTAACAGTTGGTTATCCAAAGTAACAAGAGACTGCTTTTCATCCACACGTAAAATACATGTTAAGCGCAATTTCTGTTGACAGCAATGATTTATTAAATTGAGTTGGCGCGTTTGCTGTAATTTTAGGATCATTTAAGTTTATTGTCGTTTGTCGCGGCAATGAACGGGCTTCCCTCAATAAAGTTGCCGTTTATGTGATAAAAAAGCGATCGTAATGTGCCCTCGTGCAATTAAGGATTAATTTCACTTGTATTAACAAAGTTTTCCAATTTGCCCTCGTCCCGAAAGCGACACGGGCAATTTTGTGAAAACTTAAAACTTTGAAACTACGTGTGAGATTCGTCATCATGAATCCTTATGGCCCCCATTGAGGCATAGGGCCGCACGTGACATTAATAGTCCGTAATTGCCCTCGGAACCATGCAATATACCATATTCGTATTCTCGGTATTGGATTGGAACTAGCTTGCAATGGAGGCTAATGCGTGGGAATCTTTTCAAATGCAAATACTTTTTAATATATTCCCCCGCATTAGCCTCCATTGCAAGCTAGTTCCAGTCGAATACTGAGAATACGAATATGGTCTATTACATATACAAATAACAGCAGTATTGAATACGACTTAAAACGCTGTTTTCAACAATACTAAATTTGATTTACGCGTTGTTACTTAAACAAAAGTGCAACATCGATTGAGTATAGTCAACCTTCCTTTCGAGCCGTGGCCTACGCAGATAGTGCTTTCAAGAAAGAAGCTAAATATTTTGAGGAAGAGCCGATATTTTAGTGTACCACTAAAATCAAATCTACGTTGTATCGGCTCTTGCTCAA
The DNA here is from genome assembly GCF_036669925.1 of Montipora capricornis. NCBI lineage: Eukaryota > Metazoa > Cnidaria > Anthozoa > Scleractinia > Acroporidae > Montipora > Montipora capricornis. The sequence continues at coordinate 23,574,008 of NC_090890.1, read as the reverse complement.
AATATTTAGCTTCTCAACTTGTAATTACGCCGACCAGATCAAGCCACTGATCCACCGTACACCGTTCACGTACACTTCAAAACTCTTTCAAGAAAGAATCCTCCCATGGAGACGCAGGCGAGTTCGCTTGTTCTCTCCTTCGGTTGCGCATCCTCGATGCAAGTAAAAATTCATGATTTGTTGTCCCCGCGGGGATTTTGCCCAGAGGCAAAACAACCTTGTTCCCAGGGTTTCTCTTCTCCTCCTGGGAACGAGGTTGGAGGCAGAATCCCGAGGAGTCATCATTGAAGCTTGCGCGTATATAGAAGAGTTACAGTGATATAGTATTACATATCTAGTGTGTATCACCAGGAAAACTCTCGACTTGAAAGCTGCAAGCGCGAACGGATCAATCGGGAAATGATGACGTTTTCACACCAAATGCCCGGAAGTAAGAGAATTTGGGTGAACCTCGGCTTTGCCTGGGAAACTGATTCTTGGGCTTCAGAAACACTGTTACACAGACGGCGAAATAGACGGAAACGTCACCTCGAAATGTAACTTTACACTGTTGTATGTCTTTCGCGATTATTCCAACATTTTCACTCCCAACAATGTGGGAGAAGTATCCTAAAAATAAATTGGTACGAGCGGTTTCAGAGTAAAAATGCAGAATGAAATATTTGTGTTTGTACGCTCAAGTTCTTGTTAAAACCTCAAACTTGCGTGGTGATTTCACATCGTTGTTGTGCAGAATACAGCAAAAATACTCAAAATACGTGCAGTACGATTATTTTTCCTGTTTTAGCCAATGATTTTGTTTTGTTCGTACATCTTAAAGTCCCTAATATATCCGCTACTTTACAAAACTGTCAAAAACTCAGCTGTTTTGTTCTCTCCCCGCTTCAACATCAACGGCTCCGTTTGTAAACGGCCACCTCTACCTGAGCCCTGGACACACTGAATTCTGCACAGCGGAGGCAGCTGTAGTGTCAATTATCAGGCTGTTTCTTTCCTGAAACATGACAAATACCTCTTTTCTTTCTTCAACAGTTAAATCAAGTGAGAAAAGTTCAATCAGCAACGTGGTGGGGGACGTAAACCGAGAAGAAATCACGGCAAAAAACACACGACGAATTGGGGTCCGCTCATTTTATTTTCAAGAGAACAAATTTTAAATGTATGGTTAATCAAATGTCTATTCTCATAGTAGACCTACAATGTTCATAATGCTTTGATGCAAATAAGCCCTTGGAGCAATATCCAAGAGAATTTTTTTCCCACAAAGAGGTCGATACTGTAGGTCTAATTATAAACACTAATGTTAAGAAATATTAAATTGGCCGGTATTATAAAGTGGTCTATTGTCCGTAAATGCCGACAAAATTGCACTGAGAGAGACAACGGCTATCGACACCTTGTGGCGTGCAACACTCCTACACTGACTCGACTCACCTACCCCTGGACGAAAGCGTAAGCGGCCGATTTTATTTTTTTGTAAATTGTGCATGTATTAGCTTTCTGTAATCAAAAACGGAGAGGCACTTTCTTACGAAACGATCATTCTCATAAGGAATATTTTATTTACAGTTTTAATACTAATGACTGGTGGGTGGAATGAAATTGAAGTAAAGGCGATCTTTTCAAAGGCAAGTGGTGTATTTTTTAATTAAGTCTTACTCGTTCTTAATTGTCCGTTTTATTTGCGGAACAAGTCCGTGTGCGGCATGCAACAAAGTTTCGTTTCTTACAGCTGTTTACCAGACAAAAGCGTAAGTTTTTTACCCTGATATTTTAAAAGACTACACGCTCATATACGGAGATTTCCGAATTTTCGTCCCAGGCCGAAGGTCCTAACAGTGTTTCGTTTGAACAAATATCAGAGAATTTGTCGATAGTGCCGTATTTTTTAGAAAACGTGCAAAAGTTCTCATTTTTCTACCAAGCAATTAAAAGGGATCTGGAAGAAAAGTTGGCAGATATATTAACGTTGTTCACTTCGATAGAAAACGGAGGGAACATACTCAAAAACAGTCTACCTAAAAGATCACGACATCGGTTATGTAACAGATAATGGCCGTTTTTATACTAGAGACGCATAATTCGTCTGGGACGAACTTGGGCAAACATTTTTTCTGCGTCTGTTAAATTCGTCTAGTATAAAGACGGCCACAAGACGCATTATGCGTCTGGACGAAGAATTTATTTTAGTGCGTCTTCGAAGACGCACTAAACTGAAAAGTTCGTCCAGACGCATTATGCGTCTAGTGCCCGTCTTTATACTAGACGAAATTAACAGACGCAGAAAAAATGTTCGCCCAAGTTCGTCCAAGACGAATTATGCGTCTCATATAGTTCGTCCCGTCTTTACACTAGACGGATAACATGAGAGACGCATAATTCGTCTGGACGGATTATGCGTCTCTAGTATAAAAACGGCCAATATCACAAAAACATATTTACATAAACGCAATAGACCAATTCGGCTAACTCAATGTTGTACCCAATTCAAATCCTCTGGGAATAAAACGTTTTGTTCCAAGAATTTCCATATCATTTAAATGTGAATGCCTCATTGTCATGCAAATTCAACACACAAAGAATCTTAACCCCGAGAGATTTGAATTGGGTACAACATTGAGTTAGCCGAATCGGTCTATTAAAAAATTCCTATTAGTTTAACTTTGTTAATCACTCGGCAAGCAAAGGGTTTTTTCTGGAAGGATCGGGTAAACCCCACTTTGCGCGAATGGACTGCCTTAATCTCAAGCTCCTTTGTCTCTCGAACTTTTCCTCTTCTTTGCCTGGAAGTCTGCAGTTTCTACGGAAGTAAATCTTCGGCTTGCGCTCGCTCTTTACTCGGCGGAAATCACCGTCTCCAAGCGAATCGTCTTTAGAAACGTCTTCGTTACTTCTGGAGATGCGAGTTTTACTCAAGGGTTGTGATCTTTCGTCACTCTCTGCTGGCGTACTGTTTAAAATCGAATAAGACATTTCTTAGCAGGGGCTAATAAAATTCATCTTAAATGCTGAAATGCTAACACCACGCACGACTTCGCTCCGCCATGTTAGTTCAACGCGCGTATCTATAAAGGTAATCTTTGGCTTCACCACAATCGCCGATGGTTCCAGTTTGGACATTTTTGAGTTACATGAATCTGTGTCCCAATGATTTTGGACACTTCAGCAGTTGAAAGCCCAGTACACGATTGGAGTGAAGCGAGAGCCTGTGAGCAGGTTACGAACGTTGCTGACGTCACTGTTTAACATACGAGGGAGTTAAGTCTCCAGTTATGTCTTTTAAGCTTTGATAACGAGCCAGTTGTTAGCCATAAAAAACTGATAAATTCTTGGATGGCAAAGGCGCTAATTATCCCATACATTCTTTGTGAATTTTCGCCTTTTCAAAGAACTATTGCTCAGAGATTACCTGGTATATCGCCTTCAAATTTTCAGAGGTAGCTCATTTACTATGCAATGCTACTTTACGCTTGGCTGACTGATTAGAAAACGCCACAATGACGCAAAAAATGTAAACTGATCCCCAGCATACGCAGTGTGCGACATTGTGTTTGTTTGGAAGGTTAACAATTTCTCAATCGTGGCTCGCAGACTAAAAAGTTGTTGTTCAGAACTATGATATACGTGCGCGCTGCTCTCTTATCTAGACTCGTCCATCTTCAAGCTAAAAACGAAATGCTCGCTATTTTCAATTGAGTGTATTATGCGTGACTTCCATATACTTACAAAAGTAGACTTGGTGGAGATGGCAGAGGTGGGGCATCATTTTCAGCTCCGGACTTCCGTTTCGACTTTTTCTTTAGCTGTTTCTTTAACTTTTCGTTTGGTTCCGATCCTATGTAGCGGTCTTTGTAAAACCATCCCTTGATACTGAAAACCCAAAACAATGAAGGAGTGATTTACTCGAGAGAGTGATTATCTGTATACAAAAATTTGGTTTTATCAACGGAGTTGATAATAGGGCCGTTTATACGAGACAAAATAAGCCGTGGCTTACTCTGGCCGCGGCTTACATAAGACGCGAAGACCCCGTATAAATGGTACAAAATCTACGTTCACGGCTTTATCAAGCCGCGGCTTATCCTGGCCTGGGAGTTTATACCCGTATAAATAGTTTCTTTCGCGTATTATGTACGCCGCGGCCAGAGTAAGCCGCGGCTTATTTTCTCTCGTATAAACGGCCCTAATGTAAATTGGCCACCGTACAAAGATTCTAAAAGCTGACGTTTCGAGCGTTAGCCCTTCGTCAGAGCGAATCTGTACGATAACTTGTGAAAGGATAATAAGAAAAAGTGATAACCAGTCAAGTCGCCCGATGGTCACCTCGCCCAAACTTGGTGCCCGTTGCGTACAGCAGTTCATGTGGCAGTATATTCTTTACTTGTTACGCTTCAAGAAAGCCATCTGGCGTTTATTCTTCAATGTATGGCGAATACGGTTCGGAGTGGGGATCGAACTCACTGGGAGGCGAAACGTTCGTAAATCCTTGATAACATTGAAATTGTTTGAAAAAGTTCAAATTAAAATTACTAAGGATGCTTGATACGTATCTATTCACATTACAACACATTATTCGGTGGAAAATTAAACTAACCAACTTTATAATGTATTACTTAGTCCTATTTACCATCTTATCCAGAAAGGTCGAACTCACGCGCGCGATATTGCTCTGATTTCGGGTCCCAGAGGTTTTTCTTTCTTCTTCTTCTTCTTCTTCTTCTTCTTCTTCTTCTTCTTTTTGGACGAAATTTAGCCGCGAAGCGGCGACAAGGAAATAACTGATTCAGCGTTCGTCGTACTCGCCGCTTCGCGGCTAAATTTCATCCGAGAAGAAGAAGAAGAAAGAAAAACCTCTGGGATCAACCGCATCAATTAGGGCAAGATGACCTTCGGGCGACTTGACCGTATTTCTAACAAGTCGTAAATCATCAAAACAAATTAGTAACAGCAACAACACAATTGTTGACGAAACCAGACTCCCTGTGGACGGATGAACCGTCTGTTTTTTGCCCATTTTCAAACAGCTATCAAATGAAGCACCGCTCATTGTCCAGTTCGCTCCAGACGTGTAAATCCAACAAGGGAACGAGAGAATTAATAATGTTTCAAGCTCAATCTTCGGAAGCGTGACAACATGTCAAATCAAATATTTCGAATTATGAAGACTTCAAAATATCCACCAATAATTCGTTGCGGGATCGTTCTCTTGATTATTAACAGATGTTTTGATCGACTGAATGAAAAGTGAGGATCTCAAACAGAAATCGCGAATTTGATGTTATAGTCAATTAATTGCTTTGTCCCACTATTCACAACACTCAAGATCACTCATCTGAAAAAAATGAAAAAAATATCTGACAGCAACCATGCACTACATCGCAGCCATACTCCCGGTTATTTCGTGCGTGACAAATTTCATGATCCTCGTCAATGATCACGTAAAAAGATGAGCAGTTCGTCTATGTTTTAAACGCGAAACAGACGATTTAATTTTTAAAGACGGTCTTACAAAAAGGTAAGGTTTATCCCAGCGAGGTAGTTAGTTCAGTCTTGTCTCAGTAACGAAAGAAATTTGCATTTTCATGAATACACTGCATGTCGTGGCCGATTGTCAACAAAATGGATGCCATGAGGTCGAAACTCCACATTTACGCAACTTGATAACAAAATACACAATTACAGCACGGCAAATCTTTATACTCATAAGCATAAGAAAGCTTTGAATAACAGATTAGCACGATTACTGCTGTAAAATAAATGTCAAAATTTTGGAATCTTCAATTGTAACCGGAAGCATGAAATAATAACACGGATTGCCTGAATGGACACGCTTCGAAGCTATCAACTTGATTCAGGCTTAAAACAAGGAAGTTCAAGCACTTTACCTCGTTCCGTCGGCGTAGTTGTATATTCCATAGCCATGTTTCATTCCTTTCTTCCAATCGCCGTCGTATATGTCTCCATTTTGATAGAAGTACGCTCCTTCGCCTTTTCGTTCACCAAATTTATCAACCCCGCCGGAGAATATGTCGACGTCAACGAAATCATCTTCAATTATTTTATCTCTTTTGTAATCTTTCGCTAGCTTGCCACCCATATCGAACTAATGAAGCTGTGTTATATCTGGATTTCAATAACCGCGAGTAACTCGTATGGGTATAGAGATGTCAGCACCAATTCGTCCTGGGACAGAACCTCAGGATTATGAACTGATGTCGAGATCCAGTCAGATTATGTGAGTCACGGGAACAAATGTTTACCGAGTTCATTTCCGTCAGTTACCATGCTCCCTGTCCGGGCTTGGGATTTCCCAATCTCGTCTCGCGAGTCCGCTTTTCTTTTGGTCAGCAACGAAAACACGGACTCTGGCTTTAAGACTCTGAGGTCCATTTTCGTAACCTTGACAAACACTGTTGTATCAATTTTCTGAGCGTGCGTAGACCACCCGGAAGTCCATGATTTGCCGACTTCCCAATCTCGATCCCAGAAGGTACCTCTGGGGACGAGGTAGCGGAGTCCGTGTTCTCGGTGCTGACCAAAAGAAAAGCGGACCCTGGGGACGAGATTGGGGATTTCTATTTTTTTGTGTCGACCGTTCTTGCGCAGGTAAACTTTATTAGACTACGAGCAGTCCCTTTGTTTTCTTATAGTCCGTCGAGAGCGGAGCGAAAAAAACAGGCCGCGCGAAACTTGGCCGCGCGAAAGCTGGTGTCTGGGCGGAAAGCCGTCCGCCCAGACACCAGCTTTCGCGCGGCCAAGTTTCGCGCGGCCGGTTTTTTTCGCCCGCTCTCGACGGACTATAAGAAAACAAAGGGACTGCTCGTAGTCTAAAACTTTATTAAGTTGGACATCGAAGTTTTGGAAAAATACTTGACATCGAAGTGGGAAATTCGGCATTTCACATTTGACTTTCAAGCTCAAGACACGGATAGCGGACTTCAGGAACTTGACGAAATTGCTCGCCCTTTCCCTCTAATCAGTCAGCTTCTAAGATATTTTCTGGGAATCGGGTGCCCATTATTTAAAATAAGAGGGGACCATTTATCTTTGCGTATGGAACACGGTTTTCAAGTTCCAGTCATAGCTCAACTCCTTGGAGTATCAACACACACCCTCACGAGAAGGATGGCAAAATCCGGTCTTTCTAGTTCACGGTCAGATCGTTCCAGCACAGTCAGTTCCTTCCACTAAAGAGTCATATTGTTCCACTCAAAAAGAAACGTCTCGCAATCCCGAATTTAAGACTTGAGTGCTCAAACCACACCCTATCTCAGAAAATCTCTCAAAATAAATACCCTATTTCAGACCAAAATCGGCAAAAAAACCCAACCTCCTTCCCAGGGCTTTCTCAGCGGTGAACAGGTTGCAAAAATACTTTTGTCCTTTGGCCATTTCAATTTCAATAGGAAAAGAAAACAAACAGCGTTTACAAACATTTTCATTTTATACTTGACGTTTCGTATGTTGCAGCATACATCATCAGAAGTGACGGTTAACTGTTATACAGAACTTTAAAAAACTAGAGCGAGGAACTGGTGACTAGTTAAAAAGTGTGATAACAAAATCGTAACTTAGTCGTCTACCGGAAGTTACGATTTTGTTATCCCACTTTTTAACTAGTCACCAGTTCCTCGCTCTAGTTTTTTAAAATTCTGTTTAACAGTTTTAACCGTCACTTCTGATGATGTATGCTGCAACATACGAAACGTCAAGTATAAAATGAAAATGTTTTTTACCCGCTGTTTGTTTTCTTTTCCTATTGAGGTTGCAAAAAACCATACACTTTGGGGTTGCGCATACGTACATAGCCCATATAAGGGAGTACCCCCCGCCCCCCTCTTTTCCGGGCTTCTGAGGTTATTCGAATTGCCCGCTTTGATCACACAAGCGAGCCGAGGGGAGAATGGTGATAGAGTGAGATATCTCGCTATCAGGGACTGCGAGCTGTCTAACTTGAAGAAAGACAAGGAAACGTTCTTATCCAATGCATGTCTAGTTGATAGAACGAGTTAACACAAATGCTCTACCGTCGCAGACTCTATTCGAACTTTTTGATATACAAGTACTCTGGGAAAAATCGTTCCTTTTCCCTCGTAAACTTTCAGTGTCTTGTTAATGCTATATCAGTTGATAAGTTCTTTTTTTACGCACGAAGGAACTTCAAGTTCGCCCTTTTCAGTTAATTCTGCCCTAACTATTTTAAAGATTTCTGGTTATTTCTAAGTGAAATGACCTGACTTCAGGTTTGTGGAACGGACTCACTGTGTATCGATCTGACTTTGAATGATATGACCGGATACCCATACGCAAGTGAGTAATTTAGCCTCCCCGAAAAGTCGAACAATTTCGTCAAGCTCCTGAAGTCCGCTATCTGTGTCTTGGACTTGAAAGTCGAATGTGAAATGCCGAATTTCCCACTTCGATGTCAAGTGTATAACAAATACTTGACATCGTTTTCTCGGTCGTACTGTAAGTTGCGGGCCGATTTTTTTCCCGTTGATTTATGGCCCACGCGCGCTTGGGTCATAAATGAACTGGAATTAAACGAGGATCCGTAACTTACAGTACGAACCGAGAAAACAAGTCTAGTAAGATCTTTACTATATCTCTGAGCTTAATCCGGCGCGCAGGCAAGGAAACTAGTGGAAGTCAAGCGGAAGGTTCAACTGCCACAAAGATTGCCGCGTCAAAATCCGAAAAACTAAATCTTCTTGGCTGTTTGAAATACTTGCTTGCAAGATTCAAACCGTGTTATAAGTTTATGTAACAGAAACGACATGAAAACTTGCTAGAGAATGTTTTATTGACATTTTAAATTTAGCAGGCTGTACAGCTAGCCATAGTGGGAGGCGCGGTGGTTAGTGCGCTCGACTCCGGATCGAGTGGTCCGGGTTCTGGTCCTGGCCGGGGACATTGTGTTGTGTTCTTGGGCAAAACACTTTACTCTCACGGTGCCTCTCTCCACTCAGGAGTATAAATGGGTACCGGCGTATTTAATGCTGTGGGTAACTCTTCGATGGACTAGCATCCCATCCAGTAACCGGAGATAAGCGCCGGCCTGATGGGCCTTCTAGGCTCGTAGCAGACTTTACCTTTACAGCTGGCCATACTGTAGAATACGGCCCACTAATTTAGCCAATCACAGCGCGCGTACTGAGAGATATAATAAAATGAAGTAAGTACCGAATATTTAACAATTATTCGCCGAAGGCGAAGTGATTATCGGTGAATATTCACCGAGACGAAGTCGAGGTGAATATTCACCGATAATCACTGAGCCTGAGGCGGATAATTGTTTTAGTATGAATTCACAGGTGATTGTTTCTAAAAAGAGAAAAAAAACATTTCAACGCGAAATCATCTTCACTTACAGTGGCAAAACGACTACTGGCAGCCATTTTGTCCGTTGAGGTGATTATCGGTTGATAATCCGAGATAGCGAGCCAATGAGAGCGCACGATTTTGTATAATCACCTGTTTATTTATTCTAACATGAAGTATGCACCGAGTATATATACCAACATGGCCGCCGTGACGTCACGTGAAAACACGCTGTAATCCGTTTAGCTCTCAAAATAAATTTAAGATTCGAACCTACATGTAACAGTTTATTAAAACGATTTATTACACGAACTTGAAATATTTTAGAAAAATATCGAATCAAATTCATTCGTTTCTATGTCACTGTACACATAAACTTGTTCAAGTTAATTTCACATTACATAACTGATGGGAGTGCATATGTAACACCAAAAACCCATAAGGGTTGAAACGTGTAACGCGCGTTCACAGCTTCCGAATATTCAGTGCGAACTGATTGGTTGAATGTTTCAGTGCTAAGTACCATATTTGGAAACCCCTCGCTCTTGTTGTTCCAAATATGGTACTTAGCAAATTGAATATTCAGAAGCTTGTTTCCCAGCACACAAGGGGCCGTTACACGTTTCAACCCTTATGGGTTTCTGGTAACACTCAATGGCCGTGTTTTCGCGAGCGGTTTTTCAGGTCGCTTACTCGCCGCTCAACTTGATGTCTAGTCCAGTTCTAGCCCTCTCTCTGTCACATTGAAACCTCAATGACTAAAGAAGGGTTGAAACCTCCATGCACATGCAGGCTTTCATTTGAATGTCTAGTTTCCAGTCCCCTCTCCAGGATCTCGGTCACTATATTTAGCATTTTCCCCTGAGTTGCATTTATTTGTTAGGTAAAATTACATTTTGCATTAATTACAGTGGCTAACACTTCAGAAGAGACATCCTGTTTCTTTAATTTCACAGTTTTCAAAATATTGGTCTTTTTATTCGTAAAAATGTAGTAAGCCACCTTAACCGAGAACGATGGTTTTGGCCGCAACGGGCATGGGGACAGTTATGGTTGTAATTCGCTCGCGGCCAAAACAAATAAGCAACCATCGATTTACTCCCTTTGTTTAAAGAATCCTACAATAAAAATATCCCGCCAGCTACGCGGGCTAGAGAAACTGCATGTGTACTGTTTCCGTTGTTGCCAATTGAAACTAGACACGATCATCAAGAAAACTATCGGCCTAACAGAGCTGTTTATGAAAACCAACCAAGAAAAGATGAAGCATTTTTGCACGCTAACAGGTGAATAAGGCATGCATTAATTGAATACACAACAGGATGGAAGGAAATCAAACCCATTCCAGCCTCTAGAGAAAATATCGCATTGTCACTTTCAAAGGGTTCAAATGATGTTGCCAACGTGGGGATGGAAAATGTAGAACTGAAAAGATCTTGCACTGCAATTGTCATGGCTCAGCTTAGCAATTAACGCTTTGAATTATGCCGAAGAATTAATCCTTCAATTTTGAGATCAAAAAATGTGCATGACATTGTGAATTTCAAATTTGGATATAATTGAAAGAGGAGGATGCCAAGCTTCTGCAACAATTTTTCAGTCGCTTGCCCTGCCAGCGGTTGGAGAAACACAGTGAAGACTCCCGACAAGAAGATTCTGGAAATGGCTATGGCCGCTGGAATTCTGAGAAAAACGCGGAACAAGGATTTGTGTTTGGTTCAAATGGTGACATCTCTCTACTCCATAATGGGCACAACGCGTAAGTGGGAAAATTTACAACAACGTCGCTCCTTCGCAGGCAGGCATCAATGGCTTGTATTTGTTTCTTCCCTAACATGAACGGGACGTCACTCGAAGAAAACACTGAACTGAGTGCATCAATAAATACGGAGTGGTATTCAAAAACATTTTCACTTATATTTCTCTGACCGAGGCACACGAAGCGCTCATCACATTGCCTCTGCCGTCTGCCATGTTTGCTTTGATAGGGTCATGCGCGATGGCTGTTAGCTAAAAAACGTAGCTAAACTGACTGCGCATGCTGACATGCGCACACGATTGTCCCTGGACCCTCTCTCCCGTGAGCTTAGCGTAGCGTTGCGTGACCGAGAGAGAGAGCCAGGACTGGACTACTTGATGTCTTGTCAACCTTTTAATTTGAACTTCCTTAACTTTCCAATTCGTTAGGATTATCAAAGATGTCACAAGGATCCTGAGAAAAACTTTTGCTTTCTATTCGATGGCTTTTTGTTCATTTGTTTGATTGATTGACTGACTGATTGAATCGTGGATTGATTGATAGCTCAACTTTCCAACCTAACGTAAAGGACGCTCTCTGTGGTTTTAAAAATACGACTTTCGCTTTATTTACAAGTTCTTAAAAGCATAACTCTCACTGAAGGCTTTTAAGCACGACACACTTGTTCCAAACAAATTCTCCATTTGAATATTTTTAACAAGCCTCCCTTATGATTTCAGGTGGCAGGTGTTTAAAAAGTATTTGATACATGCCATATTTCGAGTCTTAAATAAATATTTATACAGTGCGGTGCATTTATGAAACCATAGAAATAGCGATGAAATCTTTTTAAATTCTTAAATAATAATTCTTGCAATAATATTGTTTTGACATTTACATACAGTAATTTACATTCACGTTCATTCCTTGACTGAAATGAGATCCAAATCCTTGAAGTTGCAAAACATTCCAGGATTTTGCCTTTCCCAGACTAGCATAGCTTCAAGCCCCTTGAAGTCCTTGAACAGGAGAGAGCCCCAAGAGTTCGCTATTTCTGAAGACTGGTTTTCACTAGTGACGCAAGCACAAGGCAAGCATAGTGTAATAAGATAGTTTATGCTAAGTGAAACTAACGTCGACATATAAGCAACCACGGCTTCCGCCTTTTGTTCAAATCCTCAGATGAGGGGAACCTGGAACGAGTGCTTTAATTTCCATACATGTGCTTGTGCTTGCCCTTGTTTGCGCATGTGCTTGGGTCGCTAGTGAAAACCAGGCTTAAGACTTTGAATTTCTGAGTTTCCCTTATTTCTCAGCCCGTTCTTGGAGTAGTAGGCCCGCCATTTTGCACAGATTATGTACATTGGCAGCAAATACTTGCTCTTGTTCTTCTGGTGTAACAACGTCTGAAATAAGAGTCGCATTGTTAGGAAAGAGTAAATTTCAATATAAAGAGTGTTTAGTTAGTATCACAGAGCCTGCGACCATACTACCTAATTCTTCGTCTTAGGGCCTGTTTACACGAGCCCGGGTTGCTGTTTACCCCGGGTTGAATCACCGCGGCGGGTAACCCTTTTGCAGTCAAATGTTTATAAGCGTTTACATGAAAACAGTAGTCAAACCGGGTCAGCCCCCCTTGCCGGGTAACCCTTCTCAAGGCTCGGGTTGACCCGGCTAGAAGGGTTGAAATTTCTTCAATTTCCTCATGTAAACACTGGCGTATCTGACCCGGGATTGTTTGAATATCACTTTTTTGCGGTTCAGCGTTCTCGTCCATGCGCAGCCTGTACCAAAATGGCTGATAACGTTAACACAAATTGATGATTGTTATGATTGCACGGTTCGTCCGCCATTTTCCTCACTGACAAGTAGTCACCAACCATTTAAGGGATTTTTCTTGCTTACCAACGTCATCATGCATTCCTTCTCCGAGGCTAAGTATGTTCTCTTCCCACACATTGAACAAAGATGACACCAGTGTTGTTTGATCTTTACTGCTTTGTATCACAGACAGAAGTTGTTTTACCGTTTTTGCAAAGCTTTCGATGCCTGTTTCTTTTCCATACATGATATCGTCTTGTCCTAACACCTGTTAAATTTTGCAGAAAAAAAAAGAGATCACATTATCTTCAGCTTTTTTTCTTTTTGTATGACACATTAATTTTTTTTAATCTCGTTCAAATAAAACGCTACCTAACCGAATAACCTTACTTTAAAGTTTGAAAGAAGGCTTACATGTAGCTCCCTATTTAGATCAAGAATGCCTTTAATCTAAGACTATGTTGTAAACAAGTACAAAAATGTATTTTTAAATATCCCAACACAGTTTATGTTACTGACTTTGACCACAAGAGCGGTTTCTCAAGAGGTGTCTGCCGCCGGCTTCATTAGTGAATGCTATACTCGGCGGAAAGGGCATAAACCTGTAGAGGAGCACAGTTAAGTGCAGATCTAACATGGAAAAACTGTAAATTACGAATATCTGTTAAAACTGAGCTAGCTATTTGTTAGGAACTTAAAATTTACGATCCTATTGCCAAAATAACCTGTCCAAGATAATAGCCAAGGTAGGAGATTTCGTGAATTCTTCCGTTCATAGCTTTATTTCCGAGTACGTCGTAACACACTGATTCTCCGCAAAGCTTCAGCAGTTTGGCGACATTCTCCATACACCAATCGGTTGGGATACCTGACCGATAAAAGAGAGGCAGTGTTTGAGCTGATGATGATCATGCAAAAAACAGAAGGTCATAAGTGTGGGTCGCCTAAAAAGAAACAGTTACCGTGCAGTTTAGCCTGCGTGGCAAGCGTTTCCAGCGGGCGAGAAGCGAATTCATTTTTCTGGCCGCGCGAGAATAGGGCGAGGGCAAAACATAAAAAAAACTCTTGCTACGTAGGCTACCCGCGGTGGCCTCATGGTTAGTGCGCTCGACTCCGGATCGAGTGGTCCGGGTTCGGGTCCTGGCTGGGGACATTGTGTTGTGTTCTTGGGCAAGACGCTTTACTGCCACGGTGCCTCTCTCTACCCAGGTGTATAAATGGGTACCGGCGAATTTAAGGCTGGGGGTAACCCTGCGATGGACTAGCATCCCATCCAGGGGGGAGTAGAAATACTCGTTGTCGCTTCATGCTAAAGAAACCGGGGATAAGCTCCAGCGTGTTGGGCCACGCGCTTACCTTACCTCACCCTCAATAGATAAACTGAGCTGCCCGTTTTTAATTCACCACCTCAATTTATTAGTGTTAGAAGGCTGCGTTTGGTAAAAGTAAACTGTAAGGAAAAGGTTTTATTTCATGGAGGGTAGTATCTGACAATAGACTAATAGCCCATTAATTTCAAAGGTCGCGATGCAAATAAAACTGGCTAAATAACCAAAAGGGCAAAGGGACTTATTAAACGAGGTCGGCGGGCAGGGCTTTTAAGTTCGCTTTTAAAAATGTTGACCCAAGAAAGGTAGATCATTTTAGACTGGTTTTACAAGCGACGCAAGTACAAGCGCGAACAAATTACCAGCAGGCAGCAGACGCACTAACGTCTTTTTTTACACACGGACTTTTCTCTTTCAATTTCGATCGCCTAGAGGATTTTTGAAAAGAGTGACAAAAGTTGAATCTCTTAAAAAAATGGTAATTATTTGAAATGGAGCCGTTTACCACGGAAAAAGGTCCTGCAAAGTCATGCCATAAGCCTGAGGGATATCTTCTACCTTGACGGGTTATTACCTTAATTTTTCTTAATAAATCTTGTTTCCACAATAACTGTGCATGGGTATCAAAATTTCCTTTTTTTGGAAAAATATTAGCTTTAATGATGAACTTTAATTTGACTGAAAAAAGAAATTGTGCAAAAGCAGCACAAGAAGGTTTGAAGTACCCATAAAAAAAACTACTAATGATCAATATTCTACAAAGTTGCATATCATTTTAGGTGTTCTTATGCTTGCGTTGTCCTAAAAACCAGCCGTTTACATCGAAGCTTAATACGAGTCTTGGAAAATTTTCACTGAGAACTAAAATCTATGTTTCAATGTCTCTATAGTGATGCCGGACTGATTCCAATGACCATTGGTTAATATTTGCCACTAGCGAAGAAAAAAATGAAAGAAAAATCACTGGCATCTAGGTCGAGTTCAAAAACAAACCAGTTAGCTCTTCGAAGACGCTGAGAAAGTCGTCTTGATTCCATTCTTTGTTGCCGCAATGAAAATGTAAGATCTTCAAGGCAGTTGCTAGTTCTTGAAGTTCGGCATCCTCTACGCCAAAGAATGTTGGACAGATTTCCACTGCATGCCAGTCAATAGTTCCTGTAAATACAATTAGAGCTGTTTGCCGCGTTGTTTTTGTTCGGAGACGAAATCTTTACCAAAGCCATTTTTTTGTTGTCGGTGCTAACGCGGTTTTTGTGTTTTTCCAAGACCTGCCCTACTCTAACTACCAAAAAAGGATAGTTCCTCACAAAATAGAGAAACCTTATTATAGTCACCGAAACGGATCATGCAAGAAAAAAAATGTGAAGTGATGGGAAGACTTCGAGTTTAAGTTTATTATTATTATTTCAAGGGAGCCCACGGAGAAACCAAATGTCCTTGTAATTAGTGGGCCCATCAAATTGTTCCTTTCTGTACGATAAAATGTTGCGCTTTTACCGAACAGTGTATACTAACCTTTATTTAAGTACTTACCATTGTCCTCATTAACAGGCCCATAAATTATGTAAAGAAGTCGAGCTTGGAAGACAAGAGGCCATGGCTTCAGGATCTTACAAAGCCAAAATCCTGTCTCATTAAGATCCCCCGATTTGTCCAGGAAAATTTCCCTGCAAAATACTCTGATGTACCTCTCGTGCCATGGTTGTGATCCTGGTGTGGAGCGTAGGACTTGTCTGATTCTATCATCCAAGCACGATGCTCCTACAAGAACAACTTGGTTTGATGTGACATGTTGCGATTCTCTTTATTTTAAAGATCGGCCTAAATTATAAGAAAATGAAATGAATGGTAAAACAACGTTATAGTTAATTTAACTTTATTTTTAAATTCTATACTCGAATCTTGGAAGCCATCAATTTAGGATGAATAGTGACTAGAGTTAGTCCAGAGTTCTCATACCCCTTTCGGTAAAAAATAAAAAAATAAAGCTCATGTTTGGACCAGTTATTGTGCAAAATTGAAGTCTTGTGGCGTAAACTGTTTCTAGAATGAGTTGCTCAAACACAAGTTCTTTGCAGACCTTTGATGGCAAGATATGCCTTAAACTTCTCGTCGTCTTCCCATCCTGCTACAAAGGAATGGAGAAACTTTCCATAACAGCTGTAGGCTATGTCACTGCCCAGTATGGTGCAGATCTTACAGTGTGTGTCTTTTAGCTGCGAAGGAAAGAACAAATAACGCCGTAAGCATATATAGTTTTTTTAACTATCTGCTATCTCTTTCCAATATGGCCGTCATTTTAGTATTATTTTGTTTGCTTGCAAATTAGCCCTTGTTTTCTGGTTCTTAAACTGAAAATTCTTATGTACTTATTGACTGAGTGGAAGGGCCGGACGGGAAAATATTTGGCCCGAGATCATGGCGCACGGGCCGAGCGCAGCGAGATCCGTGCGCCATGATCGAGGGCCAAATATGTTCCTGTCCGGCCGACCTAAACTCAGACAATAAGCATTTCATCATATGGACTCTTAACACTACTCATGAGCACTCAGAATATGAAGTTTGGACAAGATAAAAAACAAAAATCTCCACAGAAAATTTATCTAATATGTTGTTTGCATTTGCTTTTCTGTCCGCAAATTACTTGGATGTTTAAAAGCGACGAAATCCCCTAAAATTGCATCTCACGGAGCAGTACGTGTTCCTAGTAGGGCCGTACGGCTTTTTTCCGGCCCTTCTCGGGCTAATGCGTACGGCCCTCATACGGGGATTTTCCCAATAGTTTTGCAATGAAAGCGCGTGCGGGGCCGTACGGGCCATATACCATATGATAATTAGCAATTATTGAATGAGGCTGAGTAGGATATGAAGAATTCTGCAGGTCGAGGAGGGTGTTATCCACCAAGGCCGAAGGCCGAGGTGGATAACATCCTCAGAGATCTGCAGAATTCTTCATATTCTACGAAAGCCGAATTCAATAATTGCTTTATTATTCATTCAAAAATTTTCTTCGCTCAAACTTCTAAACCTACTCGCAGCCATTTTTCTGCTCAACAAAAATAACACAATCTCGTCCCCAGCTTTTTTCGGTCAACGGTTCAATAATCTGAAGCGGGCTGCACTTTTGACGTCATTGATTCAATATGACGAAGTTTCTTTCCAAATTTGGTGAACAGCAGCTGGTTATGGTGAATTATGCGTGTGGCTTTAACCAATCAGAAACGGGGAAATATTTTGAATGAATAATAATATTTACCCTTGAACGAGGCAACAAGGGCTCATTTGCAAGCAAACAAAAGAATACTAAAATCGAAGCCATTTTGGAATAAGGAATATTAGTATAGAGGGAGCCTGTTTGGGTGTATTTTTTTTGCAAGCATTTCATTACATTTTAGAAAAAATAACATGACATTTCATCCACCAGCCTAGGTCGATTAGTGTTTTCTGTCTTGAGTACCGTCCGAGACCTGCGGCCTTCCGCAGTAACCAAGGCCGCAGCCACATTTTTTTTTTGCAATACGGACCTCGATCCCGGCTGGTAGTCTCCCACGCAGACTCTCTTAGGGATTCGTCACGCGTTCCTCCCTCACTACTGGCAGATAACATATATATATCTTTCAGAACGTCCGCGCACTATAGGCCTTAACTTTAATATGCTACGGACCTCGAATTCTGTTTTTAAGATATTTTGGCGGAATACGCGTTAGTTGATCTGACTTTTTGTGGTTTCAAACGATGAATAAACTGGTAGGCATTCGTATGTCGGATGTGAAGTGATCACTTGTTAATGTCGAACTTTTGGGTTGGTGCTGAATAAGAGAGAAAAAGTACATTAATTTTATTTTGAACAGAATAATTCATGCAATGTCACAACAGATACCTTGTCGAGAATGATCCCGACTTCTTTTAGCCTCTCCTTGGTTGAAAAAAGGCACGTTGCCCGTTTCAACAATATTCCTGAAAATAGAAAATGATAAAATTGCGTGGACTTATTCACATGTTGATGATGATGCTCAAAAGATGAAATTGATTAATATCATGTCTTGGTTTTCTTATCAAAAGAGGACGTTTGGGAAATAAATTGGGTCAAAGATTGGAAAATTTCAATAATTGTTGCATCTTTAAATATAACGTACCTAACTGTTTGAAGTGATTGCAGCAGTATTCCGTTTCCATGGTTATAAAAACCTCTGCAGAATCCTTTTCATCGTTGAGGTGGACTTTTGGCACGATAATAGGCAAAGCGTCGCTGTTGTGAATGAAGTCGATTACTTCGTCTCGGAACTTCCTTGATGTGAGCGAAAGTCGTCCAAGGTCAACTGGCCGAGTGAAACCAAAAATTCCGAAGCGCATTTCACGGGGAAGGACGCCGAAAAGACCGAGGGGCGTTCCTGAACTCAAAGCCTGATTCCTCTGTCTTTTGCCAGTGGAAGTTGTGTGCGGCGTTTTCGAATGCCCTCGCTTGCTCGTTCTGCTTTTCTTTACACTTCTCATGTAATGGCACATTGTGATCGACATTGTTTCTCAGACAACCTGGCCTTGAAGGTGTGCAACACACAAAAAAAAACAGTGTTTCTGGAAAAGAAAGTTGCAAATAGTTTCCTGTAAACTAGAGCTTTAAAAAATATAAGCTTATACCTAACACGCAAGCTTATTTGTCAAAATATTTCGACGATTTTTTTTTTCAGCGTGAGGAGCAAACAGTAAATGGAAATGAAAGCTTGATACCCCAGTTATTAAACAGTTACAACAAAATAAGGAAGACATTTTCTTACAAGTTTCAGACGACGATCCGGAAATAAAATCTATTCCGAATTGTCTCAGTGAAAAGCAATTCCTTTTTCCTTGAAAGATAAACAAGCTTCGACCTCATAAAAATAAATGTAGTAGCACAAAAAAAGCTTATTGTTTATGTTATAACTTAAGTTTTTCTTACCTCGAGTGGTCCTTTGTGAAAGCCAATTTATGTAAAAGAGCCACTTCAGCAAGTGGGAAAAATTTTCCCGCTGTGGCGAGCTTGCGGCCGGCGCGCCAAGAACTCAAAAAAGCGCGCCAAATGTCCGTAACTGTGTATCACGAAAGTCTGGGACCAAATATTTCCACTCAATAATTGATCGCCAAGAGCCGATTCCTGTCGAACTTAGAGCGGAAATTCCTCGACAATTTTAAACCAATAAGATCGCACCGTGTGAGCCGGCGCCGAAGTAAGTTTTTCAGAGAGTCTGACGGACGACTCTTTCCCCTTGTTGCATTTGTCATTAGTTGGGTGGAATTGTGGTATTTTCTTGTCCTTCTGGTTTGTATAGGAGACATGATCAAGCTTTTTTCACTGAAGCAACAAAAAAAGGAAGGCGAAGGCGCCAAAGGAGGGACAAAGAGGGCTTCTGCTGCTCAACTAAGACTACAAAAAGGTGAGGCATAGTGTGGTGTTGAACCTTGATGAGGCTGTTATTTTGGTGCTGTTGCATCATGGAGCTGTCTCGTGTCATACTCGAGGATCCTTCCTCGAATCAATCAGACATCTATGAAGGTAAAGAAGAGACAGGCACTATTCTTGTCGGCCATAATTTTAATCTTTCTTACCATCCTTAATCATTGGATTGTTGTTGTCCTAAGACGATCATGGCAGTTTTTAACAATTGTTTCCGCTTTCGAAAACTTTACCCAAACCGAATGTGATTGTAAGCTTACAGTTAAGCAAAGTCTTATGTTTTGAATTGACTTTGTAGTAGTCATTTCTTTTCTTTTCGGGTTCATTAACAAAAACCAGTTGAGGCCCCTTGAGGGTAACTTTGTTTAATTTGTTTGCCATGTTAATTACAAAGAAGCTTTAATTGATACGATGGCCTCTGTGCTTGCTTGTTCGACATCTCTTTAACATCTACATGTTTAGTTTGGTCTTCACATTATAATGTATGAAATAAAAAAGTGAACTTTTGAGTCTTTCATTTTTATTGCAGATCTTACAGAACTTGTTCTACCAAAAACATGTCAGACAGATTTCCCTGATCCAGATGATACCCTCAATTTTAAGCTAATCATTTCACCTGATGAGGTAACAAAAACAGATCTCCTGAGTGATATTAATTTGAATAAGGATCCATCAGATCTCAGTTGTTCAAAAGGTGGATAAACCTATCAACTAGATACAAGGCTGTTGCCTAACAGGAGCCCAGTAGCCTGGGGCTCCCAAAGAATAGCTCTGGGCGCCTTAATTTTTCACAGCAACACCTTTCACTTCATATGTTGGGCTCCTAAGTTCTCAGCATTTAGCTCTGAGGGCCCCTTTAAAATTTTCTTAGGCAGCAGCCTTGAGATAAATCACTATCAAGTGATTTATCAGATATTTCAGATTATCCCAAATTGAGTAACTAGGGCCTGATGGTCAACTGACCCCAGTTTCTTTCAATCTCTTGCTGGAATCCTTTGGGAAGTAGGCTTGGCTTAGTGGTAAGTGTACTCTGCTTTCCCCAATGTATCCTAGGCTTTAATTATTTCACTACATTACATTCAACAAAATCTCAATTCTGATTGGATGGAAGTGGTGTAAATAATTAATTCCAAATTCTACACTGAGGAGTCCTAATTTAAGGACGTTCGCGCTAATTGTTTGTGCGCAACGTTACTGCGCATGTAACGCGACTGTAATATGTCACGTATTACTTTGAGCAGTAGTGAAGTTGAGGTTTTAAAACCTTTGCAAAAACCGGGGACGGTAAGTCTTGCACAGCGTTGGATCAGAGAAGATCGTGATCAGTCAAGATTGATATAAAATATTTATGAAAGTCAAGTAGACTACTGCATGACTGATATTCACGAGGTTTTATCAGTCATGCACTAGTCTACTTGACTTTCATACAAATTTTTTAAGCATCAGTTAAAATAACATGGCGACAAAAACGCCGAGGAAAAAATTACAGGCCGGCAAAAGAATGGCACATTTATTTCCGAATCATCAAGAAACTTCAAAGAGAAGTGAGCGGGAGGATGGAAAAGCTCTGGAAAAGGTAGCAGATCGAGTAGACTAGTGGCTGAAAGTTTGGAAAACTCGTGGACGAACCGTTGCGTAAATTTAATGGGGTTATTTCTTTTTAATGTTTTTATTACCCTACGAACTTAAGTTCAAAGTGAATGCATGTTTTTAAAGTTCTTTCCCTTTACTTTCGTGAAAATTGAGGAGTATTTTCGTCCTCGTCCGCTTGAATAGTGCGGACCTGCGTGGAAACTATCAGCGATTGAATTTCACAAAAAAGCACACTCCAGAGGATGAGCATGACGGCAATGGGGAGATATTATACAAAACACCAACCAAATGAAGATGACCCCTGCTTAAAATGTCGTTGCTATGCTCGAAAAAGGTTTTTTTTTTCGGTAAAAACCTTTCATCTCTTCAACGATCGATCCTCTCTTGGGTTCCAGTCCTTGCCCGACAGGTCACGCAAAAGCGTGACAAACGAACTTTTCCATGAGCTTTGCAAAATCACATCGATTTTACTCGTTCAGATCATCGGTGACCCCTATTTTTTAAATCATGAATCACTTACTTTACTTACTATCTACAAAATATGATGAAATAAAAAAATTCTCACCGTAAGAAGTTATCTTTTTTTAACATTTTCTTTCCTCGTGCCATGGAATTCCGGTAGTGGTTGCAACGGATAGAGCTTACGAAAACACTCGTCGAGGATGAACTCTACTGTTTACCACATCCCTAGCGGCATACAATTATTAAAAAATCTCACTCCTAAAAACCTATGCATGGAAACTTTCACTCCAACAGTTTATTTTTATGGTTTTCGATGGATGAGCAGATGAGCCTACATCTCGCTATTATGACCGATTTCTTGAAATTAAGGCATTTTTCCACTGCCATTTTCTCCGAAACAAAGTTGGTGACCCCCATTTTTTTTTTCATTTTTGGAGTAAGTACTTTATGACCTAACTCTAGGCGAGAAATGAAGAAAATCTCACCGTAGGAAGATTTTGGCACGAATGTCCTTAATAGCTATGGCAATCATGTCCTATGTTCAAGAGCAGCAAAATCAAGACAAGAGTGGCTGAATTCAATCTTAATATAGCTGAAGTTTGCAGTTCATCTACCACAAGGAAGAATACCTTGTGCCTTACTCACTTTTATGCACAGTTGCTTTGCTTACCAATGCTATATTCTTTTCTTTTCTTTTGTTTATAAGAATATAGATTTTTAAGAATATTGAGACTAAAATTTGGGAAATTTTAACAATATTTTGAAAATAAACATGAGGCTGAAATAACTTACTTCCATCATGGTGTTTCTGTGAGAAGCCAATATGGCCGAATATTGTCTGACGTGACATCTTGACCTTGCTGACTGCAATGAAAAATAATAGACTGAATTTCAGCCGCCTTCTCCGCTCGCTCACTCTCTTCTTGAGTGAGTGAGTGGAGAAGGTGGCTGAAATTCAGTTTACAACGAAAAAACTGATGGAGCAAGTTCATAATGTAATGTGCTACAGATCTAGACCCCGAACACTTGTATTATTATTGATACCCCAACACATTCAAAAATGGAAATGTCATTTAAGAATAATACAAGTATATGAATTCAGCCTAGGCCGGAAAAACAAGATTGTAATTAATTAAAAAAGTGTACATGAATCAGTAGAAACAGAATGTTCCACAGCATTACTATCTGTTGGGTTCACTAGTCTAGTTATAAACAATTCACATGATCTCCTTGGTAATCCATTCACTCCTCAGATACCCAGGACACCGCCAGTTGACAAGTAAAATTGTCTGGAAATAAACCTAAAACGCCAAAATTATTATGATTAAAGATTAAATCCGTTGTTGAGTATTGTGTACATTGTATACAAGTAAGATCTGGTGGCTCCTAAAAGGGTGGTTGTTCTTGTTAAATCTCATCCTGAATGTTGCCCTTTAGTGGTTTGTTGAACTGGTTGATCTTTGCTTTACATGGATAATTGAAAAAAAAGAAATTTCCATATGTGCTGCCTTTAACCCCAGCAGAGATTTTTCCCCCCACACTAAGAAATTTTGAATCCATTGGTAAGAATACAGAAGGAAAGTGTATTGCAAGCTTTTGACTAGACATGAATGTTTCTTCAGTAGCTCTCTCATATCCAAGGGTGCTGCCTAAGGGTGAAAGCCCTTCAGGCTTCCAACATTAAAAGTTAGTAGCCTGAGTCCTTTTTTCAAGAGCCCAGAATCTATTAATTAAAAGTGAGAATGAATAACCTCGTGATAAGTTAGGAGCCGGATTGGGCTACTCATTCAGAAATTTGGTAGTCTGCGCTCGCAAGTATGGCACCCCAGGTGACCAGGCGACCATTAGGCATCAGCCTTGCTAATATCTCAGTACCTTTGGTATCCATTTATTGTTGAGATAAAGACACACCTTGCCATGATTTGTGATTTTGGGGGTTCTAGACCTTGATGAAATTTGGTTCTAGACATTGATGAAATTTGAATAAAAAGGGGCTGCGAAGAGGTAATTTTTGTTGCTCATAATCATGTAAGTCCTTAGCAGGCACTGTACAGAACATTTTCTGATAACTTGACTAGTCGTAAATCTTCTATCCCAATATTTCTCTTGGGTTTTTTTGCGAATCAAACAAAAATGTGCGGCTCACCTATTGGTGTTGCTTATGCACTAGTGCCCACAGTATTATTGCTAAAAAGGCTTCAACAGGACTTGAAATCCATGACCTCTGTGATGCTAGTGCAATGCTTTACCAACTGACTTGCATGTATGTCAAGCCACTCAGTTGGGAGCAAGTCAATTTGTTGCCCTCTTGCGCTCCAGTGAAAGGAGTGATGAATGAAAGAAATGTATACAATAGTTATAGAAGTGCAGGTTAATAATAGATGAAAGATAGCAGTGGATAATAGGCCACTTTCGATATACAGTATTAAAATTCAGTCCAAAACAAAAAACATCATCCCAAGGCTCTGTGTAATAAACTCAGACAAATCCTTATATATTTATTCCTCTTGAGCCTTATATCGAAATTGGTCTTCTTTTCAGATAGGTGTGAGGATCACTTCTATCTTTTTGTCCGGGCTGTCAATAAATTTGAAAGTGGAAGGCTTATGATTATAGGTGGCAGTGAAAGTGAGCTTGGCCATTTTGTTTCGTCAGATTAAGCACAAGACTGGGAACTATTCAGTTAAATGTTCCAGATGTTCCACACCATTCACATGAACGATCGAGCATGAGCACTTTTGTTGTAATTTAGACTTGTTTAATCTTTGTAAAATATGCATTCACTCAAAACGGGGAGAAGAATGTTTAAAAGTTTAAGAAAGTGTAAGATTTTTCATCTTGATTGGTGGTATAATGAGACTAAAGTAGGCAGCTGAAGATGGTTTACTAGTGGTCCTTATAGACAACCCAGCTTTCAGTATTGCTGCTTTTGCTATTACAAAATTATTGCAGTTGTTATTGTTATAATAATAATAATAGATAAAACAGTAAAAGCGAACGATAAAAACCGACGTTTCGGAGTAGTCATGACTCCATTATCAAGGTAAAAGTTTAAAACATGCAAATAACAGTATTTAAGCGATGTGGCGCGAAAATTAACATAATAGGTGCGAAGATTACACAAATACTTTCGCACGAATAGAGTCCGATTGCACGTTCAGGTTTGGCTTTAAAGCCAAGGTTCCCCCCTTGGTCCCCTGCTAGCTAAGGTTCCCTGCTAGCTAAGGTTCCCCCCTTGGTCCCCTGCTAGCTAATGTGTTCATGTCTTCAATTGAGGAAAACCTCGAGCGAGAGGGTAAACTCCCTTCTTTCTATGGAAGGTACGTTGATGATAGATACACTTACTATCATGCCAAATATCGCAACAGCATCCAACTTCCTGAACACGCTTAACAAGGCACATTCTTCCGTAAAATTTACGATGGAAACCGAATGCAACGGCATGCTTCCTTATTTGGGCATCCAGTTACTGAACCGATCGCCCCAAATAGAGACAAAGGTGTACGTAAAACCCACGAATTCAAGTCTCCTCTTACATTACCAAAGTCACGTTGACAATCGGTACAAACAGGGTTTACTCCGAACTATGCTGGGTCGAGCACATAGTTTATCTTCCTCTTGGTCACACTTCTCAGACGAATGTGACCGATTGAAGACAGTATTCTCGCGTTTAAAGTACCCCAAACACCTCATCGACTCTGCCATCAAAAATTTCGTTGACTCAAAGGTTTGTGACCAGCAGCGACCATTATTACCAACTAAAGAGACAGACACAATTCGAGTGGTTCTACCATTTAAAGACCAAACCTCAGCAAATTTTGTGAAAGGACAACTCAAGGATCTGAGCCTAAAAGTGAACACCAACATCCAGCCCGTATTTGTCAGCCGAAAAATTGATCAAGAACTGAATGTGAAAGAAGCAAAGCCATCGATCGTAAATGAACAGTGTGTTGTTTATAAATACCAATGTGACCTGTGCGATGCAGGTTATATAGGATACACACGCAGACATTTACACAATCGTGTAAAAGGACATAAACAACAGTCCTCGCCCATTGCCAAACATTGCAAGAACGTACACAGGAGGATCCCTCAGGACCTACTGAAATGCTTCGAAGTTCTTAAGAAGTGCAGGAACAAATTTGACTGCTTATTGTATGAAATGCTTTATATAAGAACTTTAAAGCCAAACCTGAACGTGCAATCGGACTCTATTCGTGCGAAAGTATTTGTGTAATCTTCGCACCTATTATGTTAATTTTCGCGCCACATCGCTTAAATACTGTTATTTGCATGTTTTAAACTTTTACCTTGATAATGGAGTCATGACTACTCCGAAACGTCGGTTTTTATCGTTCGCTTTTACTGTTTTATCTTTTAAGAAATCTCTTTTAATACGAATAATAATAATGATAATAATATTATTATTATTATTATTATTATTACTATTATTATTGTTATTATAATGATTGATAATAAAAAAATTCAAAATTCTATAAAATTAAGAATTCCATGATGCAAAGATATTAAAATCATACAATCGAATGATACTAATGACGGCTAAACCAGTGTCCATAATAATTATTATTATAATTATTGGTAGTAGTAGTAATAGTACTTTTATTATTATGATTATTATTATTATTATTATTAGTAGTAGTAGTAGTAGTATCATCATTATAACAATATTGTTACTGTAATCTTCTTATACTAGTTTTTTACAGTATTAGTTTATTACAATAAATATTATCTTTTTGAAAATTAAAGATAGTGTTGATCATTTTGGAATATTTAAATGCTCTGAAATTGTTTTTGTAGGGATTTTACAGAAATGGAAAATTTGTGTTTAGTTTTAAGGTAAGGAACCCAAGATAGAAGGGCTAACTTTGGTGGATAAACAAAAGAAACCATACTTTCAAAATTCTGTAATATAAACAGAGGAGTAGAAGGCTAAGATTTAGGGTTATAGGCTTATTTATCTACAGTAAAATTAAGGAATGTCTGGGAAAAGAACCTTGATCCATTGTTTCTCTGGTTCACGTTTATCCTGTTTAAAGATTTTTTTAAACCAGTTCAGTTTTAATTTTCATTTGTTTTGTACATTGTTCACAGTATATGTGGGTTTTTAATTGAAGAATAGTAAATTGGATTTACTTGCTATTAAATGGGGGATGGAGGTTGAAGGATGCTAAGCTCAAGGATTTCTCAAGAGAGAATTGTTAATACCTATTAGACTGTTTACTTTGTTAACTTGTGACATCTTTGGAATTTCTTTGCGACTTAAGGTTGGTCCTGGTTATCCCCATGACGCTCCTAAAGTCAAGTGTGAAACAAAGGTATGTGATGATGTGCTTGGTATGTCTTTCTGATCTTTCTGTGATGTCGCCAGTCTCTAAGTAAACTCGTTTGACCTGTAATAATAATAATATTGGTCTATTAGTGAGGTTCAGAAGACTTGTTTGAAAAAATTTTAAAAGGCTGTTCATGTTGAGTTCATCCCATACTTGGCATTTGTTTTCTGTTTTGTGTTTGGATTCATGTTAGACCATCACAACATGGAACATTATAATTTATATACAATGTAAAATTCATGTTAATGGCCATTTTGAAGCTTTATACTTTGGTCATTCTGATATCACAGATTAACGCTTTGACACCCAAACCAGCCTAAACCGGCCAGACTTATTCTGTCTAACGCCAGATGATTTTACTCTTCAATGGTCCCCATGTCATCTCAATATCTGTGAAAACTTATTTGTGTGATATAGGAAAACATGAATGCATTATTTTTTCAGGTTTATCATCCCAATATCGATTTAGAAGGAAATGTTTGTTTGAACATTTTACGGTAAGCTGTGACAGTATAAAACTCTTATATGTCCAAAAGCCTTTTAAGAACTCACTGTCCAGGCAGTGTGGTGGCAGCATGACACAACAATACTGTCTTTTAATTTCCATTATTTACTCATTTTATCATCGTGTGTTATTTCTTGCTAAAGCAAAGATATTGTTGACCTCTTGTTCAGAAAAATAAAGGGCTGAAAAATAAAGGGCCCTGGACAAAATTTGTCTGGAGTTACTGTTGGAGTATTCATTGACAAGTTCATTGACAAAGTTTAAGTTATGGAAACACATTGCCCTTTCATTAGTGGAAAGCCAACTGTGGTTCTTTTTATTTCTTTTTATTAAATCCTGTCTGCGTTCAGTGATTGCCCTGGAATGAAAAACAAACTTTGAAATTCCTCAAACAAGAATGAGACAATGAAAATTTGGTGACATTTATAGTGGGAAACTGAGGCCACTTTGGACGTGCTGCCAACAGCATTTCTGTATTTAATCTTCGGGGTTTGATGTCCCTTTTAAGATCATGCTTTTACTTAACAGAATAAGTTACATGGTAAGCGTGTCACATAGTGCCACATTAACACGCTAGGATCTTAACGCGCTCCATTGTTTTTTACCGTGCAAGGCGAAACAATACATTAAGAGGTAATGAGGGCAAGGGCTCACACTAGCTATCGTCAGTGTTTAAAGTCAATTTTTTTGTTTTACTGTGCGAGCATTCTGTGTGCGTGCATTCACCTTATTTTCTGAAATCCTGTGGCGGGTCACAATTATTTTCACTGAATCAAGAGCACAACCATTAATGGAGTGAACTGTCCATTACTGTCTACCAAAAAGTAGGTTATTCAGTTCAAAGGAAGATATATCAGAGCTTGACTTTCAAGAAAAATGTGAGCCTTTAAGTCTTGGTTGACAGCACATGTTTTCTATCTGCTTACAGTGTAAGTCAACAATACTTTTATCTTCCTAAGGTGTCTGAAAAGTGCTTCACGGGTGAAAGGAAACTTGGCTAACCAGTTCTGTCATACAGTGTGAAAGCAAGATCTTTATTTCAACCATTACTAGTACAGTTAGTGCAAAAGAAATTTCAACGTTTTACATCTTTTGGAAAAAATCTTTCTTTTTTTCTAGGGAAGACTGGAAACCTGTTCTAACAATAAATTCTATAATTTATGGAATACAATATCTGTTTTTGGTACGTACATATAGTTCAATAATTGCTTAGGGTTATCCACTGTCATTTTGTCTGGAATTTATGGTTTCTCTGAATCAATAGACCAGTATATGGCCACTAATGAGGTTTTTTTCATGTTTTAAAAAAAGGAACCAAATCCAGAGGATCCCCTGAACAAAGGTTAGTGTTTGATTTTCAGAAGTTCAATTCTATGAAGTGGGAAAGGGATGCTGGTGCTGGGAAAAAGCAGAGGAAAAGTCACACGTGAGCCACTCAAGTGCACGTTACCAGAGCTTTACCCAGTTTCTGTATCTTGAGGCAACTAAGAGTATTGCTACTTCCTTCCCACCCCCCCCCCCCTTCCCCCAGTAGGGATGCTAGTCCATGGAAAGGATGCCCCCAGAAGTTACCCATTCATACAGTGTACATGTGCACCTGAGTGAATGGAGACAAAGTAGAGCGAAGTTTCTTGTCTATGGAAACAACACAGTAACAGCCACAAATCAATGACCCTTGTAGTGGGAATCGGGTGCGCTAAACGCTGTACCACAGTTAGCCTGCATAGCAATGGTTTGATCTTAAATGCGGAGAAAATAAGTGGCAGCACGAAAGCTGAACAGAAGGGGAGGGAGAAAAGAACCTTGTCTTCTTACATGTTGCTTTCTCTTTTTGCATTATTCTAGCTTTTACATGGCCCTTATATTCAAAAACACCAAACTAACCATCACTCAGCTAGACTCTGTTGAGTCCCATCTACTGGTGCTTGTTGAAAATGATAAATCCTTGTTGGTCTCTGTGAGTCATGAAATGTAAGAAAAACCCTGGGGAAGATGATGGTTTTCTATAAGTGTATACAGGAGTGCTTCTCCCAACCCCTCTGCTTTCTCCCCCCCCCTCCCCCACTATCCACGGGAAATAAAGGTTTGAAAATGCTCATTTTTATGTGAAACCAAATTTCTTTTCCAGTCCTTTGAATTTGCTTGCCTTTTTTGTGGTAGTCCTCATTAAGATCTCATATTTGCTCATGGCAGGGTCTTAAAGATGTGGTTATGTTATATTTGTTGAGCAATCAGTAAAGTTGATATCTTCTTATCAGCAAGTATGTCCAGAAAATGCAAGAAATAAGATAAAAGATCGATTTTGAAATGGAATATCAAGTTTCCACTTATTTCTTGCAATTGGGTCAGCGTTCAGGGTTAGCGTTATTTTTTGCTTAGGGTGAAGGCAACTGTGTATCTTTACCTGAGGGCCAGAGTCTATGAGACACTTTGTATAGGTAATCACGTGATTTCGAGTGCAATTTGGAATAATAAGCACAAATTAATTTTTTCAAAGATGACCAAAATAGGCCTAGTGCAATTTGTAGTCTTTAGTGCTTATTTATTCCAAATTGCACAAGAAAAATCATGTGGTCACTTATTAATAATATACATGAAAAACTTCAAGACGGTTAAGCAGAAGAAAGGCATGCTTATCATGCAATCAGGGAAAAATTCTGCCTTAAATTGCACCATACAGGGTGCGTGCTTGATTTTAAAACAAAAGATTTGATTGGTTCTGACCAAACCCT
>NC_090890.1:23503726-23538726 GCF_036669925.1 Montipora capricornis | reverse complement strand
ACGTCTCAGACGTCAAATGCGTCTTGACGACTTTAACGTCTCTAGCATAAAAACGGCCAATACCTCTTAAGAATTTAAACTATTTACAAGCGAAAGTGGGCGGGGCAGAGCCAAGTAAATTCCCACCCATTCCACAGATCGGTGGTTTTTGTAGTAGTTCTCTGAAACTTTGTATTCTGGCTACACAGTAAGACGAACACGATCTTTCCATTTCTGGAATATATATCAGTCATGTGACCAGTTTGTTGCAAAACTTCAACATGACATCTGTTTCTTTGTTTCATTCCTTCAACATGGCGGCCGTGACGTCACTCGAAGCGAGTTTTCCCATAGTCCTCGTACCTTCGACCCTCTCACGGGTGTAGCACGTGTAAAGTAACGGGCTGGAACATTGTCATTGAAGAGCCAACAATGGGAACTGATATTTATTGATAAACAAAAGAAGATAATGTCTCTTTGCTCTTGACCTCATGTGAATGTACGTAAGAACAGCCCCGCCTCCCCTCCGCCCACTAAATAGCCAATCAGAAGTCGAATGTAGTAATTGCATTAAATAATTCGAGAAGAGCCCGCGTTTTAACTTTTATCCAACATGGCGTTGCGATTGACAAAATTACTTACCGGATGTTCCACTTCTTTTCGTGTTTGTCCTCCTAAAAGGATAGGAGTGCAACGCATATCCTCTAAACTTTTGGTATGTGTCGTACTTTGACTTTTTTCGCGCTTAAACAGACTGTAATGTTACCTTAAAATATATATGACAAGCTTAATGGATATCGAAAGTTGCGCAGTCAATTGTGAAGAACTTATGCTTATGTTCAGATCGATTGATTCTCGTTTTGTGAAGATTTAGTTTTAGGGGCGGCGGTAGCTAATTGCTGTAGGGCGTAAAATTTCGTTAATTTGTTCTCCAATTCAAAGGTTTTGTGACGAATGAAACTGTTGCCGGTAACAGGTGATTTGCAACCAATCTCTAAGAGACACAGATGACAATGCCGCAATATGCAATTGCTGGTGGACGAGCAAAAGGAGTTAATGATAGATCTTTTGTTTTCGTGCACCAACATGGTACCGATAACGTTACGTAAAAACCACCTATATTAATGGTAGAAGAACTAAACATTGGGCATTCTGTTGTACGTGTACAGTTTTATTATTTTACTAGGAATTGAACTCTCGAAAAAAAATTATTTGAAGATTTGTAGATTATTGCAGTTGTCAACGCTACTTAACTGGCAACAAAAAAGTCTGTTTTCCCCAATAGCTTGCTTCCTTTGCATGCTGAATTTTAATTAATTAACGATTTTAATGTTTTTGAAATTTGGCAAAGGACACGATTTTCTGTGGTGACCCCCCGCTCTTACACACTCCTATTTTATTCTTGGAATACCAGTAATATGGTAAACAATTCTTAGCGTGACTCAAAGTGCTACTCCCTGCCCCCCCCCCCAAAGAAAAAACAAAACAACTGTTTATTTGTTACAAGTGATATTTTCTGTGTAATTAGATCCGGTGCCTGTCTGCAGATTCTGAGATTAAGGTAAGTATAAGATCTCTATTTGTGGATCCATTAGTCCTAGATTAACCTTAAACCTTGAAGCAGAATCTTGTTTCTTCCTTTCTCGTATGATTTGCATATAGGTCCCTACTTTATTATGTGTGAGTTACCTAAATTAGTTATGCATTTGTGCTTTTGTTTTGTAGAACAGTACATACACCCAAGCCTAAGTGCGTTAAAAATTCGAATCACCTTCATACAGAATTAAGTCTTGGTTACTTGAAAGATACAAAATTTTATTTTGAAAATAAAGCTTCTTTTATTCACATAAGCAGTATTGCTTCATTTACGCCATTTTTTATTGCCTGGTTGTGGGAATAGTACACTGTTTGGGACAGTTCCATGCTTAGCTTGAAGTCTTCGCCTTGGGTAAAATACACCCAGTATGGAACTGTTTTCCAAAAAAATTCATGTTCTTCAAACAAACTTTTTTTCTTATTCAAATATGTTCTTTATTAGATTGTTCTTAGCAAATACCTGAAAAAAAAATTGGGGGTCACCATGCTCGATTTAGAGAAAAGGAGCATTTATTTCGCTATCTGGCTTAGTTTGAGGGAAATCTCTTGCGTTTTGTATGCGCACATGCTCATGTGCGCGCGCTAATGACGCGAAAATCGTGCGCAGTGGGGATGCGCAATGCAATACTAAGGGATTACTTTAAATAACAGGACTCCCTTTGATACCAGTGCTTATTACACTAAAGGGGTTATCCTGTATTATTATTATTATTATTATTATTATTATTGGTGATTTCACAAATCAGAGTCTAAGTTACATTTTGCATTTTCTCTTGCATTTCCACCCCAACATAGGGGTGACTGGATTGGGGACCACCATTGTAGTTGTAGGTGTCACAGGGTTGCTATCCACCCTAGTCAGTAATGTGGTTGGTTGTTTGATGAATGACTCTTGACCAAATACTGTTTCTGAGATGGTTTGCGGAAAAGTAGGTACTGACTTGTCTTCCGTTCTGGGCACTTGTGGCCCCTCGCTAGTACCCTTTGGTCGAAGGTGCTCTCTTGTTCTTTGGTACAGTTTGCCATTCATTTCAACAATATATGTCCTTGGCTCTCTGTCTGGGTTTTTGCGGTTGAAAATCCTGCCCTGTTTCCAGATGTGCTTTCTAGAGTTCCATACGTACACTGGTTCAGAGCTGTTATTAAAGGGCACGCTTGTTGAGCTGGCTCTCTTATCGTAAAATTCTGCTTGCTTGGTTTGCTTCTGGAGGTTGGCTTCGTGATGAGCGTCGTTGGCTGGGTGCCTTGATTGGAGGGTGAGGTCACTACTCGGTAGTCGTTATCTGGGCTTTTGCCCATACAAGAGCTCATAGGGTGAAGGAAGGTGGTCATCCAGAGGAGGTATCCTGTTCATCCACAGGGCTGTTTTGGGGCACTGGTTATTCTCAGCTGCCTTCTTCCAAAGGGATTTTGTAGTACCAACGCACCGTTCAGCTAAACCGTTAGCTTGGTGGTGATATGGCGAACTATTATAAAACGTTAAGGTGATGCCACTCTCTCCGCATTTCTTCTTGAACATCTCGCTGACAAATTATTGGCTCCCAAAATCAGCAGTTAGTGCAGAGGGCAGGCCATACTCACCAAATAAATTGGTAAAGTGGTTGGAAATGGTTGATGCTGAGGTATTGTTCAGGGGTCTGATGATAGGGAACCTTGAGTAATCATCAACGATTATCAGGTAATTTGAACCATTGAACTGAAAGATGTCTGATCCGAGCTTCTCCCATGGTCTTGTTGGAAGATCGGGTTGCATTGCTGGCAGCTTTGGTTGTGCTTGTTGATATTTGTTGCATAATTCGAGTCTTTCACCATTTGACGAATGTCAAATGAAAATCTCTGATGAACTGATGTGAAAGATCCTGTAATTTTTACTAGTCTTGAAGAGTTCCATGTATACTTCTTGCTTGTTTTTTCAAAAATATCCCACTTCTGACACCATGAAATGATATGTATTCGGGAGTAGAAGGTAGTATGGCTGCGATGCTTGACTACATGTATGTAGTTTGCATCCAGACTTCCGCAGCCCTGGGATACCGTGCGGATACTATGACAGTGTGTGTGGGAACATTTAAAAAAGATGACATACAGGGAGGACCATATTGCTCTACACCTTCATATAGTACACTTAGTCTAGTTCTAAGTTAACTTTTATTTGCATTATCTTACAGTATGAAAAGCTTGTTGTGGAACCAATAAAGATTCCAAAACCCAAACCAGATGTCAATTCATTAGTCTTTGGTGCAGAATTCACAGATCACATGCTCGTCGTCGAATGGAATGTTAACAGCGGTTGGAGTGATCCAAAGATTACTCCGTACCAGAACCTTTCCCTAGCTCCATCATGCTCAGTTTTGCATTATGGATTAGAGGTAAGTTATCTCAAATCTACTGCATGATCTGATTCAATGTTAACTCTTTTAATTTGTCTACAAAACAAACCACACCCAATTTAGACACAGCAATCATTCTTTAATCAAAGATGCCATGTTTGTAATTCAAGGCATTTCACATTGCATGCATGTGTGTGCATAGAAGACTGGAGAAAACCTTCTAAATTTATCGTTGACTTGGCTACAACAAAAAGTACTAGCTGATATAATTTTTGCCTCACTGTTGGTGATACATTAAATTTTGAAGGTATTAGTTGATTGACTTATGTATTATTACTTTCAGTTGGGAATTAAATCTGCTAATATAAGTCAAAAGCACATTTATAGCACTGTGATGAGTGTGGTATGCATATTCATGCAGATCCTGTCACGTATAATAAGACCAATGGGCATGCTTCCATTTGGCTTATAGCTCAGCGTTCTTGTATTTCCCACTTGCTTATCCCAAAAGCAAATACAACATAATCTTTTTTTACATTTTGTTGTTATGAAATTATATTCCTGGTCCAGAAGGATAGAAAGGGCAGTTTAAAGTTATTCTAATTTTGGGTGATTGTCTTTTTAATGACAGTGTTTTGAAGGTATGAAGGCTTACCGTGGTGATGACAACAAAATTAGACTATTTCGTCCCATTGAAAACATGCGAAGATTGAACAGATCAGCTGACAGAGCTTGTTTACCTGTAAGTAGGTTTTCATTATTTATCATTTATTAGTGAGTGCCAATGTCAAAATGACAGTAGTCTGTAATCAGCTAAAAAGAATATCAGTCAGTATCAATAGCCAAACGAATAATGAATCCATGCATTGCCTGTGTTTACCCTTTATTATTATCATTATTATTATTATTATTATTATTATTATTATTATTATTACTATTATTATTATCATTATTATTATTATCATCATTATTGTTATTGTTATTGTTATTGTTATTATTATTATTATTATTATTATTTTGGATAACTTTATATTTTTAATGGTTTTCCCCAAAAGCACCTAGTAGGCTCTTGGGGAGGCCTTTTGCAAGGCAGAAGACTTAAAAGCAACAGTGCATACATGTTGCTTAGCTTATGCTTACATCATGTATGTATGTGTGTATGTATGTATGATAATGTATGTGATGGAAATGAAAAGAAAATTGGGGGTAACCATGCATTTTTCAGAGATAATTAAGCTTTAATTTGGAAAAGAATGCCATACATTGCTTAAAGCTGTTTACAAATATTGTTGATTAACCTGTCTTCTGGATAGAATTGTGCTTACAGTACTTAATGGTCATTGTTTCTGTTAACTTGTCTCTTTTTTCCTATGTTAGTTATCCCTTAACCCATTGACTCCTAGAAACGGGACTTAGGATGGTGCCTAGCTACTAATTCAAAGGTATTTTTGCGTGGTTTACTGAATATGCGGGAAATGCAGATCTGAACAAGTGTTATTGAAATCCAAAAAGAAAATTGGGTGTAACCATGCATTTTTCGAAGATGATTAACCCATTGACCGAAAGGTGTGAAAGTTAATAGATTTTACTCTGTCTAGTGCCAGATGTCGATTTTGCTTGTCAATGGGGGAAGTTCAGGAGTCAATGGGTTACTGAGAATTTTTTTGCATGTAGCATAATTCGAGAAAAGTAAGAAAACCACGAGCACAAATGTTCATTTGTTTGTGTTAGTTAAAGGTTCTGAAGTGTTGGCACAGATGTGACAAGTGGACGCTGAAGTCCCCTTTGAGGGCCTCTCTTTACAACTTACTGTTGATTTCTTTGTCCTTTCTTTTTCATGATTGCAGGGTTTTGATGGAGAGGAATTTCTGAAGTGTCTGAAGCACCTCATTAGTATTGAAAAAGAATGGGTTCCGTACTCCAATAAGTGTTCACTTTACATCAGACCAACACTGATAGGAACAACAGTGAGTTTTGAATATCTGTTTGACAGTAAGTGAGAGTACTGGAGGACAAAAATTACTTTTTGTTTTTTTATACATCAGCCTGCCCTTGGAGTAACTAGAGCCACATCTGCCCTCTTATATGTGATTTTGTCACCTGTGGGACCATACTTCAAGACTGGTACACTTAGCCCAGTTGCTCTCCTAGCTGATCCATCGTTTGTCAGAGCTTGGCCTGGCGGCTGTGGAGACTTCAAGATGGGAGGGTATATCTCAAAATTTCCTCTGAATTTTTTACTCTGTGATTTATAAAATTGCCTTGTAGGGTGCTAACCCTAACTATAACCTTACCAAACATTGTATGAATAACTAACAGCCAAAATGTGCAAATTTTTACTAGAGGTGTAGCCTGCGAACGCAGACGTATTTACGGGAGAGAAATGACCGCCGGAAATACGTCTGCGTTCACAGGCTACTAGAGATGTTGCTGTTCAAACAAAATGTTATTCGTCTTGGAAGAGAGGTTGATAGCTTGATCCTTGTCACTTATTTATTTCAACAGTAATTATGGGCCAACCATTCTTGCCCAGCAGCATGCTGAAATGCAAGGCCTTCAGCAGGTGCTTTGGCTCTTTGGAGAAGATCGGCAGGTTAGGGACTAGTTTTGTGAGACTTACTGTGGTTTGCCAGATGATTTTGCTTGCTGATTGGGGGCACTTTAGATGTTAATGGATTAACAACATCTTGGTCCCCTTAAGTGAAAGTGAGACTTATAGATTTTGATCTGGCTAACGCCAGAAATGCCAGACAACAACAACAATAATTATTGATTACAACACTTCACATTAGGATTAAATAATACAAGTCCAAACCAAAAATTGCATAGCTAATTGAGTTGGGTGGGAGCAAAAATAAATAACCTACTAATTTACAGACAATAATATTATGTTATCTTCCATTTATTACAAATGACAAATGCAATTAAAGTCAAATTGTTGCAAACACAAGTACACAAGTAATAACCGGGGAAAAAATAAATGAATAAAATTATCAGTTGCACAAAAATTATCACAAATAAAAGTAAACAGGTAAAAATGTAAGAAAAATACAAGGGCCACTGTTAAGGGCCACTTTGAGGGCCACTGGTTTTTCAGTGATTACTGTTGTATGTTACCCTCTATAAACAAAGTTGATTATTATTATTATTATTATCATCATAAAGAAGAAGGAACACAAATGTGATTGCAACAACAATAAAGTACAGAGAATGGAAATTAAAAGGAAAGGGGGTGCATTAGGTGGGTTAATTAATTAAAAAGATGACCAAAATCTTCAAATGAGCAAAAATGTCATTTAATCGCTCATTGAAAAACTATGTCCCATTGAAGATTCTTTCTTTAGCAGGCTGTCACTGAGTGAAAAGGCAGTGGTTAAAGGGCACTTGCAGTATTTAAACCTGTACCGGTAATCTCTGCCTGACAAGTCAGATGCTCTACCAATTGAACTTCAGGAACTCCTATGGTGCCAAGTGGCTTATCTAGTTTCTTCTTAGACAAAGTCTCAGGAACATAGACAGAGTTTCCCACTGGTCTGTGGGCTGACTTCAGGGATTCTTGTAGCTTTACAAGTAGAGCATCTGACTGGTTTTACGCTTGAATCTTGCCTGTTCTGTTTCAAATTGTATCAACATTGCAACATTTTGTAAGGAAGAACAAACTAAATTCGCAAATCCTTGTGGTAGTACTGTTGTAGTAAAATTGATGCCATCATAAAAATAGTGATTCATCTGTTTGTTATAGGTTACTGAGGTGGGAACCATGAACATATTTATGTTGTGGATTAATGACAAAGGAGGTTAGTGTCACAATGTACATGTAATGCAACAAAAGCTTTGACATCCCTCCTAGGCCAATCCTGTTTCCTTTGATGTTTGGCTTCAGTCAAGCCGCTCTCCAACATCCAGTTGTACTTAAGTTACAGAGCTCTTAAGTTATTTAGTGGATTGGGAGCAAATAATAAAATAAAATGTAAAATAAATTTTGAAAGAAGAGAACCATGAATGACAAAGGATATTGGTGTTACCATATTGCATCAAATCATGTAGTAGTGGTTTTTTTTTTACGAATATCATAACTAGACTCTTTGAAAAAGGTAATACTCAAATCTGAGATATATGAAGTCCTTAGGTCATTCATAACAGCAGAGCATTTAGCTTGTAAAGAAAATTCCAATACCAACATTGCTCTTGTGGTCCCAGCTAGGATAATAACTGGTTGAAATGGATTGATAAGGACTTGTGTGAGTGTAGTTATTCAAGTTCAGTAAGACATTTGATGCTTTTTCTCTTGAAATCTTCTCTAACAAACTAAATTACAGGAAACAGAGAGATGTAGTCAATGGAATAACAGGAGGTTTTGTGAATGTCAACAAGAAGTCCCTGACGGGACAGCCCTGGGCCCGATATTGTTCTGTTTTGTGGTCAATGATCCACAGTTGGCTAACCTAACAATGAATGAAGTTTAAAAGTGAAGCCTTGGGGGACAATTAACTAAATGACCTTAAACCCTTCCAAGACATGCATGTAAGAAGTGCTTCTATGTCATAATACCACCATGCAAGCCTTATCCACCGCCACCTCTTTATGGACTCAAGGGCTGACTGTGAGTTCGGGGAATCCATCCTTTTTGTTGTTATTTTTTATTTGTTTACTGATTCTTAGAAAAGGAGCTAATGACACCACCACTCAATGGCTTAATCCTCCCAGGAATTACAAGAAAGTCATTGCTTGAGTTGGCAAAAAACTGGGTAAGGGAGCAAATCAACATTTATTTTGATGATAATGATAATGAAAATGGGCACATACATGTGCTAAATGATACTACGTTTAATTAATATAGTGTGGATTTTGATGAGATGTTGTCAAGTTTGTTTATATATTTTCCAGGTTTTTTTCCACGGTAGTTTCGTATATGTTTCATTTGCAGGGAGAATTCAAAGTATCAGAAAAGGACTTTACCATGAAAGATGTCATTCGTGCAGCTGAGGAAAACAGGGTACTGGACAGGCTTGCATTTTCAACTCTGTATCGAACAGTTTCTTGAGCTCTTTCAAAGAGTATTGTTAAGTATTCTGAGACACAAGTGATGTTGAATTTGGGGAAAAGAGCAAAGGGACACTTCGTGATGCTTATTGAAATCGGCGTGCTTCTACTTAAGGGCATCTTGTTCAATATACACTTAATGTGTGGTCCCTAGGGAAACAGTCTTTACGGTAGTTTTGTTTTCCCGAGAGTCCTAAGTCCTGATGTTTCCCGAGGAAACCAGACATTAAGTGCTTTGTTGTATATTTAGACTTTTCCCTCAACAATCGCAGCAAAACATCCGGAGCGGGCAACAACTGTGGAATTGTATCCCGATCAGGGGCATGTGACCAAGAACTAACCAATCACAGCGCTCGTTTTGTTGTGTGAGAGGCTAGGTATATAACAATTACTTATGATGTGATGCAACATATTGTAACACCAACAGGTGCACAGCAATGTGAATTTATTTGTAAATATACTGTATTATCTTATACTATATTATACTGTATTATCTTATCCTTCCTGCAGATAAAGGAACTGTTTGGAGCGGGTACAGCCTGTGTAGTGAGTCCAGTCAACAGAATTCTTTATGAGGGTCAGGTATGACTGTTACCATTCTTTTAAAAAATTCAACTTAATTTGATGACCCCAGTCATCAGGATATAGCACAATGGGTCTCTCGAAGATTTACGGTTATACCGGTATTTAGTATTCAGCAATCAACAAACCTTAAGAAAGTTTAATAGCTGTGGAAGTTAGCATTTCCGATTGGCAAGGTACACTTGCAGTCCCTGCGTCAGCATTGGTCTCTTGGTTAGCACTATTCCATGTAATGGTTGCATGGCAACTAGAAAGGGAACATCTGAAAAAACATTGCAGTTCCAGGCAGGAATCGATTTGCACGCCTCTGTGATCAAAGACAGATATGAACATATTTGATGTAGCGGTTGCTTGGCAACTGGTAATGGAACAACTGGAGAACATTGCATAGTTCTAGGCAGGGAATCGATACAAGCTCTTTATCACCGGTCTGATGCTCATTAGATACAAGACTTCATGATGAGCTTAACTAGGTTCTTGCATAGTGCCCCACTAGGTTTTTGGGCTCGACATTGTGAACGACGTGTAAGGATGATGAGATTGTGTTGAATGTACGCTCTGCAGGAAGTGACGCAATGGTTGCTTGGCCTTTTTAAAATCCCTCCTTCGGCCATATTGTGTTTATCATTTATTAGCCACTCATAATAAAAAAATTGTTTTCTTTATTTAGAACATAATGATTCCCACTATGGAGAATTTTGAGGTCTCGAAGCGATTTTATGATGAACTCACTGCAATTCAGGTCAGTTTTATCCCCATCTAAGTTCTTTTTCAAACCGTGAGCGGGACTAGATTTCGAGTAAGTATTAATTTTCAAATGCTTCACGGCTTTAGAGACACTTTCGGCCAATATATTTATGTTAAACAGTTATACGTTTATGGTATTCCTTATCAGGCTCCTGATTTTAAACTTGAACTTCCAAGGCAACTATAGACGAGTTCACGCTCTTGATTGCATCATGGGCAGGAAAATTAAAGGTTTGTATGGAAATTCAAAGCAAAATATACTTTACATGACTCTTTTTTATAGACTTTCGCCTTTATAAACCAAACAAATAAGTTCATGTTCACAACTCAGATGAACTAGAATTGGTATCCGTTCTTTGGAATTCCTAAGTATTGCTTTTTTTGCCTCCATACATTCTCTGGAATTTTGTGCCTTTGGAATTAAAGGAAATGTATGGGAGGAACTCTTTTTAATAAAATAATTTCTACAGTAGCCACTCTCTTCAAATTCATTCTGCCGTACCTTTGAGCTCAAATCCTCTGTTTTGGAAAATAAAAA
Organism: Montipora capricornis; assembly: GCF_036669925.1. NCBI lineage: Eukaryota > Metazoa > Cnidaria > Anthozoa > Scleractinia > Acroporidae > Montipora > Montipora capricornis. Next base: position 23,527,911 of record NC_090890.1, on the reverse strand, counting down.
ACCCAAAATTGCGTATGATGGATACTTTTTATTGTTTTGAACTTCCTTGCAACCTTTGAATTTCTTTCCATCTTGCCGTGATTACCCATGATGCACTCAAGAGCGTGAACTCGTCTATTGCACTAGTGTCGATTCTTGATTACATTATTAACCCTTTCAGCCCCGATTGTGCCAAATGGCACTTATAGATTTTACTCTGTCTAACGCCAGACGATTTTACTCGTCAATGGGGAACCCCTCGGGGCTTAAAGGGTTAATAGGCAATTCCCGAGTTCATGTCTGCCTTCTCTTCAAGGCGAGTCTAAGTGCGAAGTTTTTGTCATGAAAATTAATTTTCATTCATATGTAAAGTAGAACTAATTACCATCACAAAAACTTCGCACTTCCACTCGCTTTGAAGAGAAGGCAGACATGAACTCGGAAATGGCCTATTCCAGCTTAGAATTTGCTTTCTTTTTTCAACTTACATGTAATAGTATCAGAAACCATAAGGTTGTAACGTGTAACGCGCGTTCACAGCTTCCGAATATTCAGTGCGAACTGATTGGTTGAATGTTTCAGTGCTAAGTACCATATTTGGAAACCCCTAGCTCTTGTTGTTCCAAAGATGGTACTTAGCTTAATTGAATATTCGGAGGCTTGTTTCCCAGCACGCAAGAGGCCGTTACACGTTTCAACCCTGAAGGGTTTCTGATAGTATTTTATCAGAAATTGCTCCTATAACGAGCCTGGAAATAGGCCGAAATTGCGTGCCTAAACCGCTTGGTGTAGAAGTCACAGTTCCAGATATCACGTCTATTTTCATGCTATTCATACTCCATTGTATGCCTTACAGTGGAACGAAGCAAAGTAAAGATTTTAGAGTTTTTTCATCCTGGAAATGCCCCTTTAGAAGTGGTAACAAAGTATGTAGTTAGGTTGCCGTAATGAAGCACGTAAAAAGATGCTTTCAGCGATGTAAGTGCTTAAAACAACTCAGTTAAAGGCGGGGTGTTCGGGGGCCGTTTGATGAGCCTATCGCCAAGGAAGAGCAACCGAACTAGTAATCGGAAAGACGTAGGTTGGACTCGGGTTTTTTCCGAGTGTTCCCGAGTCACCATAGGAAAAATATACCATCTTATTCATGACAAAGCTTTTGTTTTATTTTCCAGTACGGACGCACACCTTCCCCTTGGACGGAAATTGTTGATTAATGCAAGAAAAACTAGCAGTGTGTTTTAAATTTCTTAAAATCTGATGCTGCCAAGACGTTCAGGTGGAAAACTGGTAACATATTTTTTCCGACCCAAAGCTTTCAACCTCAAAATAAAATTTTCGCCTCTGAAAGTCATTTTAGCTAGTATTTGCAAGAGACCATCAAATCGCACTTCAATGAAAGATCGGGGCGGCGTAAACAATCAAACTACAATCGCTTCTCGACAAATTATCAAACATAGTTCGGTTGAAAGAATTAGGAATGTAAAATGCTGAAAGGCAAAGACTTTCTTGCGACATTCATAATTCTATAATCCAGAGTAGCAGAATAATATTTCTGATTGACAACCTGGGACCGGTTGCTCGAAACTCTGTTAGCGCCGTAACCGTTGGTTAAGAGGTATCAAAACCTATGGGTTTCCATGGTATTTAAGGATGGTGACTACTATTTCAAAGGTATTTTTGCGCGGTTTACTGAATATGCGGGAAAAGCAAATCTTAAATTGGGGGTAACCACGCATTTTTGAAAGATAATTAATCAACGATATTTGTACAAAGCTATGTATGAAGTTATTTTCCAAACTGAATCTTAATCATCTCTGAAAAATGCGTGGTTATCCCCAATTTTGTTTTTGGATTCCAAGAGCACTTGCTAAGTTCTGCTTTCGCCGCATAGTTTTAAACCGCGCAAGAATATCCCTGTCTTAATAAGCACCACCCATAGGAAATCGAGTATCTCAAGATGCGCAGAACGTATGTGCAATAACAATAGTAAGCACCGTCCTTAACGCTGGTTCATTAGCGCCAACCGTGCTTAGGGTAACCCCGGGCGTGGTTGCGGTGTAAACCTCAGTTTACGTTAGATGATGTCATGTTTACTTTTGAAGGAGAATTAGTAGAAAATTGAATGAACACCAACCCACATCCCCCCTCAAAAAAGGAATGAAAATCTTGTCTAGTTGTGATACTGTTTGTGTATAGCTTGGTCAAACTCTTTTTCAATTTTGGCCTCTGAAAATAGCATCGCATCGACTTTTGTCATTGGTCAATGACCAAAGCATAAATAGGCTACAGAGTGCAATATGAAATGGAAACACAGCGATGGAGTAATTTTGTTGAGAAAAATAAATGAAAATCGCATGAAGTTGCTCGGGCATTTCGTGATTTATGGTCACTCTGTTTTGAAAGTTCTGAAATTGTGCTCGCCTACGGTTCGTGCAATTTCGTGAACTTTCAGAACATCAGTCAGGTGCCCACAAGTCACAAACGCACTCGCGTTCATACGATTTCCTATAGCGATATTCACTGTTTATAAACAATTCTTTTGTTATATACATTTTGCCAACCACAGAACAAAAGAACCTTTGTTTCGACAGCCAGTATTCTTATTTTAGGTCATAAAGCCATTTGCATTATTTTGCAAATCAGCTTTCGTCATGCAGTTTATACCTTGTCTTGTGGTTCGTTTGAACGGTCGGCTCTTGAAACAAGTTCTGAGATTCACTCTGATTATTTTTCTTTGAAAAAACTTGAAGGCAGTTTCACATTAATTTGAAAACGACGGGTAAATTTCCTAACAGAAGGACTAATTTTTAAGACACCGTTTCATTTTGTCAATATTTCTTCACAATTCAGCTTTATTCTTTGAATCCGTACGGACGAATTGATGAAGAAGGATGACTTAACGAATTCTAAAGGTAACCCCGAAACGTTTCAAAGTATTTATTAAATGCAATTTTAGTACAACTTTTATACTATTTGTACTGTGCTTCTCTAGAAGTAACAGTTATAAGAGTTAGCTAGCCATGTAATGCTTAAGGTTAATACAAAAGGGTGTAAAATTCGCTTTGCAAAGTGGTACAATAAACTAAGTTTTGTCACCGGAGGTGTTTACTTCCTTTTTTTGTTCCAACGAGGAATGGGGATATTTGCGTTCATTCACAGGCTGGTTCCTCCCTTGCGATGAACAAAGTATGTGACACGCTGTTTTTTTATCGGTCGACGATAAGCCGTTAGGGAGGTAGCCTGCGGGAGATCTCGAGCGGTGAAGCCGCGACAAGGCTGGGGCGAACTTTCTTTCCCCCGCAGTCCAGTCTTCTCGCGCGGTTCGAGATTTTTCGTGCTCCTCCAGCTACGCAGGCCATTGAGGAGGTAATCTCAATTTGATAATGAATGAACAGGATAGTTTCTAAAGAAACTGGTGCTTCGTCGGTGGGAGGAAAAAAGAGATGAAATAAACCGAAATGTGATGATAAATGGCTATTCAGAAGGAGGATTTAAAATGTCTTTTACCAAATCTCTTAAACTATCGTGGATTAGATTTACCTTTACACTAAAAACTGACAGCAGCAGCAGCTGGTAGAGATTTTTTTTGCTTGGAACTTTAACCATACAGAGGCAAAGCGATATTTCAGGGAAAGCTTAATAGGAAAGACATGATTAAGGTATTGGATACCTTCTGAAATCTGGTCGGAAGCCTTTGTGTCTCCGCCCTTGTGGTATAACTCACTCATAAGAATTGGAAATTGGTGATGAGGACTTGTTTTGAAATTTCTAAAGAACTCAAAACCATCTAGATTTGTCTATAAGTAGTTAAGCCTGGTTCACACATACGAAGCAATGCAAATGAAGTTCACACGTCCAACGCAAACGCAAGGGAAGTAAGACACGCAGGCGCAGTTCAAGTCCTCTTTCCAAGATGGTGGATGAGAATGAAACTACGAGTTTCTTTTACAAAAAGCGATCAACCAACCCCAAGCCAAGAAAAATGGCACAAACTACACTGGATCAAGAAATTAATTGGAAAGTAGCCTACACTTTGGGCTCTAAATGTACCAAGAGCTCAAAACTTTGTTTTTGATTTTAAATTCTTACATCGACGACCATCGACCAACAGCTTTCTTCAAAAAATAGGACTTGGAGATAATGAGTTGTGGACCTTCTGTCAAAACGAAAAAGGAAGCCCGCACCATTTGTTTTGGGACTGTAACAAAACTCGTTTCTTTTGGAATAATGTTTTTTCATGGATCATTGGAGGCCTGCAAAATTTTGACGGTAAAGAGAGTACTTTTCAGGCAGTTGAAAAGTTTTAACATTGTTTTGTATTGTAAAGTAAGTATTTGTGGTGTGTAAGGCTAATATAACGTCAGCCTTTGTAACACATTGGTAAAAAGAAAGAAAAAAAATGTAGATTATGAAAGATACTTCTTCCTAACTGAATTCGAGGGCCGTACTGTGTTCGTACCCGGGTCACAAGAGTTGAACTGAAAAAGCAAAACATATAAGTTTGAAACATAAAAACATAGAAGTTGAACAGTGAGAGGGCAAGGAGAAAGCCATGCTCCTGCTGGGTCAAAAAGGAGGTTAGTAAGATATTTAATTGTTATACCTTTTAGTTGTTATATCTTACAGTCGCGCGAGAAGACGCATCTTGAAATTAAAAGGTCCGTAATATATAGATTTAGCCAAGCCTAAAAGCGGTACTCCCGGTTTTATTCTTACAATAAGTTAACCTGCCTTGCGCCTACGATCCAATCGAAACCCAGTACCTGGTCAGCGGTCAACTTTAAAAAAAAGCTGACCTCGATGAGCTCTAAACCTGAGCCCGCGTGATACTGGCCACATTGGCATACATGGAGGGGTGGACGGTTATACGATCCCAAGGTGTTTTCGGTCATCAGTTCTTTCCATCCCTCAAACTGACACTTCCCTTTTTATTCAACTTACACGACGTACAGTCTACTTTAGACTTCAAATCTACTTCAAAGAAACAAAGATTTTAAACAAGCTGAGATGATTCACAATAGGCGAGGCAATAAGTTGAATGCGGATCGATGGCCTTACCTTGCAGTTTCCGATATCCACTAGACTAACGAGACACCCTTCCGAAAATCGAATTTTTTTAAAGTATTGAAATAGTAGTACCCAGCAAGACAATTGAAAGTGAACCGTCTTCAACGGGGTTTTTAGACCTAAATACTGTAGATCAGCGCGGCATAGCTTTGAAACGCTATTTCTTGTTGAACTAAAGCTGTAATTCTGCCTGTTTTCATTCTTTTTAGAGCGGTAAGCTTGTCAATATATTAACATGGGATATGGCGTCGTGTAATTGTTACGAAATGTCCAATGTCAGTTTGAGGGTTGGAAATTAGTGTTGACCGGTGTTTTCTCGCACAGATAGGTTAACATATTTCCTTACCCATGGTGCTCCGCTCCAATGGAATATGGCCCCATAAGTTGACCGATAACAAGAGCCCATACACTATCTATGATTTTATATGTTTTCTTGTGGAGGAGACAAGAGGAAAGAACGATTAATATTGAGAAGTATCTTGATGAGAAAACGTGGTTTCGTTTGTCATAGTGGACAACGAAAAGTCAAAAACCGGCATGGTTGAGAATTGAGACAAAGTTGGTTGCAGAAGATCCTGTTCAAAGGGCATTAGCATGTCCTGCTCCTGCTGGGTCAAGGTATTATTATTAGTGTCTCTTTCCTGGGGTAAATGATACGGCGTGAAGCGTAAATGTTCCATCAGAAGTTGCTCTTCCATTTGAACTTGCTGAACATCTGGCTGTGTCTGTGAAGGAAATTGATTATTTGCTAACGGAGGAGAATACATGTAGCCGCGTTGCTGCCCAAATGCACCAGAGAGCTGTTGGCTAGTTTGACCTTCAGGCCGGGCTAGGGTTCGCTGCTCGCGGAAACTCTTCTGAACACAAATTTCTTCAAGGCGCTTAAGGCAAAGCTCATAGCTGACAGCCACAGTCTTCTCTGCACATGTCCCGGCGCATTCACGACGGATTTCTTCAAATTTCTTCAAAATTTTATCGGTAACGGAATATTCCTCTTTGATATCCTTTCTAGATTTTACCTCCCCCAGTTGTTCGAGTAGATCCCGTAATTCTCCTTCAATTCTTATTTGCTTTTGAATAACCTGGAGTTCTTCATTTTGTTTGTTGATTGTACTTAAAAGTTCCGTGTACATTTTCGTCAAAAACGAGTGAACGTTCTGTTGTGCAGTTGACAAATTTACAGGAAAATGAAGTCGTTGTAGGAACTCTTGTAAATCAATCATATCATTACTTGTCAGTTTATTGATATCGCTGCATGGGCTCTGTGGCGTGGATGGGATGTTTTGACAGCCCTCCGAACAAAGACACGAATCAAATGAGGTTGCTGAAATAACGGGACTAAACTCACTCGCTTTCGTCTCCGTTTCCACTTTTTTCTCATTTTCGACACCTGGCGACGACCTAACTGAAAACTCGATTGGGCAAGCAGAGGAAGTTGACCTTTCACCTGCATTTCTATGGCAGGCTCGAATGTGGGCGAATTTCTCCCGATCGGATGCTAAAATTTCGCGATGTTTCGCGCAAACTTCTTCGTAGGGTGCCACCCAAGAGAGGCAAGTTATCGCTTGAGGTTGAGAACTCCAGTCACTGTAATTCAAATGGTAAAGCGATCGAAGCCAGATCCACGACTGTCCTTTTGTAAGATGTCGGTAATAACATGTGGTTAATTTTCCTGTCAAGAGCAGAATTTCGTGGTATTCCGACAAATTTTCAAGGTCTTCGTGATGGCAGTACTCGTATAACGAATTTCCGATTAATTCTGAAGGGAAAAAACCAAGAACGAAAGCAACTCGTTTGTCCAGGTATTCATATTTTCCTGCAATACTTAGCCTTGCGGTAAATTTTGTTTCCGGACCATCCGAGCGAATGAAGGTGGTGTTTGACGGCACTCGATTCGAAGGTTTTGCCAATACAAGAATACGATGCGAATCTTCCAATTTTGAAACCTCGTCGAGTCGTAAATTTTTAAGAATTACTCCACAACAGCTGATAGACTCGAAACCATTTACCTGCGCGTACGGGCCACGGCGAAAGTGACATGTGAACGGACTGACGCGTTGTGCATGCTGAGAATTACCGGAGCTGTCCCTCAAAGCAAACAATAACTTCTCGAAAATAAAATGATGTTGATAGTCAACAAAGTAAAAAATACTCTGCTTTAGAACTTGGCTCGGCAAAAGTCCAACGGCATTGAGTACATTATCTGAAACGTAAACAATGTCACTGTTACTGTCCACAGCAAAGACGAAAGTAGAAGACGATTCCTGGAACACGAAGGAAAACTCGTCATCCGTCATGAAAGCGGGTTTTACGTTTCGAAACGGTTCCATCGCAGTCCTCTCGTTTGCAAGTTGTTCTTGCTCGCGAAAATATTCTATAGTGATTCTCAAAATTGAACATTTTTGCGTGCTTTTCTTCGTATGACACCGATCAGCAATACACAGCGCAAGTTCCTCGATCAAACCATTGAATCGGTTGCGGCGCTTTCTCTCCGTTTCATTGCGTCGTTTGATTTCATCGCTTGCCATAAGTTGCTCGGATAAGCTTAGAGTTTTGTCCCGGTCCGCCTTGCCTGCACTCGCCACAGATTTTCCGAAAGATCGAGACTAATGTATTCTCCTGCAACCCCAAACAATTTCTTATTTGATTGAAGATCAGGAACTTGTGATTGGTTCAATGGCGGCATTGTTCTGGACACCATTGTAAAGGGTGACAATAAACGAGTTGCCACAATATAGACTTCTACGTCAGGGCACGTCAGAAGTGGAGAGAGAAAACAACCGGGCGAAATGATTGCGTAGCACTCAGAATAACGGCGTTGTTGGAGACTACCAAAGCTCGGGCTTTCCAAAAATGATGCAAAATACCCGGTATGACACACGCTTCAACATTTTTTGATCAACAAATGTTGCAGCTGTTGTTCAACAAATGTTGAACAGTGTGTCACGCCATGTTGAATGTTGTTGAACGAAAATAGAGACCAGCTCTATTCCGTTCAACACCTCTGTGCAACATTGTTCAACATGTCGTAAATACTCTTTTTCTGTTTAGCCATCTCAGTTTTATCACAAATAACGTACAAACAGCGGTGACAAACATTAGCCGGATATAAACGCATCATTTGAAATTATAGCGTGCCAAAATTTTTGAAAATGTTTGCCAACTTTTTCAAAGGAGTGTGTGGGGTGTGAATATCTTAAGCCCTGGCCAAACTATCGAACAAAGTTGGATCCCACATGCAACATTGTTGGATGTAAATGTTGACGTAGTGGCAAAACACTATCCAACATTGCTTGACGAATTCAAGTTTAAGTTGGCGCAAAATTTGAAAATGCGGCGAAGCGTTATGCTACGGAAATTGTTTTAGGACGGAAAGGACGTATTCAAACAAGGAAAAACCAAAGAATGATTAAGAGAACGTGTAGAAAAGGGTATATTCTTTGCAAGATTCATTCGCGCTTAGGGGATGATGATTATGAGCTCGGATCAATTTGCAGGAATTTTAAACGCTATTGAACCAGACATCTCCAAACAGCGATAATGATTAGGTAGGCTAAAAGTGTCCCACAGACATGGCCTTGCTTCCTATTCGCTGATCAAAGTTTCTGGCTGTTCATCAACAACCACGACGTCCCCTTGCTCCTTGTCCGCCATCTCTGTTGCAAATGATGCAAGAAGCCTTGGCTTGAAAATAAGATAGCGATTCGTGATTGGCTAGCAATACGAACGTGACTCGATTCAGGACACAACTTTGTTGGAAGAGCGGCAAAACACTACAACATTGCTGTGTCAAACAGAATTGTTGGTTGTAATGTTTGATCAAAAGCAAACTCTATTCAACATTTGATCGAGCAAAAAATGTTGGACGAACATCTTCCAACATGGGCGGCCAAACTGTCGAACAATGTTGGATCGAGCAAAGTTGGAGCCTTCAATCCAACTTTGTTCGATAGTTTGGCCAGGGCTTTACAAGGCTGCTGCCTAAGAAAATTTTAAAGGGGCCCTCAGAGCTAAACTCTGAGAACTTAGGAGCCCAACATATGAAGTGAAAGGTGTTGTGTGAAAAATTAAGGAGCCCAGAGCTATTCTTTGGGAGCCCCAGGCTACCGGGCTCCTGTTAGGCAACAGCCTTGCTTTACACAATCAAAGCCATCCGTGGTCACTTTAGTGAACCAAATATCCTGTGGCATTTAGAAACAAATTCACTATGTTTTCGTTGTTGCTCTTTGCTCCTTTTTTCTTTGATTTTGGTGTTTGGAAAGGGTGTTGATCGTGTGTTACCACGTCGAGGTGTGGCGGCCATCGAGCTGGAAGCGGACAAATAGTGATTCAGTCTCCTCAAGAAAGCAAAAGAAGAGCATTCAAAATACCAATACAGCGTCTACAATGAAGAGAAACTTTTTAAGACGTAAATTTATGAGAAATTCGACGTATTGTGTAATCGAAGCAAGCTGTTTCACTATTACCAAGGATCCAAGTCCATCTTCATATTCATTTCTAGCGAGTCGCTTAAATGTCAGAGACCACCACATCATCGTTTGTTGATAACACATTTACTATCTTCGCTCTAAAATGTCTATTTGAATATTTTGAAGAAAAAGCTGCATTTTGATGAGAGGAACTGGATGCACTGGTTGTGTTTATTTGTTGCACGAATTATAAAACCGCAAGCGGTGAGTAAAACACGGCTGTCTTTTTTCGCTGCTTATCGTCTTTCGACTTCAAAGTCGTCTCTTGGAAGTAAATGCACTCTCTTTCAGCTTTGAAATGGCATGTTAATCTTGGTAATATGACTGGTTTATCGCCGAGAAAAAAATATTTGTGTGCGTGCTTTCAACCACCGACAGTGTTCCCGGTCACACTTCACTGAATTCAGCTGTCACGCAGAAAACACACTTGGCATCATATTCGTGTTCGATTTTATTTCTTGGACTCCAAATCATTGATAATTTTATAAATATGCATTTTAGTGCTTTTCTTAAGGTAATTCCTTGGTATTGCATTGCGCATCCCTACCGCGCACGATTTTTGCGTCATTAGCGCGCGCTCATGAGCACGTGCGCGTACAAAACGTAAGAGATTTCCCTCAAACTAAGCGCGATAGCGAAATAAATGCTCTTTTTCTCTCAAACGAGCACGGTGACCCCCGAAATTTTTCCCAGGTATTTGCTAAGAACAATCTAATAAAGAACCTATTTGACGAAGTAAAAAAGTTTGATAGTAGAACATGATTTTTTTTTAAAAACAGTTCCGTACTGGGTGAATTTTGGCCAAGGCGAGGACTTCAAGCTAACCACGGAATTGTCCAAAAGAGTGCACTATCTCCACAACCAAGCAATCAAAAACGGCGTAGATGAAGCAATACTGCCTATGTGAATAAAAGAAGCTTTATTTTCAAAATAAAATTTTGTATCTTTCAAGTAACGAAGACTTAATTCTGTATGAAGGTGATTCGGATTTTTAACGCGCAAACAGTAAAAATACCCCATTTTAAGAGCCTGCTGACGCGTAAACAAGCACGGTGACCCCATTTTTTTATTGCATTTTTTTAATGTTCATATCATGAATGTTAATTATGCCAAGTTTCCAAAAAAGTTTGATAGGAGAAGAATTTCAAAGGAATTACCTTAAGCCGTATTTAGTCTACACAAAAAAATTAACGTCTGTTAAAATCTCCGTGTGAAAAATACTGCGCATGCCATCGCATAACACTGCCCCTTTAAGAAACAGCTTCAAGGTGACCCAATGATAAAATTGCGAGACCTAAAAACAAAAAAAGTACACCTCATTTTCTTGAATTCTTGGTTAGGCAACGGTTTAAATTTCGCTTGGCGTCAGTTGATCTTTTGCCACCCGAGAGAAAGAATTTCTTATCACGTGATCAGCATTTTCCAAACCGCAGAACGAGCTCAACGGTGCGTGAAGCGGTTTGAAAAAAAAAGTCATTTGAAAGGAAGCGGAGATCAATAGTATTGGTGATTTTTTTCATTACTTTCCGCCTAATTTTTTCGGCTCTGGCAACCCAATTTCACAAACGACATGCCGCAAAGGAAATGCTCAGATTCTCATGACACCAAAGCTTCTTATGCACTCCGTTAGTAATAACTAACGAACAATTGCAATCAATAACAGCATCCCAGCTAAACGTCACTAAGCGTCTTGTTGAACGTGGTAGCGGTCTGTGAGTTACCGCATGCGCAATGTAATGTTCGTTGTAAAATGGCGGCCAAAAAGCTATTATAACATGAAAGCTTTGCCGAAAAAAGTGAGTTTGGTGCTTCGCCTGCCCGCGTTATTTACCGAAATATGCGTTGGCTTTCTCGTAAGACAACTTTGAAGAAAGTCATTGGTTTAAGATGCTGTTCGTTTTCCCATTGGAAAGGTGAGGTCAGTGTAGGCTGGATATGTCAATATGATAATCACCCGATTGTAAGCTTACGTATAATCATTAATGGTAGTCATGTTGAATTGCGAGTGAAAAGCAAAAGCTACAGGTTTCGTAAGATCGAGAGTGAGTAAAGTGACTGACACTGCATTTTGCGATAAATTGTAAGGTTGTAATTATGTATGCAGTATAAATTAATTATGCATTCGTACTATTGTTTTGTAGAACAATTAGCCAGTATCAAAAATACCATAATAGTCTTTGTTTGTCCCTCCAAAATTTTTCATAAACATTTTTTCCAGTTTCTCTTGAGAGCATTGTAAGTCCCAAGAGAAAACAAAAGCAATGCTTATGCAAAGTTTTGGAGGGACAAACAAAGACTATTATGGTATTTTTGGTACTGGCTAATACGTATTGAGTGTTTTCACTCACATGATCAGTAACCTTGTTTTTCCACTGAAACAAAAGAAAACGTTTGCATGATAATAGAAGTCAATTCTCGGAGGATTAGTTGGGTACAACAACATGGCGGCCATTCCATTGTTTAAGAACACCCACATGGCTGTTGTGACCTGTTGTGAAAACACTATATACCCGAGGGTATTGGATATATACGTGGCTAACTTGTACTTATGGGGTGAAGAAAAATGGGTCTCATTTCTCTGTCCCTCTCTCTCTTTCTTCTTTGCCCACATTGCTCACACTGCGTTTGCTCCTTTTTGTCCCAGCTCTTCCCTTTTCTATTCCATTGTCCTTTCTTTCTATTGCAGATCCCGCTCTGCTTTTTCTGACATTTTATGTGTCACTAGCAGTTTGCCTTGAACTCCAATCCACTGTAAACCTCTGGATTGCTTGTCCCTGTTCTAGACCTCTGAGCTAACATGTCAATTAAGTTAGACCTGTTCAAAGGTTCAGTGTTTAATTGGCCAATCAAAATTGAGCAAGTATAACCTGGTCCATTCAAATATCGTGAGTTTGGGCTGTCTGTGGATGGGGAAGTCGAAGGTTAAAAAAAGACACCTTTAATGTCAGACAAGATGATGGGACTAGTTAATGTGGCAATGATGAACAGAGTTTTGTTGTGTTTTAACTGCTCCATGCCCTTTAGCATCATTGAAGTCAAAATTAATTACACTATGGCAGTGCTAAGTGTTATTGACACTGTAAACTTTAAAGTTGTCTATTGGTTGTCTTCCTTGGTATTGATTTCTTTTGTCAGTGGATTACTAACGTTTTTATTCCGCAGCTTTACCACTCACATCTCACGCAGGCATCCAGGATTTTAAATACAACTCTGCATTGCATTTTATGAATCATTAAATGATTACAAAATTTGTAATTCAGTGTGCTATTTTGATTTTGTCAGGTCTCTGTGTATAGATCTTTATCTCACAATCCCTTTGAAAACTTGGCTTTTGAAGATTGGTATGTAGATTTCCAGTGACCAGTATAATTATCATAACGATAATTTTTAAAACCAAACGTTGTAAACATTATCAGAAGCTCGTGACCTTGAAGTGTTTAACTCTGGTTCAGAGCTGGGGTTTTTGAGTTTGAAAATTGTCGTATTTGGATGTAACATAGCTTGTGCATTTTCCTGCGCATGCAGCTTCAATCTTATTTTTGTCTGTATTTAGGCATAAAATTGGTGTCCAAAAATCCCCAGCTTTGTTCAAAGGAAAAGAGTTCCATGTAACACGCTTCAAGGTGACGTTATGTTCTTGTGACAATATAAAATTAATGTTAACCCATCGACTTCCCGGGGTTCCCCATTGACGAGTAAAATCGTCTGGCGTTAGACAGAGTAAAATACTCTGGCGTCAGACAGAGTAAAATACTAAGTCTGGCCGGTTTCGGCCTGTTTGGATGTCATTGGGTTTTAACCCATCCACTCCCAGGGGTTCCCCATTGACAAGTAAAATCGTCTGGCGTTAGACAGAGTAAAATATTTAGTCTGGCCGGTTTCGGCGGGTTTGGATGTCATTGGGTTAATGGGGACATAGTTTTTCAGTGAGTGATTAACCCATCGACTCCCAGGGGTTCCCCATTGACGAGTAAAATCGTCTGGCATTAGACAGAGTAAAATACTGTCTGTCCAGTCTGGCCAGTTTCGGCCTTTTTGGATGTCAATGGGTTGGTAATGGTAACATAAATAATAATATTTTTGTATTTTATCTGAGATAATACGTAATGTAAGTTTGTATTGTATCTAAGATAATAATATTCTTGACTTTGTGATTAGTACAACCAGCAAGCAAATGGTATTAAAACTCTGCAGGCCTCTGCTAGAGGATCAGAGTGGTCCCCACGACTGTAGAGGCCTGAATTCCTCCAAACACATCTGGGAGTCCCAAGATCTTTCGAAAAACCCTCCAACTGACCAGACACCACACCCACAAAAACCAACCACCAACGGCACAATCTTTGTCGACACTGGATACATCTTTCTGATTTCCTCTGCTAGAAGAGAGTATGATGATTTTCGCATATTCTTTGATCGACATGTTCCTATCCCAAGGCACCAAGAAGTGGACAAACATCCACCCCTGAGCTGCTTGATACACCACAGTTTATGTGTGGATGTTCCATCCTCTGTGTTGTCCTCTGACACCCTCACATTATCCGGAACCTCCTTATACCACGCACATCAGCACACTTCACACTATACTTGCAACAAAGCTCACAGTACATCCTCAACCTCATCCGAACATGCCTCCTCCGATTCCCCCTCGGCACCAAACCAGTTCAACCACTTGCCACATGCCCAACCAACCTGTCCAACTTGCTACACACTCTAACTTTGGATCTACAATTTATACATATATTTTTTTATTACTACTGATGAAGATGATGATGATGATGATGATGACGATGATGATAATAATAACAATAGTAATAATAATAATAATAATAATAATAATAATGATGATAATAATAATAATAATAATAATAATAATAATAATAGTGATAGGGAACTGTCAGCGAATAAGCCTGATATAGTGATCAAAGACCATGCTGACCGATGTTGCAAACTTATAGATGTATCAGTACCGGCCGACAGAAACACCTCAACGAAAGTCATTGAAAAGCTTTCAAAGTACAACGAACTTGAGATCGAAATCGCAGGGATGTGGGGAATGAGAACAGAGACTGTGCCGGTTATTGTTGGACGGTGTGCTGGGACTTATTAGAGAGGGAATGGACCAGAACTTAGGAAAGATCCCTGGAACCAGCAACATTAATGAGCTGCAAAAGATCGTCCTCCTAGGAACGGCGCACATACTGAGCAGGTTTCTGTCCATCAAATAAAAAAGTTCCCTGGTACCTCAGGACCAAAGATTGGCCCCGGTTCAAGGAGATTAAAAGAAGCAATTAATAGCAATGTAAACTATCATAATAATAATATGGACAAGGAGAAGAAGACATGGCTACTCATTGAAGGAACGGTTTGCGGTATAGGCTTGATATCAGATAGGTGGAAGACCAAGCAAGACAAATACAGAATAAAATACAAATAAAACTAAGGCCGGGTATTAACATCAATACCCTGATTACAAGGTCAACCAAGTAAATATAGTTTTCGATTTCCTAGCAGAATACCACCAAAGCCTGAAGAACGATCTCAATGAGCATTTAACACGAAAGAACGAAGAAGAGACGCAATATCTAATAATGAAAAGCCAGAAGTGGATCATATCACAAAACATTGAAGTAGTTAAGAACTTTTATACCTATGAGAGATAGAAGGAACTGAGCAGAACGTTGAAAGGAATAATCTAACCGAACATTCATATTTGTAAATTATATTGCATAGCCTAGGACTAGTCTTGTTATGCTATTGATCATGTAAAACCAGGATATCAAAAAGTGTCAATAATTATAATAATAATAATAATAGGAATAATATCTGTATTGAAAGTAACAAGCAGGACTGCTCTGCTAACTTGTGAACTGTGAATCAAAACATATCAAGCGAAATGTTGCTTTTTGGGTGAGAGAGGAATACTGGAGTACCAAGAGAAACTCCTCTCAGGGCAGAGTAGAGAAGCAACAAACTCAACACACATTTGGCCTAGACTCAGGGAATTAATCTTGGCCACATTGTTGGAAGGCGAGTGGGGTTAGTTACTGTGCCAGCCCTGCTCTTTTTCAGTTTTTGCGAAAAGCTGACATAACTAACCTTGAAGCTTTTTAATTTTGCCTTTGTTATGTTGTAGGCTTTATCTAAATGCTGACTTAACAAATAAAAGAATTCTCTTCTTGTGGAGGAATGAACCAACAGTAAGTCTTTCCAAGTTTACTTGGTGTTTGTAAACCAGAATTTTCTGAAGATGAAAAGTGTGCACTACTCTGGTTTCAAATTAAGATGTTGATACAACATTGCAAGTTAATAAACATACATTGGGTTGATGTCAATTAAGAATTTCTTACACAGCATTGGTAGCAATTCCAAGCCGACCGCTACAGCCTGGCCTTTATTGTCATCTCAACGAAAAACATTTCATATAATACTAGATGCATTATATCTTCATGAACTCGGGCTTTTCTCTGACTGTCAAATGAAAAACGAGGAAAAGGAAATACTGAGTTTAGAATTGGCGACTAGATTATATAATTTATTATTTAGCTTAGAGTGATGGCAATGATTAGATCGTTATGTTCACTCAAAATCAGCGGAAAATACATGTACTTGGGTTCAGATTGAATTTAAACCACACACTAATTTGTTGCAAAGAGAAGCGTTATATTCCCTATTGCCTTTATCTGGTCTATCGTGTGATGTGTGGAGAGTATGTGACCTAGCTGCAGGAGTATGTGCACATGATTATGGGCTAGCGGTGGTTTCATTATTAGTACCAACAGCCAAAGAAAATTGTTGGCTACTTTACTCAGAGATGTCAGGTACTTTTTTCTGTGAATTGGAGTAATTAAAGACAGATTCTTTGAAACCTAATTTACATTAATGAAGCAGTAGAGGACTTTTTCTGTGTTTACATAGCCTCATCTAAACACGGGGATGGGGGAAGTTGGTAGAATTTGAGACAGCGCATAACTGTTGGGAATTCTCCCAACTGCCTGTCTTTAAGAGTGTTTAGATGAGGCTTCTTGATTGAAACAGATTTTCTTGATACATGCTCATGTTTCCTACCAACCAATCAAAACTTGCATCTCACAATGTCAGATAACGTTCCAATTACTTCTTTGTCATCCTTATCAAATTTAACGAAATAAACATGAGTGCACCAATCAAAATTCGAGTGATGTCACAGCCATGTTTACATACTCTCATCTAAACACAGTTATTGACCAGTGACAGTATGCGTACTATCCTGAGCATTTTATAAAATTCATTTTGACAATGACAACAGTCAGGTTCATTACTCAAACCAGCTACCAGCATGTGAGGAATTACTGGCAAGTTAAGTGTATTGTCATTACTGGGCTAGGAGTTGAGTCCATGACTACAGCAAACACTCGCATGTAAGAACCTAGAATTCAAGAACCTGTTAGGCTATAAATTTCATTTTAGACCATCCTTACAGAAGAACCAGGTTAGCCTAAAAATTAAACGGGTTCCTATATGTATTTTAGAAAATGACCTTGAAATTTCAGGCGACTGGATCAAATTGCACTGTAACCCTTTGACAGCCGAGGGCTTCCCCATTGACGAGTAAATTGTCTGGCGTTAGACAGAGTAAAATCCTTAAGTGTCAATGGCATTTATGGCAGGAAAGGGTTAAACTGCTCAGATCTTGTGCAAAATTTATTTTTCATGGTAATGAAATATAGAGGTCCCGTACTAAACGTACGACCTTTACGCAGCGCTGCTTTAGCGACTGACTAGCGTTGCCCTTATATCTGCAGAAAGGTTGCATGATGGCTGCATCGATAGCACTGCAGGAGTTTCGAAAAATGACTGCGCGTAAGACATCTCAAAGAGATCTCAAAGTCACTTAAGCGCTGCAGCAGGACGTGCTGCACTTGAAACAAACAACCGTTTAGCAGCGCTGCTTTTGCGACTCACCAACGCTGCTCGAGGAGACTGTTTGCTAACCACTGCAGGACTTCTGAATGGTCGCTGCATCGGTGATGCATTAGCGACCCTAGCCTTTCGTTGCAGATGTGTTGCAAGAGAGCTGCTTTAATAGCTTCGCGTTGCTTTAACGCTGCAGGTAGGATGTCGCGTGATGCGAGAGGTCTAAGAAAAGGTACCTTGAGAAGCCTTTTAATTTAATGGCCACCAACAACAAGCCGATCAATCGAAAAATGGGTACAAGCAAAAGTATCAAGAGTATCAATTAAATTTATTTTGCATAGCGGAGGAGTTACAGGCAAGCTATAACGAGCTGTATAATGTACAAAAATATTCTACCCAAAGAGCTTCTTCACTGCTGCGTTGTTACATTAACGGGGTCATTAACTGATCATGATGCCAGCTTAAAGCCGTCAACGAAAGATGATATTGTTCACACAGCTATCTGATTTAATACATTGCAGTTCTCTGATCATTTCATGTGTCTCTATAGGTAGCCCAAGCTTGATATATGAGTATCCGTACAGTGCTATATTATGCGAGAGTAGAAATATAAGGATTTTTATTGGTAAAACGGTTTTCCTCAAAGTTCTGAAAACTATACTGACGATTTAAAATTAAAAAAAACACGTTACCTTGCTTCAGTCTTATATTTATTTGATTCTGGTACGGTTTCTGGGTCGATTTAGAGCGATTTAGGTGGTTTTTGCTTCCTCTTCTTTCCCAAGGTTGGGCACCGAGACAAAGTTGCCGAACGGAATCATTCAAGGAAAAAGGCCATAAATTCGTTCCCAAGGCTTCGATTGCCTCGAAATTCCACGTAGATGACGGACGATTCATCCGCTACCCATTCGTCTTCTTTATTTGAGCCTCTTGTACACTGAGAAGGATTTAAGGGCCGCCAAACTCTGCAAACATTTGCTTCGAGAGCCATCAAATGATGCTTTGTTCACAACTCTCTTTATCCAAACCGTTGGAAGATCGCTTAGCGACCCGCGATTGGTCAATGGGCACAATGGTGACCAATCGTAAGTCCAGGCCTTCTGATAGGGTGCGATTAAAAAATGCAAATTATGCGATTTTTTCAGGGCAGATTGTGCGATTAGAAAGGCCAATTATGCGATAAATAATGTAAATTATGCGATTTTTTTCTCAGCAATTTTAAGCTTGTTTTATAAGGTTTCAGGTTAAGAAAAACACTTTTTTTCTGCTCTAAAGACATTTTGAACACAAAGGAACAGTAATTATGTATCTCGATCGACATTAGTTGGGATAAATAAAAAAAATGAGGTCTTCTGCACTACCGGTGCCGGTAGCCTCGCAGCTCCTACAAGGTCTCACCTGATTGGAGATTACCCACCGGTGCACCACGTTAAAAGTTGAAAGGACACAGCTAACATGCCAAATGAATGATCAAGGTGCTTGTCAACCACGAACTTACGAAGATGGTCAATCACAATAGGGCCATACCCCCATTTATACGAGAGAAAATAAGCCGCGGCTTTCTCTGGCCGCGACTTACAGAACACTCGAATGGGAATATATATTCGTATAAATAGTTCCTTTTGCGTATTTTGTACACCGTGGCCAAAGTAAGCCGCGGCTTATTTTCTCTCGTATAAAAGGCGCTAATATTGCACGACGAGAAAAACATCAGTCCACCGTCCACGTGGAGCGTACCTGTGAGGTACTTTCTTGCTCGATCGTGAGCTGTCAGATTGGGCGGAAGATGGGAACTTCCTTCTTCGTCGAAGAAAAAGCGAGCGTTTTCACAACAAACTTATCCATGAGTAAGTTTTTATCAGTTTTCAACGAAAGAAACTACATTTTGCCGAAAAACTTACAACTTCGCTTATTTTTCACAAACCTCTTTTCTAAGAGAAGGCAACTCATTTCAGTGGTGTGTATGTAAGGGCGTGTTTGTGTTGCACCAATAGAAGGAGACTCGTACCAGGTCCCCGACATGAAAAATAAAGCCTTGAACTTCGAATGTTTACGAAATCGAAGGTGACAGGGTTTTTAGCCTTTTTCCAAGATAAATCATCTTAAAAATGGCGTATTTATGCAGGAATTTCTAAGAAACGTGTTGATTTATGTTTCATTTTATGAATTTTGTGCGTCCTTTTGTGAATTATGCGATTTTTCGTGAATTGTGCGATCGGATGCGATTTGAGGTCGATTGTGCGAAATCGCACCATCGCGTAATATCAGAAGGCCTGTAAGTCCTATCGCGGGTCGCTGAAGGGGGTCACTAAAACTATCGCTCCATTCGGACCGAAAATGCGAAATAATCGTGGTGTGCATTGCTGGCGTCGATTTCCCTTGACATTGAAACCTTTTTGTATCGATCGGGTTTTGACAAAACACTGACCCCCGGTCAACTGACCCCCTTACTGACCCCCCTACTGACCCCCTATAAAATCAATGGGAAAATGAATACTGCTTACTTAAGCCTCAAAAACCCTTTTTAAACAGCATTGTTCAGCAATATTTAAGTCTAAGCACCCATTTTAAAAAGGTTAGTTTTCGGTTATTGTTGTGATGGCCGATTACTTCATGTAAGCTAACCTTTTTAAAATGGGTGCTTAGACTTAAATATTGCTGAACAATGCTGTTTAAAAAGGGTTTTTGAGGCTTAAGTAAGCAGTATTCATTTTCCCATTGATTTTATAGGGGGTCAGTAGGGGGGTCAGTAAGGGGGTCAGTTAACCGGGGGTCAGTGTTTTGTTGAAACCCGTATCGATCAACATGTTGGGCTTATATATAAGCTCCGGCCATATAGTACGAGGTTTGAAATCACAATTTTCTACAGAATACAACATTTTAATGAGAATGTAGGAATGTATTTGTGACTTGAGTTGTCGAAGTTTTATAACCTTCAAGACTGGATATACCTTACGTACGTATACAGCCGTTGATTATAGATATCTTTCAGTTACATGTATGGCCCTGACGTTAAGGCAAATTAAGATGCACAAAGCTGCTTATTAAGTGTTGCTTTGACGTTGCTAAACACTGCAAACTTTTACATACGATTGATCTTTTAGTCGAAGCATTTGAGCAACGATGTACAGCGCTGCGTGAGCATTGGTTTGTCGCTCTTAAACATTCCAAACTTTTCCTCGAAAGTATTTTTCAGTCGCAGCTTTTAAGCAACGATATACACCGCGGCTTTACCATTGCTTTTTCGTTGTTAGGCAGTGCAACCTTTCTGCAGCGCTCGATATTCTGCTTCTGAAGCTTGGTGAACACATGAACGTCGCATAAAGGACGCATAAGCACTGTGCAACCTAAAATATGAAGTTGCGCAGCGCTGCAAGAGCGTTGCGCTGTTCGTACGGGGTATCAGCAGATGTCCTCATCAGATGAAATCAGTCATACCATATCATAGAGTAGATCTATATATTTTTGTGGAAATAAGAATCAATTTAAGAAACTAGACTAAAACTAAAGTAACTGTAAGTAGCATTTTTATAAGAACCCAATTTGCTGGCTCATAGCCTAAATTGGAAAAATCTAGGTTCTTATATGGGGGTGTTTACTGTACCTGCAAACTAATCTGAACTAATTTTGGTTTGACACTTGTATGTCTCTGCTATAGTTTGTTCTTTTTCTATTTTCAGATTGTGATAGGACGACATCAGGTAATACCTTTGTTGACGGTTGAAATGCAATCACAAGTAAATACCAGCTACAGTGTATCTTGCAGCAGATTGTTATATTTGTGGGTTTCAATAATAATATTATTTTTGAGCTCCTGCCACAGTGATCCCAATGGGCAGCAGGTAAAGTGAAAAGGGGCTGACAGACCAGTTGAGCCGAAATACTTGTACACCACTAGTCACTGGATGCTATCAAAACCCCTCAACAGCAGGCCGTTAAGAGGCTTTGATGGCATCATAATGGAATCCTGGCAGCAATCCTGTTGGCCCTACGGTAATCATCCACAGCTGGTTTAAATAATAATATTACGGTTACCAACATATTTTATGTCCAAAGTGGCTATGTGATTCATGAGATTCATGATACTTTGCATTAACATTAGAGAGCTACTCTTTAAAGCTAAGAACTTGATCTATTGCTGTGTAGTAAGGGTTCTAGTTACATGTAAGGTTGGGTAGCAATTTTTGCTTGCAGCTGGTTTCCTTTGACTACCCTGGATTAACCTGTAGATCATTTACGACACAAACCAAACACCTCTAAACCATGTCTATGGTCTCGTAGGGTTCCTGAGTCTTTCAAACAAGCTCTCTTACAATCCATAATCATTGTGTCCTTTCTTTAGAATCCATGGGCTGAATGTTGTGTGAAACGTGTACAAGAAAGCAATGTGCTCTTGGCAAGGAGAAAGAGTGGAGGTGGAACAGTTTACCATGTATGTATGAGCTCAAGAGGAAACCAGGAACCCATTATAGATATTTACTCTATGGTTGACCAGTGCTTGTTGCAGATATAATGAGTGCTCTTATTGGCTAAGTGCCAGCTGGCATTATTCTACCATAATGCCTGTATACCAATTATGACTCATGCAAATTAATTCCCACAGCAAAGTGTCTCTTCTCTGTGTTCATTCACATTTGTTTGGCCATTTGTTCTTGAGAATATCAAAAAAAATTACTTTGCCAAAATTTAATGGCATTCATTTATTTTGACTGAAAAATACATATACCGGTAATTTATTTTTTGATATACATGTACATTGTAGACTGTGTGTTGGTCCACCAGACCTAAGCAGTAGTTTCAAATGATGAACAAATTGTCATAACTGCTTGCATTAGTGAATGTGATCACATCCACTTGATTTCCATAACTAAATAAATCCATAACATAAACAACTTATTTACATGTACCTCCAATGTTTGGTCTTGACAAGAACATCTCAAACCTCAGCCTTGCTGTATTGATATTTAGCAAGTTATATCCAGGTCCATTCAAACCCTTTAACCTTTCCCAACCCGAGAGTGAGACTAATAGATTTTACTCTGGCTGATGCCAGATGATTTCACTCGCTGATTGAGGGTGCTTTAGGTGAGAATATCTTAAACCAGGCAGGTGCAGATCTACAGTGTAGTGGGAGGGTGCAGGGGGTGTGCACCCTCCCCTCCTTAGATGACCTGCAGCTTTCTATTACAACTGGTATCCTGCAAAAAAAAAAAAAAAAACCCTCACCAGTCAGCTACATCATTCTTTAGTGGTGCCCCCTCTCCTAAGAAAAATCCTTGATCCTCCCCTGCCAGGGACTACCCAGGAGCCTGAGACCAGCAGATGTTGAAGTCAGAGGACTTGATTGTTTTAACCCATTGATCTCTGAGAGTGAGGCTTGATAGATTGTAATACTCTTTCTAACGCCAGAGGATTTTACTTGTCAATGGGGGACAGTTCAGTAGTTCCCCATTGACCAGTAAAATTGTCTGGCGTTAGACAGAGTAATTAATACATCTGGCTGGTTTGGGCGTCAAGTGGTTAATATATTTGTTTTAACAATAAAGTATTCTTGTTTGTCTCACGATGTGGTCACTTGTGATGTAGATCACGACGTTTCAACTGCATACTGCTAGTCTTCATCAGGTGATGAGGTCGACTGGTTACGCGTATGCAGTATGCAGTCGAAATGTCGCGATCTACGTCACAAGTGACCACATTGTGAGACAAACGAGAATACTTTATTATTGTTGTACCTCACCACAATGAATAACAGCAACCTTTTTTATGACATGTATTTGTTTTGTTTCTTTGTTTCCCTGTGGTGACATACTGTAGCTTCTTTTAGCAATAACATTGTTTTACTTCTCAAATTTGCAGGATTTAGGCAATGTCAACTTTTCATTCTTTACACCACGAAAGTTGTACAATAGAAAAGAAAACCTAGCTCTAATTGTCGAAGTGTTACGAGAGAGATGGAAACTGGATGTTGAAGCTTCATCTAGAGACGACATACTCATTGATGGAACCTTTAAAATATCCTTTTTTTATTTCTCAATGTACATGATTTGTTGTAGTATTACAGCAAGGATTTTAAAAGTGCAATCTTTTTATTATTGATTCATGTTCTTCAGGTGTGTAGACCATTCAATTATTAGTATAGGTAATAACATGATTTCGAGTGCAATGTATAATAAATAAGACGAACATTGCACAAGCCTATAGGGTGAAAAAAGCCATCCAAGGAATCATCACACTTGATTGTGTGGCTATCTGTGTGTTTCTTCCATTTTTGACATTTACAATGCTTAGTTTGTTACATCTCTTTTCACTGAATTACCTCTGCTCTATCTCGACAGTCGCTTAGCCTGTATTTCCGAAGTTTCTAAGCTAGGAAACTAAGTGTAATCTTCAGGGCCGCTATTTTGGTGTCCCTTACAGAGAAAAATCTCAATTCATTTTGGCAAAATTAGGACACGTTCTCCTTTGATTGAACGTAATTAGTGGTCATCTTTTTTGGATCCTCAAGCTGGAACAGTAGGCTTCAGTTTAAAGTGGTACTATGATCAAAAAATCATTTCCTTTTTTTCTTCTGATTTTGAAAGCGTGTTCGCTTAACACCTAACTGGCAAAATTTTGAGCTTTGAGTTTTATCCAAAGGCTGTTTATTTTGAGTGTAAGTTTTGGATTTCATGGTCCGCCATTACTCATGTTCAAAACTGGCCGATTGGACCTCAGAGGGTTGGATCTAGAGAAAATGATGTCATTTACTCACTAGCTTAAAATTTCAGAGTGTAA
>NC_090890.1:23481226-23498726 GCF_036669925.1 Montipora capricornis | reverse complement strand
ACCATTCATTTTCTCTTTTTACTTTTAAAATTAAAACTGTTTGCACCCATCCAGTTACAGGATAGTTCGCCCATGTTGTACAAGGTAAACAAGACTGAATAATTGTGAAACACTGTCTTGTAACGTGGGGAGGCACGATGGCCTCATGGTTAGTGCGCTTGACTTCGGATCGAGTGATCCGGGTTAGGGGCCTTGTCGGGGACATTTTGTTGTGTTCTTGGGCATGACACTTTACTCTCACGGTGCCTCTCTCCACCCAGGTGTATAAATGGGTACCGGCGTAACGCTGGGGGTAACCCTGCGATGGACTAGCATCTCATGCAGGGGGAAGTATAAATACTCCTAGTCGCTTCATGCTACGGAAACCGGAGATAAGTGCCGGCCTGATGGGCCTTCTGGCTCGTAAGCAGTGACTGTCTTGTAATAGCACTAAGTTGTATTTGAGCTAAGTTATATATTTGTGAATGAGCGACTTTGTTGATGTTCTCATTGTCGTTCTTTAAACTCCCTAATAACATGGGTTGGAAGAAACTGTTGTGACAATCTTTAGGTGAAGAGCTTTCACTCCCTACCTTTCACTACTGAACTGGCCCTGGCCCATCGACGAGTAAAATGAGATCTGCAAGTGTCACTGTTCGGAGGAAATAGGTTAACAAACAACATGAAATCTGGGAGCCTGTGAATAGAAGAGCTTCCTGCATTTATGAATTTCTCATTTTCTCAATGCAAGTGATGTGTGAATCCCTAGTTTTTAGTTTTGGACAATGGGACAGAGAATTTATTCTGACAAGCCCTTACCGTTTTCTACTTTTTTAGGAGTGGCAGTGGATTTATGGTAAAACGCCACGATTTAGTGTCACTTTTTCAACCAACTTTTCATCTGAAAACATTACAGTAAGTGAGCACCTTTTGTGCCAATCCAATTTTTTTAGCTTGTAGTTTAGTTTTTTTCTTGTGCATGTATTTGGTTTGGGTATTTTACACTAGTTTAAAACTCTTTTGGCGATGAGAAAATGATTCAGTTGCCTTGCTATTTTTTGTTGCAGTCTGTGAGAATGATGTCCTATCATGGTTTACTGGAGAACATTGAGATTCACTGTGATGACAAGGAAATTCGGGAACTCTTCACAAATCTTGTTGGTGGATTGAAAGGTACTACAGGAAGAGGTCATGTTGTAAAAAAGCCATCACCAACACCAGAAAAGCCACCCTTACCTACCTCCTCTCTACAATACTGACATTTACATTTTATATTTTTATCGTATCATTCTTTTTGGTGTTGTTTTGCAGTTCTTTTTCCAAGTGTATTTACTGTAACTGCAAGAAAAACCTCTTCCACAAAATTATGTCTCTGACGTTCACGTGTGTGAGGTCCTTACCTCCAAATTGTTAGTTAAGGAGCTTTACACACATCACTTCTCTGTGATTGGCTGTGATTTCCTGTGGTGTGTAGTTTGACTGAAAAGTAAGTTGTAATTTGGCCAATCACAGAAAAGTGATTTGCTTTGAGTTACTGACAGTCATTTCTATAATGGCATTGATAGTGGATGCTCAATAGAACAAGAATCGTTTCTCGTGGAAAAAGTTAAACAGCAGCATTAAACACAGCTGTAAAAAGACATGTATGCAAAACAAAACAACCTCTGTTCACAGAGGAATAATTTTGAAACAGTTTCTTAACTATCAAACATGATAATGTAATGGATTTGATGATAAAAATTATGGGCAGAAACATACTTACCGGTATTAAGGACAACGTTTCGGTGTCCTCATGACACCATCATCAGGTCAAATATAATATTTTACAGATAACTTGAACATTAATGTTCAAGATTAAGTTCAAAGTCCCTAGAGGCTAGGTGAAAAGTTTTGCCTTTATAGTGACTCGATAAAGGCAACACTTTTCACCTAGCCTCTAGGGACTTTGAACTTAATCTTGAACATTAATATTCGAGTTATCTGTAAAATATTATATTTGACCTGATGATGGTGTCATGAGGACACCGAAACGTTGTCTTTAATAAGTATGTTTCTGCCCGTAATTTTTATCATCAAATCCAGTTTCTTAACTATAATTATAATTATTACTATTTTGGAGCTCTAATTTGTTTGATTTTCTTTTTATCAGGTGCAAGATTTGAAAGTGGTGATATTGAGAGGGCACTGGAGAACTACATCAACAAAACTTCGCTCACAGCTCTAGATAGGAATCTATGTTATCGGTTTATGGAATGGCTTGTGAGTGTTTTATGACTTGGGAATAAAAGAAGTGTGGTTATAAAATGGTTGTAAAGTGTAATTGTATGTCGTATATTTTTTGCCTGCGGGTAATCTTATTGCAGGTATATCTTTATCCAGGCTACCATATCACCCTGATGACCCTTTCACCTGTGAACTGGCAACACTGATGAGTGAAATCTTTTAAGTGTGACTCTTAGTGGGGAAAGGTTTACAGTGGAGCTACGTCACGTTAAGTATTCAAATGTGTCTGCCAGTTTTGAACTTTGCTCTCAAGATTCTGAATTTGCCATGGAAATTTCCTTGATATAAATTCGCAAATCGTTAGCTATGAACTTTCGTTTTACATTATTATGAAATAAACGTTGTTTGAAAAGTTAAAGCTGTTTCAAGCGTTTGATGAATTATTATTATTTTTTTGTTCCAACTTTCGCAATCCCATTGTAATCTCGGAAGCTCCAAGGAGGAATTTGCATTTTAATTTCAGTCTCATTGATACTGGTCACGCGTGAATACATGTAGCTAACCTGCGATCAGGCGTACTTTTCCTTAGACATGGTGGGAAAAGGTACGTGCCCTGTCTCAAGAAAAGTACGCTTGATCGCAGGTTAACATGTAGCTTGACTGTGAAGGAGACAGTAGGTGCCAGCCACGTGTGACACATAGCTCGTCTGTGAAGGAGACAGTAGATACCGGTCACGTGTGACATAGCTCGACTGTGAAGGAGACAATAGATACTGGTCATGCGTGCATAGCTCATCTGTGAAGGAGACAGTAGATACCGGTCACACGTGACATAGCTCGACTGTGAAAGAGACAGTAGATACTTGTCATGCGTGACAGCTTGACTTTGAAGGAGACAGTACATACCGGCCACACGTGACATAGCTTGACTTTGAAGGAGACAGAAGATACCGGTCACGTGTGACATAAAGCTCGACTGTGAAAGAGACAGTAGATACCGGTCACACGTGACATAGCTTGACTGTGAAGGAGACAGTAGATCCCCGTCACGCGTGAAATAGCTTGACTGTGAAGCAGACAGTAGATACTGGTCATGTGTGACATAGCTTGACTGTGAAGGAGACAGTAGATACCTAAGGCTGTGCTCTAAGGAAAATTTCGGGCATTTCAGCTGGGGTGCCCAGCCCTCCAAGTTGGTCGCCTGAATTAATTACTTATTTAATTAATCTACTGTAATCAACAATGCAGCAAGATCTTTATCCATCTCTCTCTCAACAAAACATTGCTGCTACTGCTCTGGTGATCCTCGAATTCACTAGTGCAAGAAAAACCTGCAACCCGTCAAATTTTTTCACGCCATACTTGAGAAAGACAAGGTTTATGTAAAGACATTTGGGTCTAATACATGTAAACCTTTTTACTGGTTGGTTGGGTTGAAAATAAATTTTCAAAACGTAGACAGGAGATACCGGTCATGCATGACATAGCTTGACTGTGAAGGAGACAGTTTTGAGTGGACACAGAGGTTGTTAATCCATTCACTCCTCAGGTATCCGTCCCCGGTTGACGAGTAAAATCATCTGGTGTGAGACAGAGTAAAATAAAGTAAAGTCACTCAATTTATTTAATGTCAGTAGTTCCTTCAGTTACGAAACTGGTATCAATGGAAGTAGATGGTGCTCCCTTTATCCCCCTCCCTCTGTCGGTTCTCCATTTCACGAATATTTAAAGCTATAGCTACTCGGATAAGAGGAAAGTCAAAACAGACATTGAAGTCATGGAGGATCGAACTGGGGACCCCTTGCTTCGAAAGCCATGCACTAGCCAACTGAGCCACGCCTGCAAATGTTGGTTTTTGAGGAGAGGGGAAAACCGGAGTACCCGGGGAAAAACATCTTGGGGCAGAGTAGAGAACCAACAAAATCTGTTAAGGAGTCAGTCAGAAGTCAATGGGTTAACCAATTCACCCCAGTGGTGAAATGGTTAAAAGAAGTTGCTTTCTTTCTGCTGCAGTTTACTTTTTCCACAAAAAAAGTACCACTATAATGATTCCTTCTCTTGTTTAGCATAACCAAGAACAAAGCTCATAAAATACAGCCAGTTAATACCATGCTTGTTGCTTTTTTGACATAAGGACCTTGACAGTGGAACAACAACTTGGACAAAAATAATGTAGCAGGAAAATTTAATTTCTCATTATGTTAAGGACGGTGCCTACTAATTCAAAGGTATTTTTGCCCCGGTTTATGATTATGCAGGAAATGTAGATCTTAATAAGTGTTATTGAAATCCAAAAAGAAAATTGGGGGTAACAAAGATAATCCATGAACAATATTTGTAAAAAGCTTTAAAACACAAAGCAATTTATGGCGTTCTTTCTCAAATTGAAACTTAATAATATTATCTCTCAAAAATGCATGTCACCCTGAATATTCTTTTTGGATACCAAGAGTACTTACTAAGATCTACTTTCTCCCGATAGTCTTAAACCATGCAAAAATATCACTGTATTGGTAAGCATCACCGATACGAAATGCGAGTATCTTGAGCAGAAAGAGTTTTTTTTAGGTGATATACACTTTTAAGTTAATGATGGCAGACTGTTAATAACAGTTCATTTACTTTTAACTTGAAATAAAATACACCTGAACAATGAAGAAAGCACATAAGTGAATTGCCAACTACATGCCAACTGTCCTGTAATTAGAATGCTAGAAGCAGCCTTGAGAGTAAGAGGGACAGGTGAATAATTCTAGCCTTGTGCTCACATCCTACACCTATGTATAACTCCCAATTTAACTTTCTCAAGTCAGTTTCTTAACCCTTTTAAGCCCCGAGGGGTTCCCCATTGACGAGTAAAATCGTCTGGCGTTAGACAGAGTAAAATCTATAAGTGCCATTTGGCACTATCGGGGCTGAAAGGGTTAATGCTGATGACAAAGAAATCTTCCAAATTGCAAAATGCAACTATGTGGCATGGCAGATTGAATAGTCAGTTCAAATTTCAAAACAACTGGTCACTTGTGACATAGCTTGACTGTAAGGTCCTTGTTAGCCTTTGGCTGTCAGTAATTCAAAAATAATAGAAACTCCGTGTTTAAACCAAAGTATCTTTGGGGAAGTAGTTAGCTGAAATAAACTTACACAAGATCACAAGAAAACTGGCCAAAGTACACTACTTAGCTCACATTTTCTTTTATTATAAGCTACTTTATAATTGAGATCAATACTTAGTATGTGTCAGACACGCTGACAGGTTCACATACCACTAGTTACACGAGTCTGTTGATAATACTGTGAAGAGATAATTTGGTGAAAATACCACCTAAAAAAATAACCAAGTTTGGTATAACATTGCAATAAATAGGAAATTTCTGATGGAACAAATTATTAAAAATTATACCTTTTTTCATGTAAAAGGTAATTCAAAACATTCTTTGCCTCTCTGCATTTAAAATCGGAAATCAACAAAGAAGATTAAAATAAAATTTAAAATACTTTGACTACATTATTTTTTTAGCAGTTTTCAAAGCAAATTTTGGTAGATCGATTAAGTAGCTATTGCCATCTTGGTCTGGCTGGGAAACTTCTTTTGGGCCTGAAAGATAAGAAGGACAACATTACTAAACCAGGTGTGTGACCCTACTGTAAAAAAGATCAAATTTGTGAAGTAATGGGATTTTTCGGGGTATTATGAAAGAACAACTTGCCAAAACTTAGCATTTCAGGGCAAAATGTGAGAGATTAGCCCAGTTATGCTCTGATGACTCCATACAAATCCTTCTAAATTTGATTCAGGTCATAACATTAGGAACCAAGTCAAATTCAGAAAGATTTGTATGGAGTCATCAGAGCAAAACAGGACTAGTATCTCTTAGACAATTTGCCCCAAAATGCTAGTTTTGGCAACTAAGCCTTTGAGATGTTGTTCTTTCAAAATATCCCAACAAATCCATAATTTCATAAATTTAATTTTCATGATGTCACCACTTTAGAACTCAATTATGGTATTCACATCAGGAGCTCATGACCATGAAGCGTTAAACTCTGGTTCAGAGCTGGGTCTTTTTTTAATTAATTAATTTAAAATTTCCTTATTTGGATGCAACATAGTTCGCACACGCAGCTTCGATCTTATTTTTGCCCATATTTGGGCATAAAATTGGTGTCCTAAAATCCCCAGCTTTGTTCCCAGGAAAAGAGTCACAAGTTACACGCTTCAAGGTCAAAGACCATTTTAACATTAGCCAGACATGAGTCACTATTAGCCCTTTCCCTCCTAAGAGTGATACTTACATAATTATTTTACTCTAACGCCAGACCATTTTACCCATAAATGAGTGAAAGTGTTAATTAACGTCATCTTAGTGCACAGTGGTTTTGATAAGTACTGACAGCTGATGAAAAGCGTCAGCTACTTCACTCAGAGAAGTCTATTACGCCCCTCTTCAGAGCATAGTTATTAGAGGGGAAGGTTATGAAACCCGACAAATTTCTTTGTTGTAGGTTTTTGTTCTCTTTTTTGGCCTTGACCGTGCACAAAACACAATAGTTGTTTACTCCATACTGAGGAACTAACCAATAGAAACGTGTTGGTTACGTAATTCATGCATAGTGTATGAGGGCAAAACAAAAGATTGTGCATGGTCGTGGACTTTTCAACCTAAATCTTGGCATCTTTGTTTGCTCCTTTGATGTTTGCCGAGCTTCAAAACCAGTCCCCTCAATTAACTATGTTCAGAGGAAAAAAGTTATTAAGCCCCCCTTCTACTTTCCCCCTTATTTTCCTAACCAAATCAATAAATGATAGACTGCATTAATTAATCACGACAGTAACACTTCATGAGACCTGAACCGGTATGGTTTATTCACGTGCAGGAAGTTCAGATTTGGTCACGGCAATTGAAAATTACAAATTAACGTTGCAAATACCTTGTACAAATGTATCACTCAAAAATCTCCATATTAGACAGTTGTTGCTCTGGGCCCGGTTCCTCGAAAGCCGATTAACTTAATTAATCCAGGGTTAGCGTAAACTTTTGTTTCACGTTTTCAACTTTTTGGTGAAAGTTTCTTTTGCTTATTTTTGTTTTTCAAGATTGAAGTCTTCTCATGTAAAGTTCTGCCGAAAATCTGCGTTGAACAGCATTTGGGAGTAGAGAAATAAACTGCTTGGTTAATTTTTAATCTTAGATTAGCGTTAATCGGCTTTTGAGGAACTGGGCCCTGGTCCAAAACACAAAGAAGGGAACCATAGCTCTAGTTTGTTTCTTTCTCTTTTTTTTGCTTCCGGTAATGCGTTTCACTAAATTAAATAAGCCCCCCCACCTCAAACATTCCTGAAATAAATAAGCCCCCCCCCCTCCAGGGAGGGGCTTAATAGAGGTTTAATGGTACTTTTTCCCCTAAACTTATCAGTCATTTTGACAATGACAACAGTCAGTTTCTCTACTGAAACCAGCCGACACCTTCAAATTTTATTTTACTATTAAAAACCTTCTAGGCCTTTTCACTTACATTTCGCTCAAATTTTTGTTTTTGTCAAGTTCTGGAAAATGGCCCTATAAATTGGGTAAAAAGGTCTGTTTACACAGTGATTTTCTTACCGAGTTACAAGCAAACGTTTGTTATATGCCTAGACTTTCACTCAACAAAACGAGCGCTGTGATTGGTTTCTCGATTCTTGGTAACATGCCCCTGATCAAATTCAAATGTATCCTGACCGGGATACAATTCAGCAATTGTTGAAGGGAAAGTCTAAATATGCAACAAAGTACTTAAAGACTGTCTGGTCCCTCAGGAAACTACCGGTAGTTAGTTTAGTTTTCCGTAGTGTCCTGATGTTTCCTGAGATGAACATCAGGACTCTTGGGAAAACAAAACTGCTTCCCTTGTAACCATACCTTGAGTGTTTATTATCAAGTCTTTCAATGAATTGTTTTAGAAGGCTGTCAACCTCTTGAATGGTTACATTTTTCTTTGTGATTGGTGGGTTTCAGTGCATAGTTTGATATTACACCATGTTAGTAGTTACTGTGATTAGCATGAAAAATGGGAGGAAGGGCAGTGTGGAAGAGCATTCCACAGATCAGTGGTTTTCAGTGGTAACAGGTGATTGAAAGCGCTGTTGCTACTTGCAGTGTTAAAGGTCAAATGAGCCAAACAGTTTAACACTTACAAAGATCTTGGAGCAAAATTTCTACTTGTTCCAATGTTTGTGCGACTCACTGCTCTTCTTAAACCACTGATGTGTTTCTTGATTTTCCTTGATTGGAGCTTGTCAAGTTCTACAACACTTGATGATGATCGTAAAGGATTCTTTGGCAACTGCGCATTTTCTTTTGCAGCACTGCAAACCCTGGCAAAAATTAATTCAAGTGAGAAATGTTCGTGGTTTTGCCAAGAAAGGAAACCTGGTTGTTTGCTCCTAATAATATTATGAGTACCATAATAATTGATATTAAGCAAAGAGAATGAAATGGGAAACAGATACTGCGCAAGAGTTTTTACAAAATAAACCATAAGGCATTTAGCAAATTAATATACCGGTATTTCTCCTTTTCCTTTCAAAAATTATAGTTGGAATTTTTGTTTAAAAAATGAAGAAATGTTCCATTACCATTCCCATTCCAGTTGGAATTTCTTAAACTTTCTTGTGGTACATAACAATTTTAATACTTGTCAGCTGTCTTTTTTGCCTTTTAATAACATGCAAAACCCTGAGTTCAAATTTCATTCACTTTTTAATATTTTATTACTGCTAGGGATGACACTGTCAAACTTGGTCACCTCTTGCTGTGATTATGATTGTGGCCCTTCTTGGATTAAAGAGTCTGAAAGTTTGCATGCTGTTCTATATCAGAGGGTGCAGTAAGAACGGCATTCCAACAAAAAAATTAATTCCTTGCTCCTTTAGCTTCCTGGCCCCAGTCATTTGAAGGGTGGATAGCGCTATCCACTGGATAACTCAATGGGTTTTGCTAGACGTGTTCATCCACCGGATAGTGGTTTATCCAGTGGATAGCATTGTGCACCTTTTGAACAACTGAGGCCTGGTGGTCATATTAAATTTAAATTTTAAAGAAATCCATCAGACGATTGTAGTTAGTTTTACCTTTTTGGCATCATGTCTTTACTTGTCTTTTGAAGGTTGGGGTTATCTGTTATAAAAAAAAAAGAGCAAAAATTGCAACAAGGCTGTTTATTTACCTCTCCCTTCTTATCTTGACTTTACTCTCCTTGTTGCTTAAGATGTATCAATTTATTATGAGTGTGGTGTTTTCCCTTTTAGCCTGCCTATTACCATTATCCAGGTAACTAACCCTAAAAAAACCCTTTGCCTAACCCTTCACCATCTGACAGCAGACTTGCAGATTCTGCTTTGTCCGATGTTGATTTTACCCTTCAATTGGGAGTGCTTTAGGTATGACTAGGTTAACATCTACATGTAGGTCCACTCAAAAACTATGCACGCCTCCTTTAACACTTACAAGTTACACCATGTAGGTGATTGTATAACTACCGTACCTTTACTGAAAGGACTAAATTTTGTGAACTGAGTAAGTATGGAAGGCAGTTGATCTTTCATTCCTGTCTTTTTGTTCACTGGCAATTCTCTTAGGGGTGTTGATAGAGGATTATTCACCGGAGCACTTTTAACCTGTAAATGTAGCAGACAAGGTCTTAGCTTATATTGATTTCTGGTTGCAGAGATTTGAAGATTTCTTTGGCTAATGAGGCTGCAAATACCTGCACTGCTGGCATCGCATTGGGTCGTTCCTTGTCTGCCGGAGTCTGTCTTAGTGGCAATATTCCTGACACATTAAGGTTGTTGGATTCCCTGAGAGGTGTTGCACTGCATGTCATGCTTTTAGTTTCCTCTTCAGGTTTCTCAGTCCAGCAAATAATTCCAGGATGTGGAGTTCCCTTTTTTGACGTACATTTTAATGATTCACTCAAACGAACTGGAGTCTGAAAGGTTGCAGGAGACATTAAAATTCTTGAAGATAAAGGCACCCTCAGAGGTGTTGCATTGTTTCTGCTTGGTTGAACACCAGTTGTGACAATTGATGTCGTGGAGAGCTTTTGTCCCACTCCCATAGAGGTTTCTCCTGTCAATTGGCCTGTCTTTGCAGCTGGAGAGACCGTCTCAAATTCTTTACTCAAGGAGATACGTGTGTTTGCAAGGTCTGAGATCTCTATACTGTGTCGGCTTGGCCTGCAGTTACTTGCATTAATTTTTGTTGTTGACTGGCTGAATGTTCTAGTTGGATCTCTTGAGACAGAAGCTCCAGGTTGGCATGGTGTTGTTATGTCAAAATCAGGTGTGTTGAACTGGCATTTCCTGATGGGTGTTCTTACTTGTGACGTTCCTAAAATGATAGATTGAAATCTGTCTGTCATTTAATACCAAATTGAATACACTTACAGTTAGTGGTAGACTTGATCACAAGTAGATTTCTTACTGCAGCAAGCGAAGGAGTGAGCAATGGAGTCGTGAGAATCCCCCCCTCCACCCAACCGCAGACAACACCCACGCAAAAGGACTTTGCCACTTTCTAACAAACTTTGTCTCAACTAAATTATTTGAGCTAGTACTGGCCAGTTTTACTGAAACTGATACCCTAATTTAACACTCATCTCTTTGAAACCACGTCTTAAAATAAACTCTCTAAAATCTCAGTGTAAGATGCAATAAGAATGAGAGAACTTTATCAACTGAGGTTGACAGATAGTGTACTAACTTGTTACAGTTTTAGCACAGACATAAAAAATCAAATAAACTGTATAGGTCCCCTAGACTACAAGCAGTCTCTCTTTTGCTGCTTAGTTAGTTGAGCACAAGGAGAAGACAAGCACAAGAAAATATGGCCACATGAAATCTGGATTTAGAGGAGGAGTGAGCAAAAGGTTGAATCCAGATTTTGTGTGGCCATATTTTCTTGTGCCTGTCTTCTCGAACTCGACTAAGCAGCAGAAGATGGACTGCTCGTACATGTAGTCTAGAGTACCCCATGTAAACTGGTAGGCAGTAATGGTAGGGAAGTAGTACCCTACAAAGGACTAGCAAGCTATCCAGCGGGAAATAGAAATATTTTGATCAGAGATGCTTCAAGCTGAAAGTGGGAATGGTCTTGTCATTGTAAGCTTTTTGCTTATGACGAGTTACAATCCTTCACAAGTACAACTCATAACTTCACCCCTCCAGTGACAAATGTGTCTTCAACTGAAGATATTTACCAAAACTATACCCCAAACTATATCTCTCAATGAAGAATAATAAACCCAGAACACACCTACGCATGAAAACTGCAAGCTTTGTATAAATGACACATCACCACTATCATTTCCTTCCTGACTCTGATCTGCCCAAGTCACTTGTCGTCCAGCTTCCACTGTATCAATTACGCTGTTGTATTCCTCTGTCAAGTCTTGAGTAGCAAGGCCAACACCTTTTAAAAGGAAGAACTGTCTTTGGGCCATGCTTAGCAAATTCACCAGTAACCTGAAATAGAGCACATCATTGCAAGTTAATTACAATAACACTCTAGGGTCACCTACAAGCTATTGTTCAGTAACATTATGCCAGAGCACTGTAATACGCAGAACCTATGATTTGCAAACCAAGGGTGGTTTCTTTTATGCCCCACAGAATTTTGCAGTATGTGAGCAGTGAGAGCTGGCCATTGGCTTATCGTCCTTACTCAAGAAGGGTGCAAAGTCAGACAACTCACTACTACTACTCAAGAACTACTACTACAGCGACTGCTACTACTACCACCACCACCACCATCACCAAGAACAATAATAATAACAATAATAATAATAATCATCGTCATCATCATTATAAAAATCACTTTAATTACTTAAGGACGTTCGCGTGAAAATTTTTCAACATTGATTTTTTTCTGAAACTTTTACCACTGTAAGATGATGAGTTAGTTATGTCAGAAATGTAAAAAAAATGGGGGTCACCGACTTCGTTTTGGAGAGAACATGCCCGGAAAAACACCCAAAATGTGGCAAAATCGGGCTTCGTTAGCGAATAAGGCCAGTGTCTGTAAACCCAAATATATTGCAATTAAATATTTGAAGTGAAATCTTCTCTGCCAAATATTGTTTAAGTGGACTTATTAAGTGAATTTAGTCAACTGGTGAGGTTTCTTAAAGATCAAGTTCGCATTTAGCGACCACAGTTTCACTCGCCTTGCAGCTGCAAGATGGCAAAATTTGATGTCCCGTGAGCAGAAATCTTGAAATTTTTTTAACTTCCCACATTGATTTTTTGTTCATTTTTGGACAACGTGGAGATAATTGTAAATAAAATCCGTTTCTGGAAAGAAAAATAAGGGTCACCGAACGTCCAAGACCGTTAAATCCAGGCAAAGCTATAGCAATGGCCTTTTGCCCTATCATTTCTCATTTTATTACTTAGCGCGCGCGCGCGCTCGTGTATGACGTGGCGTGTGCATTTGCGTGCGCAGTAAGGCTGCGCAGAAACAATTGGCGTGAACGTCCTTAAGTCAAGCTTGGACAAAATATCAAATGAAATTGCAGATTGAATGAAATGTAAAAAACAGAGTTACAACACAGACGAATCACACCGTCCAATTTCCTACCTTTCTGTGTTCTGAACATCTTTTTCTTGAGCACTAATATGTTTCTCATAAAGCTGACAGTTCCTTTTCAACTCCATATTGTCCATTTGAAGCTGCAACTCTGACTGAGATTGCTCCAGCTGATTTTTTGAATCTTCACCTGACTCAAGTGCAATCTCTGAATGAATCTGTTTCAACCATGAGTCATTCTTAGCTATTTGTCCATGAAAGTCTGCCTTTTTTGAATCGAGATATTTTTGCTTCGATTTTGTTGCATCTTTGGACAATTGCAACTTTGACGCAGCCTGCCATAATCGAAAAAAAAAAAAAACGAGACATTTGTCAAATAAAAAAGTTATGAGTGGCATAAATTAGCAAAACCTGTCTTGGTCAAGCAGGGGTCCAGAAAACAATGGCAGCTTGGCTAATACCTGATCAAGTCTCTCTCCTTCAACACACACCATCTGCATTCTTTTCAGGGTTCGCTCCTGTATAGAGAATTTATTTACAGGTCAATTATTACCAGAACACTAGACAGTCACAATAATAATAAATGAATATTAAATAATAACTTACACTGTAATAACCGAGAGTGAGGTCATTACAGCAAAATCTCAAGCTAAGGCCTTGTCGTATTGACTGAGTGACAGCGAGGTTAACACAGCAGCTAGGCCGAGGTTTGAGATTTTGTTGTAACGACCGAATGGTCGAGGTTATTAAGTGCTTTATTATAATAGCTAACAGAACGGTTCTCAAGAAGAAAAAAATAATTTGCATAATCCATAATCGGCCTGTGGCCATTATGGGAGAATAATGCCCTAGCACTTAGCTGCTCTTAGCCAATCAGAGCACACATTATATCTGTCAGAAACACTAGCCATAATAATGAACTTTATTTAAGTGTCAAGTGTATTTTATAGAACTGAAGTACTAATTGGCGACACCGTCAGTACAGAAATCAAATCAAATTAACTCATATTTTAATCATAGGATGGTTTTTGAGAAGAGGGGGAAAATGGAGTTCCCAGAGAGTACCGTACCCTCCATTTATAAGAGCATAGTAGAGACTCAAAACTGACATATGACACCAACTGTGGGAATCGAGTCCAGACAACATTGGTGATGGTGATCGCTCTCAGCACTGCGCCTAGCCTGTGTAGATGGCAGTATTGTTGGCACAAGAGGCAAATTAATGAGCGGCGAAGCTGTGTGGAAAGTGGGGAGGGGTGCTGTGAAATGTGGTACGTGTATTTCACAGCGCCCACCCCCATTCTCTGCATGGGTGCACCACTTGTTAATTTGCCTCCTGCGCCAGTAATAATAATAATAATAATAATAATAATAATAATAATAAAATCATCTTATGTAGTGCTGTATCCATGACAATTCCCAAAGTGCTGAAATTCAAAAGTAAAAATGGATTGAGACGATGTAAGAAATTAAGAAATACTCTTTCTAGTTAATAAAAAGGAAGTCTTCAACTTTTTCTTGAAAGTGACTAATGATCTTTAAGACCTAATATCCATTGGCAGAGAGTTCCACAACAATGGCACTGCAACACAAAAGGCTCTTCCGTACGATTCCAGGTTGTAGTTTTGAACTTTCAGTAGACACTTTTGAAGCAGCACATTGAAGATTTCTAGGTGGAACATAGTACAGTAGTGAGGTCTTGAAGATACTCTCAGATGCCTTTAAAGGTAAGGATTACACTGGCTACACGGTGACTGTGCCATCCTTCCCCCTTAAAGTATTCTCATTACTTCTTTTAACCATGAAGAGTGAAGGATATTTTGCATGTGTGCAATGTACTGCTGCATGCAATTTGTAAAATCTGCACCTTTCTGTAAAGTTTGACTTGAAGATCCCTCTCTGCAGCTTCAATATCAATAATGTTCCTTTGAATGAACATCCTCTCTTTCATCACACATTGAAGACTTGATCTGAACCTATCAAGTAAGACTAACAATTTAATATTAGGAAATCTATGTGTTCATACCTATCTCTCCTCTTGAATAGTGAAGCTGCTAAAGCTATACCGTAAAATGGAAATAAAAATTATTCCTACTTTTGTATTTCTTCCACACTCTGTTTGCTTGGTCCTGCTGATTTCATTGTTGTGACACCAGGCCCCACAGATTCGTATCCAAACAGCCTGTCTTTAAGATTTGAAATCTGAAAGAAAATGTTAAGTTACATAGCATCATGCAGCATTACTATAATTACCAGTATTATAATTATTGATAAACACTCGATTTCAGTGTTTTCATTTACCAAGTCCAACTCAGTTGGGAGCTAGAGCACCTGAAACTACTGTGGGGCTCAATGCAACCATGATTACTGATCAATGGTAAAATATACCCAAGTTGGACTAAAACTAGTCTACCCAGGGTCTTTATAATTTATAATATTAAAGCGACTTTAAAATGCTAGTCATTTCTGTCTTTTCTACTTGAACATGTACAGTGTAGGTGTAACAGGGGTCAACGTGGCCCAGCCTTGGAGTACGGAGTTTCACCTCATGTCACTTTCTACTAATTAAGTCTCCTGGGATAAGCATGATAAACTATGTGACTGTAAAGGCCCGGGTTCACAGTTTGTACTATTAATAATAATTATTATTAAGAAGAGAGAAGTATATTCCACTAAGTGAAAGGCTGTCAACAGTAGCTGGCTGGCATAACCAACCTATGCCTTTGTCAATTTGAATTGGCAGGCTACTCAACTGCACTCTTGGTTATAACTTAACAGAAAGTATAAATTACAAATCCTCCTTTTCTAACACAAGCGTCACCTGGAGGACTTTTTAACAATCTTGCTGATGTGCAAAATTAGTCTAAGGGGAAATTTGTCCCAACTGTGGTGGTCCACATGTGTCCATTGTGCACAGGGGATGGATGGGTAGTTATGGAAAAATTTTGGTGCAACTGTCAATAAGATTCGAAAAAAGCCAAAATAGGATAATGTAACAAAACAGCTGGGCAGGCCTAAAGGGGCTATGACACATTCAGGGCTTTTGTTAGAAGCCGGGACCTGGGAACTTGCACCCATCTACACTAAGTACAGTACCCGCCTTTCCTCAAAGGAGGTCCCAAGATCAAAAGCCAGACTACATGTATATATAGAGGGGTGCCCGCTTACTCTATCACAAGGTCCCTTCTACTTCAAAACTTAATGAAACCCCTGCACATTATTTTAATAGGGTGTTTATTAAGGGATCTTTAGTTTATCACTGTGACAGGATTTCAATAAGTTTTGAAGTAGATGCCTGGGCTAATCAATGTAAGCGGCAGTCACTGTAAGTTGTCTATTACAAGGGCAAGGGCTTGAGTGAAAATCAAGGCAGAGTAGCTGGCGGTGAGAGGCAAATTTCTGACAACATAAACGGCAGTATACCGCCAGTGACCGGCTTTTAATGGAAACCATGTATCACAATACTTAGTTTAAAACTTGAAAATGGCTGCACCCAGGGTGCCAAGTAATTTGCTGGTACATTGCTTCCTTGACCAGAATTAATTATGTCACCCAACAAGGAAGCTAAATTACAGTTTAAATTCTGTTTCCTTCAGAGATTACAGTGACTGTCACAATTATTATATTACCAAGCTCACCTCTAGTCTGAGCTCTTCAACAATCTTAGCATATCGACTGACATGCATGTCAACTGACATCTCATTTTTGACCACCTTGCATCTTATATTCATTGCACGGTCAGCATATTTCAGAGTGTTGTATGTGTCTTCATAATTCAGGAATGATGGACTATGTTTAATAAAAAGACAACATGTTAAGTTCATATAATTATCCTTCATCAATATTAGACGGTAAGCCTAGTAACAGTGGTAGATTTTTTATTCTTGTAGTCATTCACTTATCTACTGGACATCCCATTCTTGTACATGACTTGTATGTTTGGCTTTGGTTGTTCAGGTTATTATTTCTGTTCCATTGGCATGTGCACTTTCGTGAGCTTGACCACCTTGATGACCTGTGGTTTACATCGTACATGTACCATATGTCCTTATTTCATTTTAACTTTTGTTAGCTGCCCAGCTCTACTAAGTCCCATTATAATAGCAACTGAACTATTTCAAACAGCCTGTCTCCTTTCTTTTGTAACAAATGCACAAAAGGGTGAATGTATTTGATGAATCTCTGTTTACCTGACAGCTGCAATCATAACAGTCCTGCAGTTTCCTCCCAGGGAGTCTTCAAGGAGTCTGGTTAACTTGCTGTCTCTGTATGGAATATGTCCTGACTTGTTCTGCAAAACATGTGACATAAGTTGCACATTCACAGTTTAAATTAAGCACTTAGACCTTTCATCAGTTAGTTTGGCTAAGACATAATCGTGTCTTTCATAAAAAAAAAATCATATTTCTATGGTAAAAATTAACGGCTGAAAAGTGGCCTGAATTTTCGGGCTCAGGCTGGTTCATGTTTTTGTAAGTCACAAGACTGAACAAGATCTTAAACTGCCAGAATTTAAGCCTCCGGTTGTGAACCAACAGTTCCTTGTTTACCAAATTGAATTTAAATGTGACCTGTGCGATGCAGCTGCAGGTTACGTTGGTTTCACATGCCAGCACTTGCATCAATGCATTGCTGAATATAAAGGCTCATCGTCATCTATTAGCTTGAGCATTTCCACATTGAACACCTTTTAACTCCAAAGGACTTTAGTAAGAAATTTAATGTGCTAA
>NC_090890.1:23473726-23476226 GCF_036669925.1 Montipora capricornis | reverse complement strand
TGTCTGCAAAAAACCTCTTTTTTCCAAAATTCCTCTGGTATTTGGACTTTCTGCCAAAGTTTGCACTACCTCTGCCTAGGCCTAAGGTTAGCTTTTAAGAATGTCATTTGGTGAAACAATGACCTGCAACCTGCGACCTGCAAATTAGACCAGCCACAAAAATATCCCTGTATTGATAAGCACCGCCGATAGGAAATCCGAGTACAGTACCGCTCAAATGTAAGTACCACCCTCGCACGCTACAGGAATCGCATCGCGCGCTACAGGAATCATGTCGCACACGAGTTAAAAAAATCTGTAAGTACATCAACTGGAGGATCGCGCGCGCTCTTAATTGGCCTTTTGGATTTGTTTGTGAAAGCCCAGACGCATAACAAACACGCATGTTATCAGACGTAAAAGCGTCTAGTCGTTGTTGACTGAAAAGTCGACATACAGCTCGCTGGTGTGCACTGAAATTAATTAGACTGTTAACTTTGCTCTCAGGAAACACAAAAATGTGAATCGTAAGCAGTTTGGCAAGGGGAGAGATGATGCACAGATATGATGATGCTTGCAACATTTGTTGCTCAACAAATGTTGAACAATGTTGCACAAACGTGCACGTGTTGAACGGAATAGAGCTGGTCTCTTTTTTTGTTCAGCAACATTCAACATGACATGACACACGGTTCAACATTTGTTGAACGAGAGCTGCTGCAAATGTTGAACCGTGTATCATCGGCTTTAGGATTTCATTTTAAGTAAAGTTTCATATGCCGCTTGCATTTATGTTACGTGTTACATCCTGAAATACCGCATTTTCAGTTCGTGGGAAAAATATTAAAATCACAAATTGTTTCTCATTACATAAATTTTTACATGCCCAGGATCTTTATTTATTGAAAGGTTTTTCTGGAAAGTTTCAATGAATTTGAACATTCCGTTTTGAAGATATTGACAAATTAGTGGTAACTGTCAGTGAATGGTTTGTACCCCTGGATTGTGCCACTGATCTAATTATTATTATTATTATTATTATTATTATTATTATTATTATTATCTGCAGTTTCTACTTTTCAAAGCCACACGTACATATATAAAAGCAATATTAAAATAATAATTATTTCCAACACTGGATTATGAAAACAGTTTTCTTTCTCTTTCAAAATATTTGTGGACTCTGAAGTTCAACTTTCAACCAACGGTTTTAAGGCCAATACTTTCATTGCACCAACACTTACTGTGATTAGATTAAAAAAAAAAAAACTGAAATGTACATGGATAGAAATCTTTTCGACCAATCACAATGCTGGGTATGACCCATAATTAAACCAGTTCCACTAAATTAAAATGACAGACAGGTGCACTGTATAGTAAAGCACAAAATTATTATTGATTGGAATTTAACTTCAAAAGCCCACAACGTTAATGAAAGGCAAAATAAGTTTGAACACAGTTAAGTATGTGAAATAAAGAGTTGGTCTTGTTTGCTGGCTACAACTTAACTATTGTTTCAAATGACTGTTTAAGACTGCAAAGGAAGCTGTAAGTCTATGATTTGTAAACTTTCTGGTTTTGAACCAGCCAGAGCAAGCTTAGTAAGTTTACAGGCTGAAATAGTTGGCAATGGCAGAAAGAATTGCAACCTACTAAGTATGGGGATGATAACAGTATAATTATAAATTAATCATTATATTAATTTTTTTGCAGTGGGCAATTTCTTTGTCCTCCATTAGAATGAAATGGAAATTGTTTGTTGTACAGAATACTTTTCTGACCAACACCAGTATTACATGTAAGAACATTTTACCTGAAAGACAGCATGTGACCTTGAGGACTGGGCATTTGCATCTGTGGGATGTTGAGTTCTGTTATTGTTCCCATATTCCAACATCCCAAGAAGTTCCTCTGCAGAAGCAGGCTGAGAAAACAAACCAAACTATGAAATCTGAAACTACCGGTATATGCAACCATCTAATTAATGCATTTTGTGATACTTTCTACAGTAACTATAGGCGGAGGGTGCAAAGTACAGGGTGCAGGTCATTGTTTTACCATAACTGAAACAACCCAAACCAAGACAAAAATACTAACCTTAGGGTGTGTTCGATTGACCATGTTCCGGAATACGAATTATATAAGTTAGAAGTCCTTCATTTTTAGTACTAAGGAGATTCACATTAAAATTGTCAAACATCTGCTAAAATGCTATTTTAAACATATTTCTATTATCCTTGCTGCTTCGAAATGTGCCAAACATACGGTTTTAATTATCACCCTACATAATATTCTTATTCCGGAATAAGGGTCAATTGAACGTGCCCTTACAACAGTACTGTAGGCTTAAACATTATCTAGGCCTAATGTTAGCATTAGTAAAGGTTTGGGTTGTTTCACTATCATCATGATTGTGAAACAATGGCCTGCAGATTTGCACC
The DNA here is from genome assembly GCF_036669925.1 of Montipora capricornis. NCBI lineage: Eukaryota > Metazoa > Cnidaria > Anthozoa > Scleractinia > Acroporidae > Montipora > Montipora capricornis. Next base: position 23,473,806 of record NC_090890.1, on the reverse strand, counting down.
CTCCACTGCTGCAGGTGAAAGGTACATGTAAGGACAGAAAACATGCAGTTATTTGACATATGACAAATATATGAGTTGCA
>NC_090890.1:23461226-23468726 GCF_036669925.1 Montipora capricornis | reverse complement strand
AAAACAAAAATAAGAAAAAGAAACTTTCACCAAAAAGTTGAAAACATGAAACAAAAGTTTACGCTAATCCTGGATTAAGTTAATCAGCTGTCGAACAACCGGGCCCAGAAGACCAGATGACCAGATTTCCAGGTGATTTATCATCATTATCATCATCATTATTATTATCATTAATATTGCTAAATTAAAGGTAACACTTATTATGGTATTAGCCTTGCATTGCGAAAAGAGAAAATAGAACCTGATATGGAGAATGATCGCACATTTACCTCGAGGTAGGATACCGCCACATAAGAACTTTTCTCGTCTTTGGAAGCGTTGATTTTGCTGTACAAGTTCATCATAGTTAGAAACATAACTCCAGGGTTGGTGGAATCTCCTAACATCGTAAATGTTTTTCCTGCTCCTGTAGCTCCGTACGCGAACACAGAACAATTGTACCCACCGAGAACTCCATCAATGATGGCCTTAGTAGTCTCTTCAAAGACGTTTATATTGCTAGCACTACTATCGAATACTCGATCGAACATGAATCTTAAATCCTTTGCTCGTCGTGTCAAGAATTGTGACCGCCTTCTTCGTTGATCGCCTTGAAAATAATCCATTGAGTCTTCCTTCGGGTCAAAAACAAGAACGCGTTCGTCCATCACACGCACAGCAATTGAAGACTTTTTGCTGACTTCCACTCCGTTAGGTGGCCGCACTCGAACCACAACCTTCATGTTGCCGTCACCCTCTTTCCGTGATCTTCTGGTGGAGGTTTGAGTCATGTTTATATTTACTCAGTTATTAATCAAGAGACAAGCAAAACTAGCTTTTTAAACGTTGGTGAGCTGGAGATCGAAATCCTTTCTCGCTAAATTGACTAAATTTCCAAACAACAATTTGCATTTTCAAGCGTCATGCGCCGCTTCACAAATTTGAATTTCGAACGTTTAAAACTCGACCCAGGCGCTCTCTCTCTCAATGGTTGCGCCAGAAGTCACATTCTAAGGCCCGGGTTAAACGCAGTACTTCACATGAGCCGAACCTAATAGACCGTACCCTTTGTGACGTAACGCCTCGCAATTCTTTTGTTGAGTGACTACTGAAACATTGCATTCTGGTATTTATAGTAGTCACTCAACAAAAGAATTCAGGTGCTGTACGTCATAAGGGGTAAGGCCTATTACACTTTAGGTCGACCCAAACTAGTTAAGTTCGCCTGTTGAGTCAAACGTCGAACTTAATTAAGCCGAACTTTAACTGACCACGAAAATAAATAGCAAAACCGAGATCGAGGCTGTCTCATACATCAACATGATTATGCATTTGGTTCGGCTCATGTGAAGATCGGCGTTTAACCCAAAGGCGATCTTCAGCCGTTATTCCCGCCTGGAGTGGCCGTGAAGAGCGCCTCAGCCGATCCAAATAAAACTAGTCGAACTTAATTGGGTCAAACGCCGTACTTCACATGAACTTAATTCATGTAAATTAGTTGAATTGAGTTCGGCTCATGTGAAGTACGGCGTTTAACCCGGGCCTAAGGCAGATAAAATGACTGTTCTCGTGAATACATACATACATACATACTTAATTGACCGCTCCCCATAGGGGCTTTTCAGGGCCAATGAAACACAACGAAACAACAACTGTTAAGAATCCCAACTGGCCGGAGGCAAACCAGTTGGCTGTTTACAAGTGCAGCGGGGAAGTTGAACCAGGGACTACCAGGATCAAATTCAACGAGTGGTCAGAGCGGGTCTTGAACCCGGGATCTTCGGATATCAAGGCAAGCGCCCTAACCACTGGGCCACACTGCCTCCGAATATACAAGACATCGAATATACAAGACATCGAAATCGTACGCTAAATTGTAATGACAAGGGCGGTCTGGAGCTGTGAGTAGGCGTGGGATTTGTCACATATGGTTTAGGGGCCGACATATCTCTCCCTCAATGCCGTACCGGGAGGCAAGGTCGGAGTAGCAGAAAGCAGCGAAGGGCCAACTGCGTACAAAAGCGACCGCACGGGCCGAAATCCCGGGATGACTCGTTTGGTAGGACGCTCCAGCGCCACGTCTGGAGGTACTGCATATTTCTCTCTTGTTCAAACATTCCGTCAGCGCATCCGTAAATGTTCAGGCTCTCCGATGCCTACCTATACGGTATGGTAATGAGTCCAGTATTGTTTAATTCAGCAAATACAATGGTCCTCACCACCTCAAACAATGGCAAGTGCAAGCGAAAACTATCAAAATGCCGAATTTTGTATTACGCGAATTCCGTGGCGACCAGACAGCTCTTGCTTCTCTCTGGTGATGTGGAAACTAATCCTGGATGGCAAAGCGTGATTAACCGGGATGGAGACTATCTACAGGACTTTGCAAGAACTTCTAACCTTGGATCAAACTTGAGTGTTGCACATATTAATATTCGTAGCCTTAGAAATAAAGTTGAGGAGGTTAAAGTGTTGCTGCATGTATGCCGGTTTGACATTCTGGCAATTACGGAAACCCACTTGGATCGCAAAATTTTCAACAGTCAGCTTGAAATTGACAACTATAAGATTATCCGAAGGGACAGAGATGCTAATACCATCGGCGGTGGATGTTTGTTCTACATCGCCAGCCACATATGTTCTACTCGGCTAAGATCCCTAGAATCATCCGATATCGAGGCGATATGGCTTAAGATCATGGTAAATTCGTCGGTTTTTATCATAGGAACAGTTTATAGACCACCTTCTTCAGATTCTTTATTTTTTGAACGATTTCAGGATTTACTGGAGAAACTTTGGATCAAACGCCGCAATGTGGTTATTGTTGGCGATTTAAACTATGATAGCGCTCGTTCGACTGACGGTTCAATTACCTCAATTTCTGGCCAAAAATTACAGAATTTGCTTCTTCAATTCGACTACACGGTTATCAACGACAAGCCTACCAGGATAACTAAAGATACGTCAACTTTGATTGACCTGGTAATAAGTAGCAATCGTAATCTGATCAAAAATACCAGAACAGTCGAACTTGGAATCTCGGATCACATGCTTGTACACGCGTCCGTCCAAACAAAGATCAAGCGGCCCCCTCCTAAAATAATTAAAGTCCGTTCTTACAAAAATTTTGACCAGGCCAAATTTTCTAGGGACATCGCGGAGAAGGATTTAGAGGCCCCTCCTTTTGTTATGGATATCATTAGGCAAGGGTATTCCCTACCGTTTAGCGAATTTCCGCCCCGTTGCTTTCAATCGAACAATTGTTCTGCGTTGAGGAACCCACAATTTGTTGAGTCTGCTATTCTTGAATTATTGGAGAAGCAACTGATTTATGAGCATAGTTTTTCTCCTCATTGCGTGAATCCTCTTACAGTTGAGGAAGGCAAAAAGCCCCGACTGGTCATAGACTTGCGCGAGGTTAAAAAGGTTTGGTTAAACCCAAATTTCGTTATGAAGATTTGCGATCTTTAAGTAAGTTTTTGAAAAGGGGTTTTGGTTCTTCTCTTGGGACCTGAAATCGGGTTACCACCATGTGGATATTTTTCATCCTCATCAGCAGTTTTTGGGCTTTGCGTGGGATTTTGAGGGAGTTACTAGATATTTTACGTTTTCTGTTCTCCCATTTGGATTGAGCACCGCGAGTTTTTGCTTTACCAAGCCTTTGCGCCCTTTAGTTCGGATATGGCGGCTGATGTCCCACAACTGTTTTTTGTATTTAGATGACAGGATTTGGGGTCAGCGTGACTATGTTTCTGCTCGAGCCGCTAGTCTTATTCAACGTTCGGATTTAGCTTCGTCTGGCTTCATCCCTAATGAGATTAAATAACACTGGGACCCTGTTCAGTTTGGGGAATGGTTGGGTTCCTCATCATCAGTATTCAATTCATGTTTCAAATTCTAGAACCCCAGCTGGCTAAGCTAAAGCGTTCTCTAGAGTCCTTGATCCTGGATGGCTATGCAACCTATCGGGAGTTGGCTTGCCTTGCCGGTTTCATCATTTCGCTTTCCCTCGCACTTGGCCCTATTGCTCGTCTATTCACTAGACAGATGTACTTTTTTATTCAGTCCAGGCCCTCGTGGGATGTCTCGTTTACCTTTTCCGAGGCCTTATTGCTAGAGCTTAAGAGTTGACTTCAACATATAGATTCTTTTAATGGGTATTCTATTAGGGGTGTGTTTTGTGCCGATTCTACTATTTATACTGCTGCTAGCGGTTTTGCATTCGTCGGCTATTTAGCCACTCTGGGTGGTGAGCCCGTTCGGGGTATGTTTTCCCTGGCTGATGTTGATACGAGTTCTACTTACCGCAAGTTAAAAGCGGTATTCTATGTTTTGCAGTCATACGCCAACAGTTTGAAGCATCAGGGAGTAAAAGTTTTCGTTGACAACATGAGCGCCTCTCGTATTCTCCAAGCCTCATTTACAGCAGATTGCTGTTGTCATATTTAGTATCTATTTGTCTTTTGACATTTCCTTGGATTCGCAGTGGTTGCCTCGCGAAGGGAACGCTCGTGCCGATTTACTCAGCAGATTTATCGACAAATGATTAGAGTTTGAACCCCGTGGTTTTCCAATCCCTTAATGCTAGGTGGGGCCCTCATTCGGTGGATCGCTTTTCGTCTTATTTCAACTCGCAAGTTGTTAGATTTAATTCCAACTATTTTTCTCCGGGTTGCACCGCAGTTGACGCCCTAGCTCAAGACTGGAGTTCCGATAATAATTGGTTGTGTCCTCCCGCACATTCGATCGTCGCTGAGGTTAAGCATTTGCGCTACCGCAAAGGGGTTGGGACGCTAATTATTGTGGAATGGCCATCTTCTTCCTTTTGGCCTTTTTTGCACTTCAGTTTGTCTCGATTTCATACTTTTGTCAAAGAATTTGTTGTGCTTCCAAGGCTTGCAGATCTACTCATTGAAGGACCTGGACAGAGGGAAGCGTACCGCAAGAAGCTTTCCGTGTTCGTTGGATGTCCGTCGTTCAATATGTTGGCTCTTCGCCTTGATTTTCGCTAATTTAATTGCCACGTTAGTGTTGAGCTCTTAGTTTTTTAGGTTGGTATCGATTTGTATGTTTTTTCTGAGCCGTTCGCGCAGTTTGTTTTTATACCATATTTCGTGGTCTTCTTTGTTTATTATGATTTTGTTTGAAGCGTGCAGATTTGTATACCTCCCATTTTGGTTGAGGTGTTGGCTCCGCATTTTGCGGTACGTTATAGTTGTCGTTCAGTTTTGGTATTTTTGGGTTCGTTTGTGTTATTTTACCTCCCATTTTGGTTGAGGTGTTGGCTTCGCATTTTGCGGTAACGATATAGTTGTCGTTTAGTTTTTAGGTATTTTGTTTTGTTCGTTTGCATTGTTTTTACCTCCCTTTTTGGTTGAGGCGCGGACTACGATTTTTTTTTTACGCTAATCAGTAGCTTTGTCCTTCGTGTCGATCTGTTCCCTTCGATCTATCGTTTTATTTGTTTTTATTGCTTACCTTCAGACTTGGTTTGGGGTGTTGACCACGCAGGCTTAGTTGGGGTGCCGAGTTTGTGTATCTTCCTTATAGATAATTGCTTAGTTCATTGTTTTTCTTGGTGTTTTGTACTTTCGCTATTTTATCTCGTCAGACATTAGCAAGGTTGGCGTTTGGAAGGAGGCTCAGAAGCTGTCCGATCCGGAGTTATCAATTCAAGTTCCTCATCTTTTAGATTTAGTCCTAGCGTCTAGCGCTCCTAGTACTACTACCAGGTACTCGCGCAGTTGGACCTCTTGGCGTCGCCCTTTCCCATTCAAAGCAAGGAGTTTCTTTTATGCCCGCTTGTCCGTTGTGCATTGCCATGTACCTGTTGGAGTTAACTGAAGATGCCTTGCAGAAGAATACTGGTTGCTCTGCTATTGATTCTGCGCTTTATGGTATTCGATGGGCTCACAAGATAGCAGGTCTGGAGTCGCCCACGGAGCATCCAACGGTTATTGCAGCCGCAGAAGGAGCTAGAAGAAAGTTATCTAAGCCAGTTCAACCCAAGCAACCCCTGGATCTAGAGACTGTTGTCAAAGTCGCTCAGTATTATAACAGAGCTTTAGTTTCTCTTGCAGTCATTCGTTTTTTGTTTGTTTTATTAGTTGGTTATGCTGGCCTATTTCGAATTTCTGAGTTATTGAGTGTTAAGATCAAGGACATTTCGATTAGTGGCGATGGCATGTCGATTTTCGTCTCCCAGAGGAAGGATGATCAATTTCGTGAAGTGCATACTTCTATAATTGCCAGATATAGTAAGGTTTCATGTCCGGTTTCAATCACTGAGAGGCTTCTTGCTTTTTTTGCTAGTCCTAGAGAATATTGCTCTCCTGTTTTGTGGGATAGTTCCCACTGGGAATGGTGCCTTTTTCCACAAGTCTTTCGGGATTAGTTACTCCACTATTCGTGACGAATTTAAGAAATATATTTCGCCGTTTGTAAATAATCCAGGTGATTATTGTTACATAGCCTCAAATCAGGTGGCGCTTCTAAGGACGGTTGTAAGCTAAGTGATCCCGAGCTGAAAGATAGACATGCAGGATGGAAGAATCATTGCACTAAGAGGCGTTACACCACGCATTTTCATGCTGATGTGCTTGAAGTTACTAGAAGTATGGGTATCTAAGTTGTAAAGGTTTTTTGGCCAGTGGAGGGTCCGAGTTTGTGTCGTGGCTCCATCCAGGTTTCCCGTTCCCTTTGATAAGGGTTATGTGGGTTTTTCCTGGCCCCCCTAACACTACTCGTTTGATGTAATTTAGTTATTAATAAAGTTTGCCTGGTACTTGGAGCAGGCCTTATCCTCCAAGATTATATGGTCTTCTTGCATTAGTATTTAGCGTAGAATTGACCTTGCAGTTGATTTTACATGCATAAACGTAACGTAAGAACCGCGCGTGTCTGGTCTTCTCGAGACAGAGGTGAGAGATGGTTTCATGCGGACTGGCACGCCTAAAATGCTCTGTTGTAAACATGGCGGTTCACGAGTGAAGTTGTCTCTCTGGCCTTTCTGTGGACGAATTCCAGGACCTACCGATACAATTTGGGCAAATTTTGAAAGCTAAAATCTTCAATGGGTGCTGTATTTTGCTGGTAGGACTGGGTGACCCGACAGTTATAAAAAATCGATGAAACGGTATAATGTAACTAAGAGAATTCTGAGATTCATATTTTCAAATTACCTGTCCCCTTACCTCTTGGGTCAAATCCTACATCTCTACGCAATAAGCGCATTCAAAATATTCTTATGCATGATCTTCGCGGAAATTACGTTCTGTCCCTCAATAAACCTAAAACAACCAGTTACATTCTTAGTTCTTTTTCTTACGTATCAGCTAAGTTGCGGAATGTGCTACCTGATTTTATCCGTACCACTGAGTTTACTAGTTTTAAAAGAGACTCCAGGCCCGCATTTTGTACAGCGGCTTTTCTTTTTCATTAACATGTCTTTAAATATGATGTATTTAACAGGAAAAGAAAACAAACAGCGGTTACAAACATTTTCATTTTATACTTGACGTT
>NC_090890.1:23443726-23453726 GCF_036669925.1 Montipora capricornis | reverse complement strand
AATGGCGTTCTTGTGGACGGAATGGAGGCTCTAAGTGCGTTGTTGAAGCGTTTTGCCTACCCGTGTCGGTTTGCAGATATGGTACCTCGATTCGGGAGACCTGTTCCACAACTTTGCATGATTACAAACCATTTGATGGACTATGTATTCAATGCATATAGCCACCTACTCACACAGTTATGTCAGCCATGGCTTTCCAGGGACCGTCTCCGTCATTTTGCTGCCACTATACATGATAAGGGAGCTCCACTCGAAAATTGTTGGGGTTTCATAGATGGAACAGTGAGACCCTTATGTAAGCCAGATCAAAACCAGAGAATTCTCTATAACGGACATAAGAGGGTGCATGGGATAAAGTTTCAGTCCGTAGTTGCACCAAATGGGCTTATCGCAAGTCTGTTTGGTCCAGTTGAGGGCAGGAGACACGATAGTGGTATGCTAGTTGACTCAGGACTTCTGCAAGAACTATCGCAGTACTCGTTTGCACCGGATGGGACACCCTTATGCGTTTACGGCGACCCTGCGTACCCTTTGCGTGTTCATTTACAAGGGCCCTTCAAAGGCGCTAATTTGACACCAGCAGAAGAACTGTTCAACAAGGCCATGGGCCAAGTCAGAGTTTCGGTAGAATGGCTATTTGGGGACATCGTGAACTACTTTGCATTCCTAGATTTCAAGAAAAACTTAAAAATCGGCTTAAGTCCTGTTGGCAAAATGTACATTGTGTGTGCGCTCTTAAGAAACGCTCACAGTTGTCTTTATCAATCAAGTACTTCGAAGTTTTTTGGAATAGATCCACCCCAAATCCAGGACTATTTTAATTAGGTTTCTGAAGACGAATGCAATACAGAGAGACCCAAATTCATGACCTTTATATATATCAGTGTTCGGCTACTTACTTGTTCGTAATTCTATTTTGACTAGATTGCAGAATGTCATATCCCCAATTTCAGCTCATTTCATTGTTACAGTGCATTCCCGGCATTTCCAAACTACCAAAGAGTTTGTGCACAAGATTCAGGATCCTTAATGGGGGTATTCTGCAGTTATTACTCATTTTAGTTATTAACAACAACAGCCTACGGACTAAAAAGACTCACAATTCTGTAAAAACACCTTGATTAAATACACCTTGATTGTATCTTAATAGTTACATTGATTTTAATCTACTGACGAGTACTGTTAAACCCACATGCAAGAGAGATTTTCATTTTAGAAATGTGACCTTAATATTTGGCCTACAATTATTCTTGGAAAAAGGTTTGCGTCATCAGCCCCTCTACATACTCCCTCCCCTAGATTCCCTAGGGATTTTTTTAAAATATGTTTTCAAATAAATGAATTATCACTAGTTGCTTTTATAGCAGACTGAAAATACAGAATTTTATTGTAGTTTACGCAACAGATCTAGAATATAAATTTTCACCAATTTATTCAACTCTTCTAGCCAGAAAATATTTCGAATATGTCAAATATAAAAGGGAATTTTAAGGCAACGAGTCTGTCATCCAATGAGATAACAATTATTAAAGGAAATAAGGAAAGGCGGGATCCTCGGCACAAGAAAAATGCGGTGCCACTGTTGAAATACAACCACTGATCAAAACAAGCACAAAATTTAATAAAATATAAAAACTGGCTTGCAATTGCCCAGTTAAAAATCAAACGACAGTTCTACCAGCATTACTTGTGAATTTAAAGTAAATTAGGTGGCTATTTATTCACAAGTTTGTCCAACAAACTCATCAGTGCTTTGGTTTGATCTTGTTGCTGCCTCAACATCAGTTGTTGTGATGCTAAGAGTTGCTGCTGCTGCTGTTGTTGTTGCTCTTGCATCAGCCGCATCATTTCACTTTGTTGTTGTTGAAACTGACGTTGCTGGTCAATGCTCGCCTGTAGACGTTTTTGATCCAAATCGTGTTGCTCTTTTTTCAGTTGAAGTTCCTCAAGTTTAAGTTCCTGGTCTTTTTCCGCTTTTTTGGACAGGAATAACATGGTCTCGCTGCCACTTCTCCGTTCTCTTTTCTTTACTTTTTGCTGATCATTTCCATCGGAATGTCTCTTCATCGTCTCCGACACTTTCTCGAGTGCTTTAAGTCTCATATCTGTGGCCTTTGCCCTCTCTTTCTCAGCCTTTCCTTTCACACATTCGTCGTCCTCTTTCATTTCTGCATCAGCTGTTTCTTCGAGCGCTAAAATTTCTTCCACCAAGTTTTCAAGTTCTGTGGGCTCGGGCGGCGCGATGCCCGAGCTCCTTTCCTCAGCTCTCAATTTCTTTTTGATTCGGTTAATTAAAATACCCACATGATCCCTCACGGACCTTTTGTCCACAGCAAAGACAGGCTTGGGACAGGTATTCAAAGTGTTGGCTATTCTATCCCAAATTTCGCTTCTTTGCGACGAACCCTTTCTTGTTTTGTACGGATTGTCGGAAACAACCTCTCTGCATAACAGGATATCGTGCTCGCTTGTCCAGTACATCACATTACTGCGTGAAAAAAAAAAAGAAATCTGTTTTAGTTTGTTTTCAACGAAGATAAACTTTAAACTCACTTTAACCTTATAGTTAAGCAGGACGGGAAATTGAATCTTCTAATCAACAAAAATTAGACTTACTTTTCAGTTCTCGACTTTTGTATCGAACTCGGCGGGTCTGCGTGTTGTTCATTCATCATAGCGCGGTAAACAATTGACCTACAGTAGGCAAATTAAAATGCTTTTTTAGTATGTTTTTACAACAAATGACATTTTTACGGACTTAGGAAAACAGCTTTGCTTGTAAAGAAGAAAAAGTAAATTGAATTCTAGGTCAAATTGCGGAGAAAGAACTCACGTTTTCTCGAAACGCTGCAAGTACAAACCTCGTGCTCTGAACGTGAAGAAGACGCGTTGTCGACGCGTTGGACACCGCGGCAAAATGAGTGCGCATGCTCCGCTTCGAACACATTTGATTCATTTGATTCGAGCTTTTGAGCGCTTTGTTTTTGAGTTTATTCGGCGGTGAAGGAAAAGTTCTATTGGACCTTTTGATGATCAAGATCTCACGCTCAACATGGACTCGACAGAAAAACTAAACAGTAGTTCCGAGTTGTTTCCAACGAGAAAGTCAAAAGAGGTAAGCTTATTTTAGGCATGAAATATTTATTTGTTTATGTCGTTTCCATGGAAGTTATCTTTGCCAAACTATGTTTGCTCGTGTTTCGGTCACACCGTTGAAGACCTAAAAGTTGTAAATTTTAAACTGATAACATTTTTCGTTTACTGTTTTTCGCCTAAGGGCAATTCCTCTAAAAACACGGAGGGTTTTGACAAAACAGAAGTTTTAACCTCTGACATGTGATACGAGAGCCATGGATTTTTCTGTGACCTGGTTCTCCACAGCAAGAGCAATGGTTTGTATGGTAGATGGTGATGCTCTTTCTTTTCCAGCTCTGTGTTGCTTTGCAGGACACACCAGGTTGTGGTATGATTAAATTTAATTGATCTCTAGATTTCTGTTGATTTCATTGTCTCAGTCATCTGACCTGAAGAAATCTTGTGGAAAGTTTTGATATCTGGCTGGCTGTCATTTTGACTGTCATTACTTTCAAGATGTGAGCAACTGTTTTTATCTGCATTGTTAAACAAAAGCTCTTATTAAGGGAGTCAGTTAAGTTGTTTAGTTTTTTTGTAAAGGGATCTTTACAAATAGGGCACAGATTTCCATGTTTTTTTCAAGTATCTTAGGTGACATCTGTGCATGAAAATGACCAAGTGATAATAATATTATTGTTTTACTTTGATCAGTTTCCTGTTGTTTCTTAAACATGTCATTTATTCTTATTCCAGTGCTTAAGTCTAAAACTCTTCCTGGTGTGTGTGTGCTGATCTGGTCAAACCATGCATGGCAAGCAACATCCCAGATTGTTTTCAGAGATTGTGATGAGGATTTCAGCATTGAATATTTTATTGGTTTTGTGATGAAAAAAGCCAGGGTTGTTATTCATCTGTCATTTTTTCCTGCATGAGATCCTGCATGATGACAACAGTATTACTGCAAATTGAACATCACAGATGTGAGCATGTCAGTGATTAATACAAGATGGTTTCCAAACAGCTCTTCAAAATTGTCTCAAAGAAAAGGACGATAATTATTTAATTGCCACACCTTCTAAGTCAATGTTTGAACAAGCAAATATAATTTGGTTTTTTAATTCCAGTAAACTGTCTTACTTTCATTAATACAGCTGTATGTTATTCTAGTCTTTCTCTTGCTGAGCATGGGTTTGGATATTAACTTCTGAGAATGCTCCTACTTGTAATAGTCTTAATAATGAATATACGGTACTTACAACAATAAAATTAGAGAGATATTTGAGTTACTGTATATTGTGTTTTGTGGTAACACATACCATAGTAGTTGTTGTGGTTGTTGTTGTTGAAAAGGAATCAGATAGAGTCATTGTGGGTCCAGATAGAGCCATTGTGGGTCTATCATTGGGTAGTAAAACTGGATCAGTGTGCATAATAAAATGTTAGAGTATGAAGCAGAATGCCTCTAGTCTTGCTGTATGTATGATTACATACAAAAATTACAGTTACCAGTCAGCTGCAGGAAAAATACTGGAAAAATATTTTCAACGATGGACCACTACCAAACTCCAAGTAAAAGGGAAACATCAAGTAGCGTTGGAGTCAAATTTATACTTAGTTTCAAAACTTTTTTGCAATCCTCTCTTAAAATTAAGACTTATTTTCTTTATTTTGTTGCCTCGCTCTTGTAAAAGTAACTAGTGTTGTTAAATATGAGAATAGAGGGCAGGGAAATGACTTATCCAAGTTGCCGAATGAGTGGGATGCGGGCATGAAAAGAACTTAAGCTTATTTCTCACAAATGATTCCAATGAAACAAACAGACGATTTCAACGTTCAACAGAAGCAACATAAGCCATCTTCGCAGAAGGAATTATCATTCTGCCCTTGCAAAGACGTTTACCCCGCGTTTTCCTTCTCAGTACACAGTTTTCCCCCAGAAATTTACCAACGCAGAGACCATCGCGACTAATATTAACATTACGAACTTCGTCCTTTTGCTCTAGCGCTCGAATGCAAGGTAAAATTTCTCCTGGTTTGAACTATAGTTTTTTGGTTTGAAAAGACACACGGAAGATTAGTCTTTGAGAAAGCTCTCTTCAAAATTTAAACCTTATCAAAGTAGTGTTGGCCTTATCATCGCAAAATGAAAACAAACACAGAGAATTTAAATTGCCGCCATTATGCCGCGCTGTTGTTTCTATTGCAAATTTAATTGGTACCAGTCCCTCGCGCGTGGAAACGATTCGCGCGTGGCTCAAGCCTGCGCACTCATTTTGCCGCGGTGTCGACGCGTTGGACACCGCGGCAAAATGAGTGCGCAGGTTTGACCCACACGCGAATCGTTTGCACGCGCGAGGGACTGATACCAATCAAATTTTCCATAGAAACAACGACGCGGCAAAATAGCGGCAATTTAAATTCCCTGTGTTTGTTTTCATTTTGCGATGATAAGGACAACACTACGTTGATAAGGTTTAAATTTTGAAGAGAGCTTCCTGAAAGACTAATCTGCCGTGTGTCTTTTCAAACCAAAAAACTATGTTTAAAACCAGGTGATTTTTTACTTTGCATTCGAGTCAAAGAAAACATTTAAGTTATGCGTACGTTAACGTAACGATCGCTTCAGTCTTTTGTGTTAAAACCCTCAAGGCTGCTGCCTAAGAAAATTTTAAAGGGGCCCTCAGAGCTAAACGCTGAGAACTTAGGAGCCCAACATATGAAGTGAAAGGTGTTGCTGTGAAAAATTAAGGCGCCCAGAGCTATTCTTTGGGAGCCCCAGGCTACCGGGCTCCTGTTAGGCAACAGCCTTGACCCTCAGCGTTTGAAGTGAAATTGCGCTTAAGTGAAAAATAATAAACGAGCAATGTTGTCAGTTTAAAATTCACAAGTTTAGGATTTTCAACTGTGTGAGCGGCGTAGATAATTCTTTGGTGACGCCATAAAAATATATTCGATGGCTAAAACTGCTAAAATAAGCTTACCTCCTAACAGTTTCCTGTTGGAAACATCTGAATAACTGTTTAGTTTTACGGTCGAGTCCATGTTGAGCCTGAGATCTTGCGCACAAAGAGAAACTTCCCCATTTTCCGCCGAATCAACTAAAAAAGCTCGAATCGATTTGTGTTCGAAGCGGAGCATGCGCACTCATTTTGCCGCGGTGTCGACGCGTTGTCGTTTAGCGCCAAGCATGCGCAGTGACGCACTTTGTGAACAAATTACTTCCGGTGACGTTTTAGGCTGCATCGCGTTCTGCTTCGTAAACTCCCTGGTATGCGCATAACCGCAAAACCGCACGCCTATATCTGCCCGCACTACTTTTGCACAGCTGCTATTCTCCAAAACTGGGTAGATACGTTATGTATGGGGACATATGACGTACGTACCCCAAAACTGTTATGTAGATGATCGATGTATAGAGTATTCCCCATTTTGAAGCTATTGCGATTCTTGGGTTATTCATGTTGAAGGTTTGTTAAAATATTTCCGTAATTTTTGCTATACTTAAGTGCCAATTTTGTTGATTTGCTCGAAGGAAATTATTTTAATATTTTGCGTAAACAGCGTTGCTCACATCGAACAGAAATTTAGCTGGCTGGCGAAATTATGTGTAGTATAGTCAGTTGCACTATTTTCGGAGATCTTTTGGCACGCACAGTCTCAGACATAAATAGTTGGGACACTTCATGTCAACATCTTCTGTTCCCTCCTCGTGCGTTCCCTGCCCCTCTCAATGTTGTTTATCGCAGTTCAGTCACCAAATCTTTCACACCAACATTGAGAGGGAAGGAAGAGGCAGAAGTGTCCCAACAATTATGTCTGGGACTGTGTAAAAGAGAAATTCTTGGTATGTGAGTCCTGAGTGGTTGGAATGGCGGGAAATCGTATCACACGGGTGTACGCGTATCAGAGCGACTGGGAGTAATGAACACGATTGTAAGGCGAATAAAAAATCGTTACAGGAAATAAGTTTTTGCTTATTTTCTTAAAAAAGTGCAAATTTAAAATTAAAAGAAAAAAAGATAACGATTTCAACGTTCACGTTTGGGTTGAAGTAGCGATTGCGTGATACCTCAACATTTTTACTGTGGTAAACATGCATCTCTGGGTTAATTGAAAACAATAATGCACGCTATAGTACAAGGTGGTTGTAGGTTGTTACTATTCCCAAAAACGAGGCGGCGTTAATTGCACAGATATGCCGTACTACGTTTATGATGAAGTTTATCAATAGAGAGGCCGAAGCATCTAGCGTCTGTGATAAGGATGATGGCCGTTGTAGTACAAGTTGAGAGTTTGAGCGCACGAGATGTGAGGCGAGTTTACCTTATTACTTGTAGTCAAGCAAACAGAGACATTGTCCCCAAACGCAAGGCTTGTGCTTGTATTGTTTTAGACGCATTTGCGAATGCAGTTCCTAAGTCCAATTGTACAGTTATCCATTGGCGGAAGTCTAGTGTACAGATGGTGTCACTGTTCAACGGGTCACCATAACGGGTCACCATACTTTTCAGATACTTTTTTCAAAATGTCCGTTGCATATACAATGCAATAGTAAAGGACAAGAAAGTGTTGATTTTACTTAAGTGAAACTGCCTATTTTCATTCCCTGTTGATACATGTGCGATGAGTTATTTAGATTTGGAGCATGGTGACACGGTTCTTCGCTTAATAAACAAACCAAAACATCTTTATTGAATAATACGATGGTGACCCGTGGACACGTCAGGTACAAGGTCTTCTATTGGGGTTCTCAGGGCAGTTTTTACGTCGTTTGATATGAATGGCCCGTTATAGGTCTCTTCCATCATTTGTGGCTACGTATTCTGTTCTATCACTGATTTTTAAGGGATGTATTTCGTGAAAAGTTTGCCAACCGGATGTCACCATTTGGTGCAAAGTAAATTAGCATAGCATGTACACGTTCTACGAGTAGTTGTGGATTTCATACCTGCCAGCTCGAATGATGTTCTAAAAGTTATTTGTGTTTTGGTCCCCAAAACAACTAGTTATCCATGGCAGAAAACGATAGATAATATTGAGCATAGCTGGGAAAAAACAGTCTTTGAGACGTTCTGTGCACGCACAGGGACGTAGTGAAAAATTGTATTAAGTGCTGTGACTTATTATGTATTGCAAGCACCTATGAGAGAGACAGTTTTACTTCCGGTCCTTAACGTAAACAGGTTGTTGTTTAATTGAACATTGAATAGTTTATGCCCCCCCCCCCCCCCCCCCCCCCCTTTACAACAAGTTGTGGTAAGATACGCTTAGGCATGGATGATATGAGCTTATTAACAGTCTCGTTTGGTACGGAATAAAAGGTGTTAATAACTCGGGTCTTGAACGCAAGACATGATTCTCTGATAATTTGTTGCTCAGTGACCTGTTTCTCTATCTTACGCAATATTTTAAGGCTTGCACTGAATACAGTGTTGTGAACTGGATATTGTTAACACACCTGCCACTTCGAATGATGTTCTAAAAGTTATTTTTGTTTTGCTCCCCAAAACAACTATTTATCCATGGCAGAAAACGATAGATAATATTGAGCATAGCTGGGAAAATGACATTCCAAAATAAACAATGGTTAATTCCTCCCCTTAATTATATTAAATAGAACATCGCCAAACTTAGGAAGTCACAAAGTGCCCTATATATTAACTGCGTTACTTGTGACCCCAGCACAGTTCTATGTCGTAATCTGTTAACACCTCAAATTCTTTACATTCCTTCTCAAATACAGTCTCAGACATAAATAGTTGGGACACTTCATGTCAACATCTTCTGTTCCCTCCTCGTGCGTTCCCTGCCCCTCTCAATGTTGTTTATCGCAGTTCAGTCACCAAATCTTTCACACCAACATTGAGAAGGAAGGAATAGGCAGAAGTGTCCCAACAATTATGTCTGGGACTGCAGATACAAAACTGCGAACGGAAACTTCTTATATCTTCAAAAACATACCTTGTAGCTTGACGTGTGTCGAAAAAAAAGTAAAGTTAATCTAACAGACCGCTTTTGAAAGTGAAAAGGTATAAGTCGCATGTAAGAAGAAACAGATTTTACTTGGTATATTCTTCAACGAAATTTTGAATCTTCTTACCTAAAGAACAAGTGCAAGCAGACTAATTGATAAGTGTTTGGAACGTATCGTTCGAATTTGCTTCGTTTTTACAACGAAATACATGCAGAATCGTGAAGTGTAAGTGTCTGGGACATATGGCAACATACTGTAAATTTTAATACGTGACGTGTTTACAGTTTACTGGTCGGTGGTGATATGATTTTCAATTTCCAACCATAAAGTTTTTTAAAAGCTGACAAGACATAAATGATTTACACGAAAATTAATGCAGCCAGCTTGGTGACTTTTCAACTAGTTTTTGGTAGATACAGATGTACCTTTTCTTTTCGGCCTGATTACGCAGATTTTTCAGCCAGACTGAAAATTGCATGGAAGACATTTCTTCGTGTGTCTCAGGTTGAAATTCATAATTTCACTGGTTTAAGCAATTATAAGAATACTGCGTGTTTGTTTATTTATATCATTATTTTGTTTGTTTAATATAGACCTTATTCATAAATGGCAGTAAAGTAATTATTCTTTTGTCTTTATGCTAATCATCCTAACTAGCCTCGTAAACACAAGCAAAATTCAAAAGAATTTTTGTTCCAAAGTGAGGCTAGTTATGATGATCAGCACAAAGACAAAAGAATAATTTCTTGACCGCTATTTAGGAATACGGTCTATATTCCAGGAGTTCAATTATCTTTATTATTTAGAATATACCGGTATATTCATCACAAACAAAGGGGCTTATTAATATTCAATACCCAGACTATGACAATCCTGCACGTAATAAGCCTCAAGCTTTCATGTTTAGAAACCAATCAGTTAGTTTAGGATAGAGTATAGAGTGGCTCTGGG
>NC_090890.1:23426226-23441226 GCF_036669925.1 Montipora capricornis | reverse complement strand
TATTAATTTCTTTGTTAAATGTTCATGGGACACTAATCTTGTATTCTTTGATTTCTGGAAATGTGGATACACAAAAAAATCAGGGCCTCAAGCACTTAATAGTTTTGTTGTTCAGCAGCTGTTGTATATGCGGGCATTTTGTCCTTAAGTTTCGAAAACGTTCTCAGAGAATCGAACATGTAAACCTCAAACTCACCTGTTTCGTTGTTCAAGGATAAAGGGCTTTAGAGGATAAGCAGCATCACAGAAGCAGGAGTCAATCTTTGAAAATAACTTGCGAATGATGCAAAAATGTGCAAGGTTTAATTGGTCCTTGACTTATAATTTCTCAAATGACAAACAAAACAAAACTCATAAACGAAACAATACGAAGTTTGCAAAAGCATTTAAATCTGCCAGGTTTGTATAAAGAATAAAAAACATTCATTACCAACCAGCATTTTCACGCAACACGAGTGACGATGCTTGCACGCAAACACGAGGTATTGCGCCAGGTTACTAAGCCGTTGAATGATCGTGTTTTATTCGAAGAAACAGAAATGCCTTTTAGAGCTAAACGAAAATTTCCAGTGTCTATTTCATATTTGTGCTTGTGAGTATCTTCAACCTTTAGAGTTAGATCATTTTTGCAATATGCACTGTGTTGTCTGAACTGATCCTTGTAAAATTTTTGTAGTTTCTTGTCAATTGTTAAATATGGAAAAAAGGATTTACTTTCTGAAAGCAGCTGAAAGAAAAATAACATTAATGACGTCTCTTGATCACGTTAGGATCTGATGAATTTTTATTTTAAAAGGCAAGCAAATCAAGGGGCAAATTAATTTTCTCTGAGCTGTTTAATGTCAGTAAGTGGGCTTTCCAGGATGAAGCACTTTTTTGCCTGGTCTCTGTGTATCATACAGTGTATAATCTTTTCACCGATTTATCTCAGTTTCTGTTGGCTGGCTTTCATCGCTCTTCTATAAATTTAACAAAAAATGCTGTGTAAAGAGCGAAAGATGTATTTTTCTTTCATGATAATTATAAATTCGTATTAAAATTTGGAGAAACGTGGAGCTCAATTTGCCTGAGTTCTTTCATCTTTGCATACTCCATTTTAATATCGCTTTGAGCATGCTTGCCAAAATATCTTTTGTAAGCATGTCACCATTCACCACCCCGTCTATAATTCACCAGTTGTCTTCCTTTATTGTTCAGAGTATTATAGAGAGTATCTGGAGCGTCATAAGGTTTTTCAATGTCTCTTTACCGACACAGACAAAGAGGCATTGTCCGGTATCGCAACCACTCGACGAACTAGTCTCCACCGATAAGTTTGAAGCTCTCACCAATTCCACCGGCCGAACATCGCCAAAACAGGGTTTAAGGGAATTTCTGGTCCTCCCAGAAAACCAAGAACTTGCAAAAACCGTTCGAGAAGCTTGCGACAAAAGCCAACACTGTCAAAAAAGTAAGCATTGCATTTCTCGTTACCTCCATATGCATTCACCGTATAGTCACACGAAAGGTGCATTTACCACGCGAAAACAATTTTTACACAATTTGTACACCCCTTCAATTTTTGGAAAAACATCAAAACTCGTCAAAAATTGTGACAAAATCCTTATCTTTCAAACAGCGACCTTATTTTTTTGATTTAATCAACGGCTGTCATTTTCCAGCGAACAGATAGTCTTTTTGAATGAGCGCGCCCTTGAGCCTGCGTTTCGTGCCGCGGATCAGTGACTTGCGCAGTCGCTTTTCAGCTCTGTCTGCCCGCACTACTTTTGCACAGCTGATATTCTCCAAAACTGTGATGTAGATGATCGATAGTATTCCCCATTTTGAAGCTATTGCGATTCTTGGGTTATTGATGTTGAAGGTTTGTTAAAATATTTCTGTAATTTTTGCTATACTTAAGTGCCAGTTTTGTTGATTTGCTCGAAGGAAATTATTTTAATATTTTGCGTAAACAGCGTTGCTCACATCGAACAGAAATTTAGCTGGCTGGCGAAATTATGTGTAGTATAGTCACTTGCACTATTTTCGGAGATCTTTTTGCACGCAGATACAAAACTGCGAACGGAAACTTCTTATATCTTCAAAAACATACCTTGTAGCTTGACGTGTGTCGAAAAAAGTTAATCTAACAGACCGCTTTTGAAAGTGAAAAGGTATAAGTCGCATGTAATAAGAAACAGATTTTACTTGGTATATTCTTCAACGAAAATTTGAATCTTCTTACCTAAATAACAAGTGCAAGCAGACTAATTGATAAGTGTTTGGAACGTATCGTTCGAATTTGCTTCGTTTTTACAACGAAATACATGCAGAATCATGAAGTGTAAGTGTCTGGCACATAGGGCAACATACTGTAAATTTTAATACCTGACGTGTTTACAGTTTACTGGTCGGTGGTGATATGATTTTCAATTTCCAACCATAAAGTTTTTTAAAAGCTGACAAGACATAAATGATTTACACGAAAATTAATGCAGCCAGCTTGGTGACTTTTCAACTAGTTTTTGGTAGATACAGATGTACCTTTTCTTTTCGGCCTGATTACGCAGATTTTTCAGCCAGACTGAAAATTGCATGGAAGACATTTCTTCGTGTGTCTCAGGTTGAAATTCATAATTTCACTGGTTTAAGCAATTATAAGAATACTGCGTGTTTGTTTATTTATATCATTATTTTGTTTGTTTAATATAGACCGTATTCATAAATGGCAGTGAAGTAATTATTCTTTTGTCTTTATGCTAATCATCCTACCTAGCCTCGTAAACACAAGCAAAATTCAAAAGAATTTTTGTTCCAAAGTGAGGCTAGTTATGATGATTAGCACAAAGACAAAAGAATAATTTCTTGACCGCTATTTAGGAATACGGTCTATATTCCAGGAGCTCAATTATCTTTATTATTTAGAATATACCGGTATATTCATCACAAACAAAGGGGCTTATTAATATTTAATACCCAGGCTATGCCACGTAATAAGCCTCAAGCTTTCATGTTTAGAAACCAATCAGTTAGATTAGGATAGAGTATAGAGTGGCTCTGGGACAAAAGTCAGTAGAGAAATGGGGTACTTTTTTTGCATACTACGCAAGTGATTTTTGTTATGAAAGTTAAAAGTTTTCCTACAAGATTCGATAATGCATGGATAACCACATTAAATCATATTTTGCAGAGTCATTTCTTGTTGTCGAGGACCTCGCGTCGATTAGCATCCATTTTGGTAAGTTGCTCACTGTTTCTCATTTCTTTATAACACTAACAAGTACTAATTTATGTGTAATAAACCAGTTCTGATTAATTTTGCGTTACTTTTTGTCAGAATTCCTTATTTAAGTTTATTTTCTGAAGTGCTCACAGTCACTCATGATTAGTTGCGAATGATGCATCCAAATGATCCACCAGTATTATTTATCCCTTAAAAATTTTTTTCAGCCAGATTCATTATTCCTGCTCAAAAGGTCTTAAAAAGGAACATTGCAAGGTATTAAGTGATATTAGCTTGCTGGGTGTACATGTACCTGTAATAAGTTATTTGTCTGTTGTTTGATTGAACTGTGACTAGGTCACTTGTGTTCATTTTGTGTTTATTTTTATTCCAATTATTTTCAACTTCTTTTCATTATCCTAATTACTATTATTTGCTTGTTTACCCATAATTACTCAATTTCCTCATATTTTTGCTTGTGTAGTTGTGTTATCCCCACACATTTCTCTTACCTAATTCCTGTTTTGTAGGAGTGGTAAACTCCTTCGTCCCTTAAGTAAATCCTGTATTAGTGGGTAGTAGATTTACCCCCTAGCCTTATTTGGTTTTTAGTTAGTTTTCTATTTTACTTAAATCCATTGTAAATTGGCTACCATTTACTCAGTAAGTTCAGTCGGTTCAGTTAAAGTGCCCCTGTGACCAAAAAATCAATTCACATTGTTAACAAAACACTAAGTGACCCACGTTTTAAGCATTGATTTCAAAAAGACACCTCTTTATTTTAACTATAATTTTCCTATTTAATGGTCTGCTATTACTAACATTATGTTCTTGATAGAGCTGGATCGAGAAAATGAGGTCAAAGGCTCACTAGTTTAAGAATGCAATACGTGTGTACGCTGCAGAATTAATATGCAGCACAGGGGTTTTGGGCTTTCACACTTTTAAACTCACACTTTCCATATATAATAAGCTCCATTCACACGCTGAAATTTCAAGCTAGTGAGCCTCTGACGTCACTTTTCCCTGGATCCAACCATCTGAGGTCCAATCGGTCAGTTTTGAACATGACTAATGGCGGACCGTGAAATCCAAAACTTACACGCAAAGTAAACGGCCTTTGGATAAAAATCAAATTGCCAGTCAGGTGTTAAGCAAACACACTTTCAAAATCTTCAAAGGAAAAAAGAAAGTGTTTTTTTTTATCACAGGGGCACTTTAATTTATCTGAAGAGTGTCAGTCTTCAAGACAAGTCATTTTCCAAGTCTTCTGAGGTGTGTAGTTATCAATAACATTTGGTATGTCATCAGTATTTTCCTATTTCTTTATTTATGCCTAGCCCAGGGGGCGGGGGGGGGATAGAAAAAAGGCCTGGGACCGAGAAACGATGTTCTCACAACTTGCAAAGCTTGGTCAGCGGGGTATTTTTGAGCGGGCGCTCTTTGTGATAACTGGCCTGCTTTCAGGTGTTTTCGAATGTTAAAAAGATGGCGATCTCTGTAAAAACTATGTGTCTGTTGGCTTTATTGTTGGTGCTATTATCACGAAGTGAAGTTGAGAAAACGTTCATAGCTGACTCGTTCCCTAATGGCTCTGAATCTTCCCGTGGAGGCACAACTCACAACTCGCACAAATAATTTAAGAGCAAGAGTTGTATGGTAGTCTGCGACTAGCTAGTTTGCTTGACACAAATCCGTTTATTCACGGGAACCCAAATATTTCAAGTTGTTTCCGATGCATCGTCTGATATCCGAGTTTTAGGATTCAGACGGTAATCAGTGTAATTTATTCACCTAAGGACCTCTTTCTGTTGTTCGATGGCTCCAAAACATCACGACAAACATTGCCTCTTGAACCAACCACGTTTAATTTCATTCAACACAATATCTCCTGGGAACGTGTTCTTCTCGCCGAAACACGAAAAAACTGCTTTTGCAAACTTTCCTGTATATCAGCGGGATGTTTTGGGTTGGGGAGATCTGAAGGAAAGAATATTTTTAAAAAATGTTATTTCATTCGACCCACCAAAAGTGCTACTTTGCATTCTTGAATTTGTCCTAGTCAAGTCAATTTTTATTTATACTTAGACAGAAGTAATAATTAATACAAATAGTGCTTAAAATATAAAATCAAGGGATTGCGAAGAAAAAGAAATTTTACAATTGTAGGTTCGTTCATTGAACCCAAGTACAGTACCGCTCAAAGATAAGCGAACCATCAAACGCGTTTCAAACTAGTCTTCAACGCATTTGCGTTTGGCTTTCAACGCGTTTGCGTTTTTTTTTAACGCAAACGCAAACGCGTTGACCAAAGTCATTAACTTTCCGAAGTATTTGCGTCACAAAAGGTTCAATGATGCGTTCGAAAAGTAATGTCACAAAATAAAACACAGTCTCGTCGTCTGGCTATACAAAGTTCGGGTTGCGGCCTCATAAAAACAAAAAGGTTTGTGTTTTCGGATGTTTTCACGTCCCACAGCCGTGTCATGTAAACTGAAACAAGAAATAAATGAGTCAAGGAAAAGAGATGCAAAATAATTGTTTTAAATAAAAAGTATTACTTTATTAATTAAATAACAGTTGAAGATTACATAACCACAAAGCATTAGGAATCAATAATAGTATTATAACCACCATAACCACCGTAAGTCATGAGTTCAACTCCGGCCGGACCAACACTCAGGGTCTTTAAATGACTGAGGAGAAAGTGCTGCCTTTGTAGTTACATCTGCAAGTGGTTAGACTCTCTAGTCTTCTCGGAGAAGGACGATAAGCCGGAGGTCCCGTCTCAGAACCCTTTTTCATTAACTCTGTGGGATGTTAAAGATCTCACACACTATTCGAAAAGAGCAGGGGACAGTGTTCCCGGTGGTCTGACCTTTCCAGCATGTGGTCGGCTTGGCAGGATTAGCTGGAAGGGCTTCTGTGTGAATGAGACCACAATTGTGTATAACAGCCAGAAGTCATGCTACTTAGCCAAGTGCTGGAGCCTCACTCAAGCTCAACCAATCACAGAATTTTTGATATATTGACGAAAATTGGAAAACAGCTTGATTTTCTTAACATCAGTGGATAAAGAATTCCAAAGTTTTGGACCAGTGTAACTGAGAGTATGAATACCGTATTGAGTGGTATGAACAGATGTAACAAACAGATTATCAATCTGTGATTCACATTGATGTGTATTACATGAATGAATAGAAGATACCGGGTTAAAAAAATTAACAAAACTAGAAGGGCTTAGTTTATGGTGCCACTGATAAACAAAGAGAGAATATTTCAAGATGAATTATATCAGAGAATTTGAGAAGTCTGAGAGACTTCAATAGTGGCTGTCCTATATTCAACGTCAGCTGCAATCCTTTCAACTGGGAACGTGCAGTGTCTCTTGGAACCAATTGTAACATCAAATTCCAGAACATTTTACCAAGGTTCTACCAAGACTACATTGTATCTGTCATCTTGGTGACCCTAACTCCAGCGATTGAAGCATACACCTGCCAGCTATTTCGTGAACTGCGTGTGTTCAGCTTGAACAGGGATAAGCTAAAAATTGATTATTTGGTAGAAAACTTGAGAAAGAAGACTGACCTCAGATTCGACCGTGAGGATCTCTTTTGGACCCTGCAAATTGAAATTCCAGGAATTTTATGTGTATATACAGGAATTCCACTACCACTATCGACATACTTTCCCCTTTGCCACAACTGCTATTAAGGTTGCGCATGCGCAGTGGCGGTAAACAGTGCTGCTTGGCTGGCTGTATCAATGATGCAGGCAGTTACCCCTTAACTGCCTGTAGGGGAACTTATGAAGCCAACCCGAACATGTGTGTTTTGAACATTACAGTTGGGATAGAGACAATCACATGAATTATGAGACAGGTGAAATAGCATATATTCTGTGCTGTTCATGTCAGGTAAACATCAAGTGTGTCCTGCCATATGGCTGTTCACACCACATGTCCAACTTCTTGAACAGTACATTTCATGTTACGTGCAACAATGGAGACAATGTGACTTCTACTAGTGATGTCCAGTCAATGACCAGAAACAAGAATTTTATTTGTTTATCCTGCAGTCAAGGCCTCAAACATTTTAGTGCGCAACAAGCTAACACTCATTCATCAACCCTTAATGAAATGTCCTCCCCATAATGGCATGTCATCGTCTTGACATGGCCCATTTATACTCTCTGTTGATAACAAAACTCTCTCCCAGCTGGAAAATTGCAATCAGTGGTGATAGAACAATCCAAATGTTATTTTCTCCTGTAAGAAATTAAAAACACAATGTCAACAAGAGACAAATTTTGCTTGCTGAAACTGGCACTGTGGATGTAGTGCAAGACAGAATGTGAGAACATGGCAGGAAAGCCTTTTAGATGAAAGAGGACTGACTTCATCAAGAAAGAAATAGAAATTGCTTAAATTGAAACTGTGTATATTTGCTCCAGACATGTAATTGTTTTTGTTTTGTTTTTTTTTTTTAAAAGAAAACCTTGATTAGAAAACTCTTAATTCAACCAATTTAATTCTCATTTTTTGTTGTCTCAATGTCATCACAAAGTGGAGCAAAGAAAAATAAAAATGAAACTGGTTTGACAATTTTATAACCAAAACCAAAGGGAGGGGAGGGGGAATCCTAGAAAAAGTGACAGGTGTACTCCATTCTGCCTTGACCGAAACACAATCAAAATCCATGACTCTGAACCACTTAAAATGTTTAAAACTCTTTCTTCTCGTCTCTTCTCTTTATAATTTTCTTTCTTCTCTCTTTTTCTTTATTCATTATCTTGTATTATGTCTGTGGTGTGGCAAAAAAATAAAATAAATAAACAACAAAAACTAACCAGATCATAGAGTTTACCTTTAATAGTACCTTTGTGGCTAAAAAGACTGTATAAAGCCAAACAAAACTTTGTTGGAAAAGACAATTCTAGTTCGTTTTAAGGCTTTGTTTTAAAAATTCTGATGAGCACTCCATCGCTTTTACGTAGGAATCTCGCCCCAGGAGTATCAATGAAAATCCTCAAAGACAAGTAATGCATTTGAAGTTGAAAACAAACAATGCAAGCAAAAGAACTCTTCCAAAACTTTGTTGGAAAGACTATTCTAGTTCGTTTTAAGGCTTTGTTTTAAAAATTCTGATGAGCACTCCATCGCTTTTACGTAGGAATCTCGCCCCAGGAGTATCAATGAAAATCCTCAAAGACAAGTAATGCATTTGAAGTTGAAAACAAACAATGCAAGCAAAAGAACTCTTCCTTAAGAGAGTGGGATTGGTTGGCAACACAATACAATTTTAAATGCCTCGCAGTATAACACTCAATGAAAGCTGGTTTTCACAATATTCTCTTTTCGCGAAAGAATTTCTTTTTATAGGCGGTAATAAATGCTGGCTGAAAAAAATTACAAAGTAAAACGTAGGTTTAGTTATAAAATGACACAAAGGAATGTCTATCTCTGAGTAAGTGTTTCTACTACAAATACCATAAATCGAACGCCCGATTGACATTTTACAAAGACAAAAAAATTTAGTGGAACTTGAAAAATTGCGAGTTACCATACAGCGGGGATAATTACTGTTTGCTCACCAACCTGTTTTATCACCAAGCCAATAAGCTTAAGCTTGCTAGCTCAAGAGGCTTTTTTAATGCGAAGACATACCCATTTACAAAATGTTGCCATACCTTGATCTCGGAGAAACTACTGTGCGTTAAAAATGACGTCCGCCAAGAACTAAATTTTCCAAATTGAAGGGCTTCGAAATAAAAAAAATCGTTGAATAAACTAACAAGAAGCCACCACATTTCGCACCGGCATTGGCCGCCATATTTCTTGTTTTGTTTTCACTTCAGAATGACAAATTCTGCTCGTGCACAATACACGAATCCGCTGACTGATGCCTCCATGATTGCTTTGCAAGTTGTGAGAACATCGTTTGGATTTCATTTAAGAGAATGTATGGGAAGTTGCTTTCCCCCCCCTGTGCCTAGCCTTTAGTTTAGTTACTACATATAGCTTTCTGTTCTTGATTTTAGTTCTTAGCAGTGATTGCAAAATTTCATTTGCTATTGTCTAGGTTTATTTATCTATGTTGACCTTTAGTCTGGCACAGCATGTGATTTGTGCCTTGAATATTTTTGCTGTTTTCCAATGAGTAATTGCTGTATTTTTGTCTACTGCTTTGTATCCTTTTAATTGCATTTGATTCCAAATGATCCGTTTCTTACCATAATTATTTCACAATTACTAGTTTCAATGTACTATTGTGGGATTATTGTGCAATGTGTAATTTGAAGCTCTTGCTTTTTTCAAATCCATGCTTCATATAATAGTTCTTGGATTATAACATTGTTTAGTTTGTTTACAATTTGAAGTAATTTTGCTCGTTTTGTTGGTAATTTCTTTGCCTTTTAGTTTGCAAGCATGTTTCTTCATGTATCAGCTATTTACCATAATTTTGATTGTTCTGAGCTTGTAAATAATATCAATTTACTACATTTAATCCATTGGCTTATTGTGGCTTTGTTTACAAACAAAGCAAAACTTGTAAAACTTAGCTCAAATCTGTTGTTCTTGCGTTGACTGTTTTGGCCATCCTGAAATATATTACCCTCTATTCTTTCCTTACACATGAATAAAGTAAGTGATGTATTTTGATATATTGTTGTTTACATTCACTTGATCTCGATCCACGGTGTTTGCGTAGGTAGAAATGATTTGTGTTAGAAAGTTATTTCCCACTAGATAATGTTTTACCGAAAGACTTGGCAGTGGATAACCACATGAAATTAAAATTTTTTGAGTTACGAAAATTGGGGCGAGACAAGAGGGAAACGCTTGCAGACAAACCCCTGCATTTTGAAAACCGGCAAGTTGACCTGTGATGCATGTCATCAGCTGTCATAAATTGACCAAGAAAATATTTGGTCTTCCATAGTGGAAATTAAACTTTGTGTAAGAGAAGGTTAAAAAATTTGGCAAGGAAAATAACTGTGAGGCATAACAGGCATTTCTACACACGTGTAAATGAGCACCTTTTCTGGGATAAAAATTATCATATTTTCAAGCATCTTAGTTTGTCTAAACATTGTCAGGATAATTGCGATCAGGGAGAGCTTCCATATTGAGCAGATGAAACCGGCCAAACTCAACAAACAAGTTGATCATGTCGGTTTAGCATTACACTTTTAAAATTTACCATTGTGTCAGTTACAGTATGTTTTCTATAATATCGTTGGTTTATAGTTTGAGTTTCACCTCCTTGTAAGGAACAGTTAAGAGCGCCTGTCAGCAATTTTCACCTAAGACCGTGCAAGATAAAAAAATCGAAAATTGCCAAACTTTGTCACAATAAAGGACTACCAAAACCATTTTTAGAAAAATATGTTTTACTCGATAATTATTTTACCTGGACGGCAACTTTTTCGGTATTGGGCCTTGCAAGCGAGTGAAAACGACTCCAAAATGTCGCTTGTTTGAATTGCTCTTTTTGAAATAACGAACGAGTAACTTGAAAATCAAAACAACATGGCACAGCTAGAGTAATTCATTCACCCTTTAGCGCTGTTAACGGTACAATATACCAAAACTGGAATTTTGACCAAATTTTAAAACTTGACCTTTTTTAGATTGATTACAGACCCTTGCAAAACAAATCTGGAATATTCTGGTTATTTCCAGAATTTTTCTTAGAATATGACAAAAACAATTTCTAGACATTCCTAGAATTTACCAGTTTCCTTTTCTGGAAAATTCTAGAAAATTCTAGAATGTTAATGAAACATGCTAATTAGGGAAGAAATTGCCAGCTTTATTCCAGAATTCAAATCATAATCTGGGATCAAATCAAGTTTTTCCAGCTTTTTCCAGCTTGTTACAAATGCTGCTTTCTAGATTTTTCTAGACATTCCTGCATGCTATTAAATGAAAGCATGTGAAGATCATGTATTAATTTCCAGCTTTTTTCAAGGTCATTCCAGTTTTTCATGATTTTCCTCTGCCTTTTCCCACCAGTTAATTTTATTCCTTGATGGTTTTATATTAATTGCTTTTAAAAGGTGTTTTTGAGATAGATGATATAATTTTTGTGTACGACGATTTGCCCACGGCATCGTGATCGATTTGGAATCCGATGGAGATGTAATAAGAAAAATTGCGCCTGCCCACATGAATGGGCATCACACATGGCAGTGAAAGGGGTGCGCGGATTAACCTTTGCTCAGTTTTAAAAACTTGACTTGTGCTTGACTTGCTGTTCTAGCGAAATTTCAACTATTTATAACCGAAGTTGTAGCACAGTGGCGAAGTTACCATGAAAAAAAAATAGCCACTGAAAAACACGCTATATTTTATCTTTAAACGCGAATATCTCAAAAACGAACTTGGTGACTCCCATTTTTTATTGCTGGAGAGTAATTGGCACGCTAAGACAAAACTCATTGCAAAGTTTAAAAAAATTGTTTGCAGCAGATTCATAGCCACCTTCACAGTTGGGGAATTTTAACGTGGTTCTGAATCTGCTCCAGATTTTTTTTTAACTTTGCAAAGAGTTTCATCTTAGCTAGCCTGCGAACGCAGACGTATTTCCGGCGGTCGTTTCTCTCCCCCGAAAAGTAACGTCTGCGAGTTCGAGCTGCAAAACGATTTCTGTGACGTAAGAATTATTCACCAATCACCGTTTAGCTCTAAAAAATCCAGAACTAACTCGCAGGATTCCTGCGCGGTAGCCACGTATTCTCGTGGCGAAAAAATGGCGGACACACTGGAAGAAGCGTTCAACGAAGCGTTCAACCAGGTTTGCAATGTTTTTGGTTTTGACAGTTTGAATACGCACCAGGAGGAGTCCATCAAATACATTGTTCAAGAGAAGAAGGATATTTTTGTAAATCTTCCTACGGGTTTTGGAAAGTCGTTGATTTACCATGCTTTGCCGTCGGTATACTCGTGCTTGCAGTCAACTGACGAGAACAATATCATTGTCGTGATTTCTCCGCTTAACAGCCTGATAAAAGATCAAGTGTTGCGACAATTGCCATCCAACATGGTAACCTGTGATGCCTTTTCTGTAATAAACTCCTTGGCTGTAGACATTTCTTTCTTCAGATCTAAAACACCTTGATCATGCTTTTCCCTAATGATATATAACTTATCGCGAACCTTACTACTGGAGCAAGTTACTTTCATTTTTGCCAGGCGATCCAGTGTTGCGTACAAAAATAACAGTTAAACAGGGTAAATAGGAGAAGCCTCTGACACCAGTGGAATGTCATATTACTATGTTGTACTCATTAGATTATCTATTGTATTTTGGCACTATTTCAAAATCCTCCTACCTCAACCAGTTGCTTTTAATAGCTAGAACCAGTAAGAAAAAGGGAATTGTCAGAAGCAGTTTACAAAACCTATCTCAGGTATAATTATAGCCTGCGATCTGACAGGATTTTAGCATTCCCCGCACATTTATTTCCATACATTCCAACATTGAAATGTACAGGGCACAATCTCCACATATTTGAGCAAGAAATTATCATGCAGAAATTGCTAACCACAAAGGCGGTGTTTTCAAATAAATTTCGGTGAAAAAAATAATCAAAGAACTCACAAAAGGAAACACATTGTTCAATAATAAAATCATCTACGAATTCACACACAAGAGAAAATACAACATGCAGTAGAAGATGTAAAAAAATTGTGTTTGAATTAAAACATCAATCAGGGAATCGAACTAACCTCTAAAGACCTTGATTTAAGAAGCAGCCCCAAAATTGTGGCACATCCATTCATGTGGGGGTTTCGCTGCTTTAGCAGTATTGATCTAGCCACTGCAACATTGGGGAACCATTCAGGATTTTCCTTTTGAGAGCTCGCACATGTAACCAAGAAGGCATAAAAAATGGGAGCTCTTTCTTTCCACTCAGAGATCAATTTCTGAAAATCAAATTGTGTTAAGTGTTCTTTTGTTGTCGCTCTGAGGAGTGAAGGCTTTCGTCTAGAGCACAATTCGTTCAATTGTAGAGTCATCACCTGCAAAACTTTTTCCACAATGAATTTCTTTAACGTCTCATTTTTCCACACCGCTATGGCAATTCGCTGGCAGGAGCCATGTGACAATCGCTTTTCCGAGAGATGCAAAGTCGTCTTTCAGTTCTTTGCAGATTGATTTGCTGGGATATTCCACTGTAAGACGAACTTTCGTTTCTTTTGCGTCCGTTTCTGGAAAGGATATTTTGTTCTGACTTTCAGCTATGCGAAGCGGGGTTGACGTATATCTTGGGCTAAAAACAGGAAAAGCTCTTTGAACTAAGTTTTGGCGGTTTGATGGAATAAATACTTGTACTGGAATCTGCGTAGGAACGAAGGCACCAAACTAGATAGGACGTGGACCAATTCCAGGACTCGCAACGATATGATTGCAGGTTTCAGCTGTGGTTTCCGCAACATGCAAGTCAGTAGCGGCCGCACTTCCGAAATCCAGACTTTTTTTTCGCCTCAGTGTGTTGCAATTGTCTTTCGCCATCCTTTTTACACGAAGGGAAACATTACCGCCAAAATATCCCCTAATTTCGTCCACCTTTTGCAGGGCATTATTGAATCGCACAATACGATTGTAGCACTGCGTGCGACAAATGGCCAGCTTTTCACAGTCGACGTAAACAGAAAGATCAACGTTTGTGACACGATATACCAATGAACATATGTCAACATTGCTTTTACCAAACACACGTATCTTCTCCTTAGCCGCCGAGAACTTCCCTCTACAACGAATGCAGCATTCACAATCGTGAGAAATCTTCTTGGGGGTTTCGTTCATGGTTGTTTGTATCACTCATAATCACGCTCCACAACTGAGAATCTTGTCTGTATTGCTTGAATTTCAGACACGCAATTGCGCGATGTCGCGCAAGAGTAACTCGAGCTTGCTTCTATCATACAATTTGATTGGTCAAAAACCTAACAAAAGATTTTACGTCACAGAAATCGTTTTGCAGCTCGAACTCGCAGACGTTACTTTTCGGGGGAGAGAAACGACCGCCGGAAATACGTCTGCGTTCGCAGGCTACATCTTAGCCTGCTAATCGCTTTTCAGCAATAAAAATGGGGGTCACCTTAGTTAGTGCGTTTTTAGATGGTTCTTCTGTTGCCATGGTAATTTATTACGTCACAGTAACATGTGCATCTTATTTAACGAATATCGGCAGCGTTTCATGTGGTACCATAACATTGCCGTTAAGTGAAACAGCGTTATAGAGTTAGTCCGTCTGAGACATTCCCTCAAAAATGGTTGAAGCTGGTTTGTGCCACCTTGACACGAACGCGCTAGTT
The DNA here is from genome assembly GCF_036669925.1 of Montipora capricornis. NCBI lineage: Eukaryota > Metazoa > Cnidaria > Anthozoa > Scleractinia > Acroporidae > Montipora > Montipora capricornis. Next base: position 23,426,695 of record NC_090890.1, on the reverse strand, counting down.
TCTGGATAGTTTATACATCAGTGTTTTCGACACATACAACGGAATTAGCATGCTTGTGGTCAATATAATTCTCTAAAACCTGCAGACCACCACACCGTGTATGTCTTGTAGGTTGGAAATGATTTCTTGTTCGTTAAAGTTCAGAGAGAGAGCGAAATTTATTCATAATCTAGGTGCAAGTTTCATTCAGAAAATGTGATTAAAATATTTTTCAAAGAAAAACAAAAAAATTGCGCAAGGTGGCTGTACGGCTGTGAGGGTGCATATATTTCTTATTTTACTTATTATTATTTTATTATTATGATATTTATGTAATAATATTATATAAATTATACATAATACTAGTATAATATTATTACTCGGAATACCTGAAAGGTATCCGAGTTATATTCTGGGAAGAATTTAGTTTTCTGTGCAGCAAATGGACAATAGAATTAGGAGGCGGTGATTTCATTGGCTAAAAGCAATG
>NC_090890.1:23411226-23416226 GCF_036669925.1 Montipora capricornis | reverse complement strand
CACATGTACGCATTGCGTACCTACTTTTTTAAACAACGCCGAGAAATACGAAAACACAATAGTTTCAATGCCCTGACTACAGGATGCTAAACTGGCACAGCAAGATTAATTGAGCAGTGAGGGAATAACTATCTTAAGCCAAATTTTCGAAAGAAAATGCCTTTCTTCATCAGGGTTTCCCAAGGAATGATTTTGGCTTATGGAGAAAGAGAGGGAAAAGCATAATTTGAATGGCCGGACTATGCATCCCTAGTATAAAAACAGCCAATTCTGTCCTGATGAGCAGCCTTTCTCAATGGAAACGTGTGAGCAATTGAATTAGCTCATTCAAAGTTCCTGGATCAAAATACAGGGAGTAACCGGGTATCCAGACAATAAAAATTGTGATGAAAAAACAAGCAATTCCGACATTGGATAGATTTAGACATTAAATAAAAAATTATGAGTTTGACGCCAATTTCAAAAAATTGAATATTACACTCTTAATGGCATCCCCTCCTGTTTTTTTGGTGTCAGCTACATACCGGCAGCAAATTACCTTCCAGGGAAGCATATCTTAGGAACTTTTAATTAGCTGTCGATAAGAAAGATGAAATGAGATGCTATCGCTTTTCTATAGGCTGTTTTTCCCTCATTTACTTAATAGAATTTCTATTTTTAATATTCTGTGATAATTATTGTATAAAACGCTCTTAGTCTGTTAAATGCCCAAGTATTTATTCTGTAACAACTGTCTCCATTAGCCGAAATCATTCCTTGGGAAACCCTGATGAAGAAAGGCATTTTTCTTTTGAAATACTGGCTTAAGATAGTTATTCCTTCACTGTTCAATTAATCTTGCTGTGCCGGTTTAGCATCCTGTACTCAGAGCATTGAACCCATTGTCTTTTCGTTCATTTATGTTCTAGGTGCACCCCAGATTTCTCAGAAAAACTTCCTGGTTTTGATTATCAACAATGGTGGATAAAAAGTTGGACCTTTTGGAGTGGCATATGCAAGAGCTTAGCGTTGCAAGAAAGAAGGGAGACAGACAAGGCAAGGGTTTGGCTTATTTCAATCTTGGTAGGTACTATCAGGGCACAGCTGACTTTAATCAGGCCATAACAAATTACACAGAAGCATTAGCCATTTTTAAGGAAGTGGGTTTCAGGGCCAGAGAAGGAGCAGCCTATGGCAATCTCGGCAATGCTTATGACAGTCTTGGTAACTTCAAGCAAGCCATAGAGTACCACCATCAACATCTTAGTATTGCAAAAGAGGTAGGGGACAGGGCCGGAGAAGGAAGAGCTTATGGCAATCTCGGCAACGCTTATCAAAGTCTTTGTAATTTCAAGCAAGCCATAGAGTACCACCATCAACATCTTAGTATTGCAAAAGAGGTAGGGGACAGGGCCGGAGAAGGAAGAGCTTATGGCAATCTCGGCAACGCTTATCAAAGTCTTTGTAATTTCAAGCAAGCCATAGAGTACCACCATCAACAACTTATTATTGCAAAAGGGGTAGGGGACAGGGCCGAAGAAGGAAGAGCTTATGGCAATCTTGGCAACGATAATAGAAGTCTTGGTAATTTCAAGCAAGCCATAGAGTACCACCATCAACATCTTAGTATTGCAAAAGAGGTAGGGGACAGGGCCGGAGAAGGAAAAGCTTATGGCAATCTTGGCATTGTTTATCAAAGTCTTGGTAATTTCAAGCAAGCCATAGAGTACCACCATCAAGATCTTAGTATTGCAAAAGAGGTAGGGGACAGGGCCAGAGAAGGAAAAGCTTATGGCAATCTTGGCAGTGCTTATCGAAGTCTTGGTAATTTCAAGCAAGCCATAGAGTACCACCATCAACGTCTTAGTATTGCCAAAGAGGTAGGGGACAGGGCCGGAGAAGGAAGAGCTTATGGCAATCTTGGCAACGCTTATCAAAGTCTTGGTAATTTCAAGCAAGCCATTGAGTACCACCATCAATGTCTTAGTATTGCAAAAGAAATAGGGGACAGGGCCGGAGAAGGAGGAGCGTATGGCAATCTTGGCAATGCTTATCAAAGTCTTGGTAATTTCAAGCAAGCCATAGAGTACCACCATCAATGTCTTAGTATTGCAAAAGGGGTAGGGGACAGGGCCGGAGAAGGAAGAGCTTATGGCAATCTTGGCAACGCTTATCGACGTCTTGGTAATTTCAAGCAAGCCATAGAGTACCACCATCAACGTCTTAGTATTGCAAAAGAGGTAGGGGACAGGGCCGGAGAAGGAAGAGCTTATGGCAATCTTGGCATTGCTTATCGAAGTCTTGGTAATTTCAAGCAAGCCATAGAGTACCACCATCAACATCTTAGTATTGTAAAAGAGGTAGGGGACAGGGCCGGAGAAGGAAGAGCTTATGGCAATCTCGGCAACGCTTATGAAAGTCTTGGTAATTTCAAGCAAGCCATAGAGTACCACCATCAACATCTTAGTATTGCAAAAGAGGTAGGGGACAGGGCTGGAGAAGGAAGAGCTTATGGCAATCTCGGCAACGCTTATGAAAGTCTTGGTAATTTCAAGCAAGCCATAGAGTACCACCATCAACATCTTAGTATTGCAAAAGAGGTAGGAGACAGGGCCGGAGAAGGAAGAGCTTATGGCAATCTCGGCAACGCTTATCAAAGTCTTGGTAATTTCAAGCAAGCCATAGAGTACCACCATCAAGATCTTAGTATTGCAAAAGGGGTAGGGGACAGGGCCGAAGAAGGAAGAGCTTATGGCAATCTTGGCAACGCTAATATAAGTCTTGGTAATTTCAAGCAAGCCATAGAGTACCACCATCAACATCTTACTATTGCAAAAGAGGTAGGGGACAGGGCCGGAGAAGGAAGAGCTTATGGCAATCTTGGCAGTGCTTATCAAAATCTTGGTAATTTCAAGCAAGCCATAGAGTACCACCATCAAGATCTTAGTATTGCAAAAGAGGTAGGGGACAGGGCCGGAGAAGGAAGAGCTTATGGCAATATTGGCAACGCTAATATAGGTCTTGGTAATTTCAAGCAAGCCATAGAGTACTACCAGCAATGTCTTAGTATTGCAAAAGAGGTAGGGGACAGGGCCGGAGAAGGAAAAGCTTATGACAATCTTGGCAACGCTTATCGACGTCTTGGTAATTTCAAGCAAGCCATAGAGTACCACCATCAATGTCTTAGTATTTGCCAGGAAACGGAGGACCCAGTAGGGCTGGCAATTACATGTTATCATATTGGTCTTGTTCATGAATTTTTTGGCTCTTTGAGTAAAGCTCTTAATTACTATCGTCTAAGTATTTATTATTTTGATGAAGTTAGGTGTCTTCTTCAGTCAGAGGATGCATGGAAAATAAGCTTTCGTGACACAAAGGGGTTTGCGTACACCGCTCTGTGGACAGCACTCTTGAAGAGTGGAGAGGTTGATGAAGCTTTGTATGCTGCTGAGCAAGGACGAGCACAGGCTTTGGCAGACATGTTAAAGATGCAATACAACGTTGATGGGAAACCTATGGTGAAGGTAACTATCTCTTTGATTATGAAAGATCTACCTTCACAAACTGTTTTCACAGCACTTGAAGGGAACACGATCAGCTTCTGGTTGCTAACAGATGATATCGGGATAAATTTTAGACAAAAGAAAATCGAAAATGGAACTGCCGAGTCTCTGATGAAAAGTACTTTAGACCAGATCAATGCAGGGGCTGTTGTGCGATGCGAGGATCGTTCACTTGAAAGACAAAGCAGCGACTTCTCGAGCAGTAGGGCAGGTGTTGAAGAAACCTTTCAGTCTTTGTGCTTCTCTGTGCACTCTTTCCAGCCCTTGTATGATGTCCTAGTCAGTCCTACAGCGGACTTGATCCAGGGTGATGACTTAGTGTTTGTTCCTGATGGACACTTTTGCCTGGCTCCTTTTTCTGCAATGAGTGACTCTGTCAGGATCCGTGTGATTCCCTCGCTGACTGCTTTAAAATTGATCACTATGGCACCTGACAACTTCCAAAGTAAGAATGAAGCACTGCTTGTAGGCGATCCGTGCTTGAGCGAAGTCACTTACGGGACTGGTGAACCCATGTATGGACAGCTGCCTTGTGCGGAAAAAGAGGTGGGTATAATTGGAAAGCTTCTGCAGACCGTGCCTCTTACAGGAAAAAATGCAACCAAAGCTGAGGTGCTGAAAAGAATGAAGTCAGTTGCCTTAATCCACATTGCTGCACATGGGGATGACAGATCTGGAGAAATTGCTTTGGCCCCAAATCCCGAACGCACATCTGAGATCCCCGAAGAGGAAGATTATATGTTATCGTTGAGCGATGTCCAAGCAGTTCGCCTTCAGGCAAGACTGGTTGTGCTTAGTTGCTGTCATAGTGGCCAGGGAGAGGTAAAATCTGAGGGTATTGTGGGAATAGCCAGGGCTTTCCTGTATGCTGGTGCCCGGTCTGTTCTGGTGTCACTCTGGGCAATCGACGATGAAGCGACCTGGATGTTCATGGAGAGTTTCTACCAACACTTGGCAGATAGAAAAAGTGCAAGTACAGCTCTTCACCATGCCATGAAATCTCTTCAGGAGACAAAGAATTATTCGGCCATAAAATACTGGGCGCCATTTGTGCTAATTGGCGATGATGTCACCTTCGAATTTGGGGAGCTCAAACACAAAAAGAATGGTAAGTGCTGTTTAAATATAACTTCAATGACTGAATCGCTGTACTTTGTACATGTTTTTAATCAGGAATTTGTCGAAAGGAGCAGGTACGTTCTTCACAAAGAAATGGCTTTATAAACGGTTGCCAGAGTGGATATTTTCACTCGAAATGCTTTGGCTAATACTTGAATTAAATAATGTCTGCATTCACCGAGTCACTTCAGCTTCCTGCAGATAGCTAGCTGTTTGAGCCCATGTTATGATGGAGTGACTGTGAAACTGATCGGTGATTGTCGATTGCTTATGTCAGGTGAAGTGAGTTACTGAGGTCTTCAAGTCTACATGTCAAAGTAACAGTGAATAGGAATTGTT
>NC_090890.1:23398726-23406226 GCF_036669925.1 Montipora capricornis | reverse complement strand
TTTGAACAGTTTAAGAATCGTGTTATCAATACATTTTACTCTATATCTGTTGAGACTGTGAAAAATTTAATACGCTCTATGCCGAAACGAATTGATATGGCGATTAGAAATAAGGGGAAGCGTATAAAATATCAAAGAAATACCACTATTTCCATTCTGTGGATAACTGCGTGAGATTTCTTCTCGCAAAATGTAAACTTTCAGAGACAATATTAACTATCGCACTATTCGCCAAAAATAAGGGGGAAGGGGTGGTGTTGCATATTTCAAAATAGAAGGGGATGAAAATTGGTCCGATGGCCATCAAGACGACGTTTAGCGATTTTTACATAGCAGAATGATTTTTTCCGGTCATTGTATGAAAATGATTCGCCATTCATTGTGACATGATTTCTCTTGGAGCTCCTGAGAAAGAATATTGAAGTACATTGCCTCTTAGTCCTTATCTCAAATAACTACACAATGGTGTCAAAGGAACACGGAACCTTTTCATTCTTTTGCTATAATCTGTTCTATGTACAAAAATAAGCTACCTTTGTTGAAAATTACATTATTAAAATAGATCATTTGTTGTAACGACCTGTCGACCTTCTTAGCGCTGAAACTCAACAATTTACCACTGTGTTGTTAAGTAAAGTAATTATATTACCATAGACTTTAAGAACTATCGGTTCACCATGGTGAAGCTCTACAAATAGCCTTATTGAAAAGCTTAATCAAGAAAATTATCCCTAAGGTGCATGTTCCGTGATCTGTTCTATCACTTAAAACACTTGTAGATGCAGTAGCTTTTGTTTTTGGTTCCTAAAAAAGGCAAAGAATATTCCAAACACCATGGTGAATCGTGTAACACTTGAGCCATAGCAAAGATTAAAAATGTCAACAAACTCGGCGGTATTTACATAAGATCAGTCGTAATTGATTTAGTCATCTTGTGGGAAAATAAGTCGACTAAAACATTTCCCACACGGGGGGACTGACTTCTGCTGTTCCTCGGGTACTTGATGGAAGAGATTGAAGACCCGTCACCTAACCTTCATCATCTGAGTCTCCCTGTCATCAACAACATTTAGCAACAGACATGCTCTCATTTATCGCGCTGAGAACATCTAATTAGCTTAGGTAAATATTATTTCCCCTTTTCAAAAGTTGGAAAATATATTTCTTCAGAAAGTGAAGTTTCACCAGCTACCTCACATTTTCCCGCATGTCTTAATTACTGCCTGTATGTGTCACACATTGCTTTAAATTCCCTTATTTTTATCTTTTCCTTTTATTTTTAAATATAACTGAACAATAATCCGACATCCTAAATTTCTCTTTCTCATCTGTGCGCGAACCAAGGAGGTATATTCCATCAATGATCGAAAAATTCGTCTTGAACAGAAACTGTTATTCTTTCCTCTCTTCAGACTAAATACAATACTCGTCTCAAATCGTTGAAACAGACTCCGTTTCTCTCGAATTTTCTGGAAAAATCCTGAGATTTCTACTTCACACTGTTTTCCCAGAAGATGATTCGAAAAATGATGGAAAATGCTTTTTTTTTACTTCTTGATTCAAACAGATTTTTTTAATATACGCTCATATTTCCTACCAGCCAATCAAAACGCGCGTCTGGCTACATAACCAATCAAAAATCGTGTGATGTCACAGCCGTGTTTCCATACTCTCATTTAAGGACGTTCGCGCCCATTGCTACTGCGCATTTTTTCACGCATGTCACGCATACGTCATGCATCGCACACCACGAAGGTAAACACGATGCTAAAGGTGCAAACATTTTCCACAAGAATGGAACGTGAAAGCAGGTAGCATTATGGGATAGCTGTGGACCCAGGTCTTCTCGGAAATGTCACGCAATGGCGTGACAGTGCGAAAAGACAATCGCTCTGAGAACTTCACAGCGATTTTACTCTCTTGAATGCTTGGTGACCCCCATTTTCTTTCCGTAGATCACTTCCTTTTCTGATTTTGTCTATTTTAACAAAAGACAAAAAAAATCAGTACGTGAGAAGTTACAAATATTTCGCCTTTTATGCTCTCGTGCGACCGAAGTTTTCTTTCTTAGACTAATATGTATCGTTTTTCAAGGTCTATATTACCTCAGAAAAAGACATCAGCTGCAAAAGTTTGTTTAGTTGTATTAGTTGTGTTGAATTGAGTACGTTTACCTGATCTAAATTTCACTAATGTAGCTTTTTTTATTGCTGACAGTTGTAAGCAAAGATCGTCTTAAAATAACGCAAGCTTCTAAAAGTGCACCTCATGTTCTCGAAAACGAGCACGGTGACCCCCCATTTTTTTTGCCTTTTTGGCTAAAGTAGATCATTACCTTTCTGCGTGGCAAGTTTTAAAAAAATCAGTACGTGGGAACGTTTTGGGCGCGAACGTCCTTAAACACAGCTATTGACCAATGTGAGTGGATTCCTCAAACCTTAAAACCTGACTGCTACGTATTGTCTGTTCGGGTCCGTTAATTTTGTTCTTGTCCTGACTGTTCTAGATATGAAGTAGGACTTATATAAAGAAGCTAGGCAGACTTTTGCGTATAGCGATTTTAAGGTACTTTTGTGGTAAAACAGTTTAGTGGAACGGCTCTGCCTATTAGCATATTGCGATGGTGTTTAAAGGTATAATCAATAGCGTGACTCGGGCACGTGCGTATTATCTATGTCGAGTTAAAGGCCTATCTGTGCGAACAGTTGCCAGCATGTGCAAAATTTCTGCGGCGAGTGTTTATAGAATTGCACATGAGAAAACTTATAAGAGGCGCACTTCTGAGGAGACGTGTAAAAGAGGTCGCAAGAACAGGTTAAGTGACCGCGACAAAAGATGACTGATCCGATGCATTACCGTTTTGAGGAAAAGAGAGGGAAACTTTACCTGTAAAGCACTGATGGAGGAAGCCGGAATTCAACAAAGGGACGTATCTGTAAGAACAGTTTCTCGTTTCCTCAATTCACAGCAGTACTGCTATTTGCAGACTCGCAGAAAGGGGCTCATGACAGCGGAAGACCACAGCAAAAGACTTAAGTTTGCAAAGTACATGAAAGCCAACTACGGCCAGGAGATTTGGACAGAAGGAATTTCCTTTTATCTGGATGGAGCAGGATTTACGTACAAAAGAAATCCACTAGATCAGGCTCGTGCACCAAAAGCTCGTGTATGGAGAAAGAAATCAGAGGGTTTGGCTCCGGGATGCATACCAAAGCGCCACAAAGAGGGAAGTGGAGGCAAAGTACTAAGACTGATGGTGGCAATTTCTTACAATAAAGGAGTTATCTGCTGTGAACCATACGAGAAAATGACTGGTCGTTATTTCGCTGCGTTTATAGATAACCATTTTGATCGCCTATTCGCAGCTGCTGACAAAGGATGTAGCCGAACGTTTTTACAAGATGGGGATCCCTCTCAAAATTCGGCATTAGCACGGGCAGCGATGCGACGTACAAACAGTACCTTAATCAAACTGTGTCCAAGATCTCCGTATGTGGCGGTCATTGAAAATGTGTTTCCCATGGTGAGTAGGATGTTAAAAAGACAAGCAGTGCAGCAACAACTACGCCGAGAAACATTTGAACAGTTTAAGAATCGTGTTATCAATACATTTTACTCTATATCTGTTGAGACTGTGAAAAATTTAATACGCTCTATGCCGAAACGAATTGATATGGCGATTAGAAATAAGGGGAAGCGTATAAAATATCAAAGAAATACCACTATTTCCATTCTGTGGATAACTGCGTGAGATTTCTTCTCGCAAAATGTAAACTTTCAGAGACAATATTAACTATCGCACTATTCGCCAAAAATAAGGGGGAAGGGGTGGTGTTGCATATTTCAAAATAGAAGGGGATGAAAATTGGTCCGATGGCCATCAAGACGACGTTTAGCGATTTTTACATAGCAGAATGATTTTTTCCGGTCATTGTATGAAAATGATTCGCCATTCATTGTGACATGATTTCTCTTGGAGCTCCTGAGAAAGAATATTGAAGTACATTGCCTCTTAGTCCTTATCTCAAATAACTACACAATGGTGTCAAAGGAACACGGAACCTTTTCATTCTTTTGCTATAATCTGTTCTATGTACAAAAATAAGCTACCTTTGTTGAAAATTACATTATTAAAATAGATCATTTGTTGTAACGACCTGTCGACCTTCTTAGCGCTGAAACTCAACAATTTACCACTGTGTTGTTAAGTAAAGTAATTATATTACCATAGACTTTAAGAACTATCGGTTCACCATGGTGAAGCTCTACAAATAGCCTTATTGAAAAGCTTAATCAAGAAAATTATCCCTAAGGTGCATGTTCCGTGATCTGTTCTATCACTTAAAACACTTGTAGATGCAGTAGCTTTTGTTTTTGGTTCCTAAAAAAGGCAAAGAATATTCCAAACACTATGGTGAATCGTGTAACACTTGAGCCATGGCAAAGATTAAAAATGTCAACAAACTCGGCGGTATTTACATAAGATCAGTCGTAATTGATTTAGTCATCTTGTGGGAAAATAAGTCGACTAAAACATTTCCCACACGGGGGGACTGACTTCTGCTGTTCCTCGGGTACTTGATGGAAGAGATTGAAGACCCGCCACCTGACCTTCATCATCTGAGTCTCCCTGTCATCAACAACATTTAGCAACAGACATGCTCTCATTTATCGCGCTGAGAACATCTAATTAGCTTAGGTAAATATTATTTCCCCTTTTCAAAAGTTGGAAAATATATTTGTTTCACCAGCTACCTCACATTTTCCCGCATGTCTTAATTACTGCCTGTATGTGTCACACATTGCTTTAAATTCCCTTATTTTTATCTTTTCCTTTTATTTTTAAATATAACTGAACAATAATCCGACATCCTAAATTTCTCTTTCTCATCTGTGCGCGAACCAAGGAGGTATATTCCATCAATGATCGAAAAATTCGTCTTGAACAGAAACTGTTATTCTTTCCTCTCTTCAGACTAAATACAATACTCGTCTCAAATCGTTGAAACAGACTCCGTTTCTCTCGAATTTTCTGGAAAAATCCTGAGATTTCTACTTCACACTGTTTTCCCAGAAGATGATTCGAAAAATGATGGAAAATGCTTTTTTTTTACTTCTTGATTCAAACAGATTTTTTTAATATACGCTCATATTTCCTACCAGCCAATCAAAACGCGCGTCTGGCTACATAACCAATCAAAAATCGTGTGATGTCACAGCCGTGTTTCCATACTCTCATTTAAGGACGTTCGCGCCCATTGCTACTGCGCATTTTTTCACGCATGTCACGCATACGTCATGCATCGCACACCACGAAGGTAAACACGATGCTAAAGGTGCAAACATTTTCCACAAGAATGGAACGTGAAAGCAGGTAGCATTATGGGATAGCTGTGGACCCAGGTCTTCTCGGAAATGTCACGCAATGGCGTGACAGTGCGAAAAGACAATCGCTCTGAGAACTTCACAGCGATTTTACTCTCTTGAATGCTTGGTGACCCCCATTTTCTTTCCGTAGATCACTTCCTTTTCTGATTTTGTCTATTTTAACAAAAGACAAAAAAAATCAGTACGTGAGAAGTTACAAATATTTCGCCTTTTATGCTCTCGTGCGACCGAAGTTTTCTTTCTTAGACTAATATGTATCGTTTTTCAAGGTCTATATTACCTCAGAAAAAGACATCAGCTGCAAAAGTTTGTTTAGTTGTATTAGTTGTGTTGAATTGAGTACGTTTACCTGATCTAAATTTCACTAATGTAGCTTTTTTTATTGCTGACAGTTGTAAGCAAAGATCGTCTTAAAATAACGCAAGCTTCTAAAAGTGCACCTCATGTTCTCGAAAACGAGCACGGTGACCCCCCATTTTTTTTGCCTTTTTGGCTAAAGTAGATCATTACCTTTCTGCGTGGCAAGTTTTAAAAAAATCAGTACGTGGGAACGTTTTGGGCGCGAACGTCCTTAAACACAGCTATTGACCAATGTGAGTGGATTCCTCAAACCTTAAAACCTGACTGCTACGTATTGTCTGTTCGGGTCCGTTAATTTTGCTAAGGAGAACTTCAAGCAGGATCTTCAGGTATATGAATATTGGTCTTGGTAACATTCGCTTCATACTGAAATCTCAGTCAAACAGTCCAAAATATCATTATATTGGAGCGAGAAAACTGAATCAAGTAATATATACAGTATATAGACGACTTGCACTGTTATGCACTTTTCCAGGCAGTAAAATATCAACTTGAAATGTAGTTAAATTTTGTTAGCTTCATAGACACTACTGAAACGATTTACTCTCGCCATTCGATGGAATTGTATAAATCGATCGTTTGTTTTGAAGTTGTAACAGGGATCGCGAGTAGAAAGCCACGGTAACCAGATTTAACTTGATTTCTAGGCGTTTATTTCACAGCAAAGAGCTCGGGATAACACTGCAAGTTCTCTTTCCCTTTGTAAAACTCCTGCGTATAACTCACATATAAAACCCTGTTTAACGACCACGAGGTAAATCTGTTCTGATGGTGGAGCCGATACTAATACAATTTACCCTCTGGATTAAGATTCAAGTCCACAAAGTATCGCTCCCCTCGCCTGTGTTTTCCTTGTTAAGTCAAGTACATCTAGTCATCAGGACAAATCTTCTTGACTATTGCTGCGTCATAGCCTCGTTGGCATACACAAAAACAAAGATGGCGGATTTCAATTGAAGCGTTATTGTTGGCTAGTTAAATACATTAAGCCCAAATGAGTGGTCAAGTATGACAATGCAGATAAAGAACTTTCGATTCAGAATAACTTTTTCTAGCTGGGCCGTACTTTCCCTTTAAGTATGCCGTTTACAGCCAACGGGAAACGGTAGGCTCCTATTTTTCATAAAAGCGTGGAAATTCTTTCATTTTAACTTGTCTCGTTCCTTTCAAACGTTTCTTTATATCTCGAGCTAAGAGGACAGAAATGAGCTAATATCAAGCAGGGTTCTTACATTTTTGGCAAAACACTAATTTCACTCACGACGTTTGCCGTTTGGGGTTAACGTCATGGTTAACCTCTCTAATAGTCGTCTCAAACGTTGATGGCTCTGTTCAGTAATTAATCACTATCCAATGGACAACTGAGTTAGTCGACAGTGGATGCCGTGCTATCCTCTCCTGTTTCTGAAAAACCCAGACCTGATATTTTGTGCGCTACGTTTATTTGCAGTTACTCCTTTTTAGAGGAAAATTATAAAACGTTTCTAAGCAGCTGCGCATGCTTTGCAATAGGTTTTCACTGCTTTGGCCGGTTCCATCCTTCCTTGTACTTCTTCGAAGATCCTATCAGCAAGCAATCATTAGACCAAAAGAGACTTAGTCCTCAGGGTAGTTAACAGCGAGATGATTTCCGGCTCCTACTTCGGATACCGGATGTTAAGACAGGCGTAAAAGCTTTCCTTATGCCAGTGCGCACGTGCAGAACTGGAAAAGAATGAATTGTGACAAAACTCAGATTTCCATGGGCAGTTA
>NC_090890.1:23388726-23391226 GCF_036669925.1 Montipora capricornis | reverse complement strand
TTGGTTTTTGCCCTGAGCGGGACTCGAACCCACGCCTCCCTGATTACTAGTCGGGCATGCTAAGCCACTACACCATCAAGGCTACCACGCTGGCAACGCAGCAGATTAATGAGATGACTTAGCAGCGTGGGTATCCCTAGGGCCCAACTTTCCTTCACTTGAGTGTGTATCCTTGCCTCTACAACCCCAAACAGGGTTTAGAACATATGAAAGTGGAAGTTAGAAATTTCGAGGCAAATGAAAGGTATAGACTATATATACATACAGGAGAAAGGAACACATACCGTGCATTTTACCTTTTCGACACACCCATCTGAAAAATTGGTTTTTGCCCTGAGCGGGACTCGAACCCACGCCTCCCTGATTACTAGTCGGGCATGCTAAGCCACTACACCATCAAGGCTACCACGCTGGCAACGCAGCAGATTAATGAGATGACTTAGCAGCGTGGGTATCCCTAGGGCCCAACTTTCCTTCACTTGAGTGTGTATCCTTGCCTCTACAACCCCAAACAGGGTTTAGAACATATGAAAGTGGAAGTTAGAAATTTCGAGGCAAATGAAAGGTATAGACTATATATACATACAGGAGAAAGGAACACATACCGTGCATTTTACCTTTTCGACACACCCATCTGAAAAATTGGTTTTTGCCCTGAGCGGGACTCGAACCCACGCCTCCCTGATTACTAGTCGGGCATGCTAAGCCACTACACCATCAAGGCTACCACGCTGGCAACGCAGCAGATTAATGAGATGACTTAGCAGCGTGGGTATCCCTAGGGCCCAACTTTCCTTCACTTGAGTGTGTATCCTTGCCTCTACAACCCCAAACAGGGTTTAGAACATATGAAAGTGGAAGTTAGAAATTTCGAGGCAAATGAAAGGTATAGACTATATATACATACAGGAGAAAGGAACACATACCGTGCATTTTACCTTTTCGACACCCATCTCATTAATCTGCTGCGTTGCCAGCGTGGTAGCCTTGATGGTGTAGTGGCTTAGCATGCCCGACTAGTAATCAGGGAGGCGTGGGTTCGAGTCCCGCTCAGGGCAAAAACCAATTTTTCAGATGGGTGTGTCGAAAAGGTAAAATGCACGGTATGTGTTCCTTTCTCCTGTATGTATATATAGTCTATACCTTTCATTTGCCTCGAAATTTCTAACTTCCACTTTCATATGTTCTAAACCCTGTTTGGGGTTGTAGAGGCAAGGATACACACTCAAGTGAAGGAAAGTTGGGCCCTAGGGATACCCACGCTGCTAAGTCATCTCATTAATCTGCTGCGTTGCCAGCGTGGTAGCCTTGATGGTGTAGTGGCTTAGCATGCCCGACTAGTAATCAGGGAGGCGTGGGTTCGAGTCCCGCTCAGGGCAAAAACCAATTTTTCAGATGGGTGTGTCGAAAAGGTAAAATGCACGGTATGTGTTCCTTTCTCCTGTATGTATATATAGTCTATACCTTTCATTTGCCTCGAAATTTCTAACTTCCACTTTCATATGTTCTAAACCCTGTTTGGGGTTGTAGAGGCAAGGATACACACTCAAGTGAAGGAAAGTTGGGCCCTAGGGATACCCACGCTGCTAAGTCATCTCATTAATCTGCTGCGTTGCCAGCGTGGTAGCCTTGATGGTGTAGTGGCTTAGCATGCCCGACTAGTAATCAGGGAGGCGTGGGTTCGAGTCCCGCTCAGGGCAAAAACCAATTTTTCAGATGGGTGTGTCGAAAAGGTAAAATGCACGGTATGTGTTCCTTTCTCCTGTATGTATATATAGTCTATACCTTTCATTTGCCTCGAAATTTCTAACTTCCACTTTCATAGGTCTTCCTTTTATCTAGCTGAGATAGAGGTATATTAATAATAAAATCACCCCTTCTCTTACCACTATATACCAAGCAGCCATTCCTCCAACTCGAGCGCACAGTGACGAAAAACCCACTCCGATGGTTCTGCAAAGAACCAAGTATCGAGGACAGAGAAAATAATGCACAAAAGAAAAAAAAAAACAGATGTGAAAATCCAAGGTATTCACGGTTAATTTTAACTTGTTGAAAAATTTACAGATTCTTACCTGATCACTGTTGGATAAAGTTCAGCGGTGTGGATGTATATCTGGTAATAGGCAGCAGAGATTGTAAACTTGCCGATCAAAGCCAGAGCCATCACGAGGGCAATGTATTCTTCTTGTTTTCCTTGGTCAAAAGAAAATTGTCTTTCTTAGCGGACAAAGTTAAAGAAAAGTGGCTACTTATTTAGTCCACCGTATGAAGAGTTCTTTTTCAATGGTTCATTTCCGAGTTCTGTTTGCCTTAAAAGCGATTTATCTAACAAAACAAAACAAAAAACATTTGAGGGTAGCTCAGTTCACTTAACTTACCAGGACCATGCCTCAATAAGTAATTTTTATCAAGTATTTAGTACTGAACAAATGCCACAAGTGATAAGTTTGCTTTCTCTCTTCTTCTTCTTCTCTTCCTTCTCTTTGCATCGCTGCAA
>NC_090890.1:23381226-23383726 GCF_036669925.1 Montipora capricornis | reverse complement strand
GAGCGTGCAACACGAACGGCCATGTATGACTAAAAAGCGGTAATCTTCAACGAATAAAATCACTCTTGGTTACACACTGATGAGTGCAGGACAAACTAAACGTCCTGTACGAAACAGGCCTGTATGAAAACCAGAGGCAAAAGTATGATCGTGTCCTGATTATTCATTCATTTATAATTGCCCTACCGCATGGTATAGAGCACTCTTAGTACAGCAAATGCAAGCCTACTTTACGTATATATATATATAGCTCTTTGGCATTACAAAGCTTTTGCTTTCATGTCCAAATTGAGCACTCTACTGGGATGAGTCATTGCCGCTAGCAATTGCGCATGCTCACTAGCTCGCATGAGCACTCTGGCATGGCTTAGATGTACCACATGTGTGGGACATTTGGGGTGGCTTTATAAGCTTAACCTCCATCCCAGACATCAGCACTGCAACAGTACTGTCTGCTTCGCTCACTGCTTGCAGTTTGAGCACTCTTGTGACTCCACAATGCAATCCAACAATGTGTAACCGTACATCCTGTGCCCAAGTTCAGGAGTTGCCATAAAGCCATTATGGTGACAACCGGGAGGGCACATTGTATATATATATATATATATATATATATATAGTGAGAATAAAAGCAGTTTACCCAACGATGAACTCCCAGTAAGAGGATCCAGAGGATACGTGTCTCTCCGTAAATCTGTAGATAGGTATAATAAAACGACGAAGAGACAAACTCTTGACAGTTCCAGCGTTTAATCGACGTTTCGGCCTTCGGCCTTCTTCAGGATAGTTTAAAAGTTAAAAATTAAAAAAGCTATATACAACTTAACTTTTAAACTTAACTTTTAACTTTTAAACTATCCTGAAGAAGGCCGAAGGCCGAAACGTCGATTAAACGCTGGAACTGTCAAGAGTTTGTCTCTTCGTCGTTTTATTATACCTATCTATCTATCTATCTATCTATATATATATATATATATATTTTTTTTTTTCATACCTTGGTGTAAAGCAACATAGCATTACCAAGTAAATACACTGAAACTGAAACTGAAACTGAAAGTCAAATCCTACATCTCTACGCAATAAGCGCATTCAAAATATTCTTATGGATGATCTTCGCGGAAATTACGTTCTGTCCCTCAATAAAACCTAAAACAACCAGATACATTCTTAGTTCTTTTTCTTACGTATCAGCTAAGTTGCGGAATGCGCTACCTGATTTTATCCGTACCGCTGAGTTTACTGATTTTAAAAGAGAACCCAGGACCGCATTTTGTACAGCGGCTTTTCTTTTTCATTAACATATCTTTAAATATGATGTATTTAGTTATGTCTCTTTATATGCTATGTAGTTTAGCTGCAAATGTAATGTCTCGAAGATATTAGCTCTTGTAGTTATTCTGAAATTCGAGACGAAATAAACTTTAAGCATGTGTGCATGTTACCTTTAGCAGGGCGCATGCGTACACTTTGTCATCTGCGACTCCTGTGCTTACCATATGAGAGATAAAATGACTGTTCTCGTGAATATATAAGCCATCGAAATCGTACGCTAAATTGTAATGACAAGGGCGGTTTGGAGCTGTGAGTAGGCGTGGGATTTGTCACATATGGTTTAGGGGCCGACATATTTCTCCCTCAATGCCGTACCGGGAGGCAAGGCCGGTAGCAGAAAGCAGCTAAGGGCCAACTCCGTCCAAAAGCGATCGCACGGGCCGAAATCCCGGGATGACTCGTTTGGTACGACGCTCCAGCGCCACGTCTGGAGGTACTGCATCTTTCTTTCTTGTTCAAACATTCCGTCAGCGCATCCGTAAATGTTCAGGCTCTCCGATGCCTACCTAGCCTACCGAAAAAAATAAGATGGATTCCTGGTTTTTTTTTTTTTTTTTTTTTTACAAGGAATTGACCTTGCAGTTGATTCTACATGCATAAACGTAACGTAAGAACCGCGCGTGTCTGGTCTTTTCGAGACAGAGGTGAGAGATGGTTTCACGCGGACTGGCACGCCTAAATGCTCTGTTGTAAACATGGCGGTTCACGAATGAAGTTGTCTGTCTGGCCTTTCTGTGGACGAATTCCAGGACCTACCGATACAATTTGGGCAAATTTTGAAAGCTAAAATCTTCAATGGGTGCTGTATTTTGCTGGTAGGACTGGGTGACCCGACACTTATAAAAAATCGATGAAATGAGAATCGGGGGGCTTGCCTTATCATTAAATGGCAGAATTACCCAGAATTCCTTTTGGGCATGAAGGAGTTAACCGTCCCTGAGAGGCACGCGGAGACTGGCCCTCATCCAATGGCTAAAGCGCGGCCGGAGGAAAAATTAGTGAGAAGAAGATTTCTACTCAGCCACATACTAAGGACCAGCCCTGGTGTCTGCTGTTAAGTTAAACGTAGACTTTTGATTTCTGAACAAGATTTTATTATAGGAAATTCGCCACCAAGTTACGCTTTTCTTTCGCTGTTATCCTCGTGGCAAAAATCTGTCCTTTCCTT
>NC_090890.1:23373726-23376226 GCF_036669925.1 Montipora capricornis | reverse complement strand
CTTCGCCGCTCGTTATTAGGGAGTTTAAGCAAGGACAACGGCAACGTAGCCTTTGTCAAGAACGTGACAAATTTGCACATTTAGGCCCCGTCCACACGTAACGCAACATTTTCTTTCCGGATACGCCTTCTGTCCACACGTATCCCGTGAATTGGCTGGCGAATCCGGAACTTCTTGAATACGCTCTCCAGAGTGGATACTTTTGAATCCGATATGAATCCGGATGACGTAACAAGATCGAGCCCAGTTTCTTACTGTGAAATCCATTCTCAAGATTGCTGTCGTGGGCTTCATGGCTCATGCTCTGTTGCCTCTGTTTCCTTGAGGAGTTCTGAGTACTAGAGTGAATCCGGATGCATTTCGGTTGAGTGTGGACCGGACAAATTCGATTTGAATACGCTACGTGTGGAAAGAAATATTTTTGAATCCGGAAAGAAAAAAATTTCCGGATATGTGCCCACACGTGTGGCGGGGCCTTAGTGGGCAAAAACAATAGCTTTGCACGCCCTGCACGTGCGTTTTTCACTTTTGTTCATTTCGTTGCCGTCGTCTGTAAAACAACAACGTGAAATACCCAAATTTGAGGTTTTATGAAGAACGTCAGCACTTGAGCATAAATCTTCATTTCCTCCCCTAAATTAAGCGCCGTTCCGACCAGTGTCATTCTTGAGGAACTAATAAACCATTGTCATATTAAAAAAGTTGAAATAGTAACGAAGTGATTACAGTGACGTTCTCGTTGCCGTCGCCGTTGCTTAAGTTCCCTATTGTGACATGTTACGGTTGCCCTTTTGTTCTTACACAAAGAGCTTTTATGGAATAACAATATGGCGACCATAACACATCGCAGTCATTTAAGATAGCAGTAGCCAGGAAATCTTCAATCAAATTCGATTGTAAGCGTTCTTTTCTTTGGAGTTTGAGAGGAGGTTCCCTTTTAGAGAAACACAACAGGGAGTCTAAAGGCGCTTTCCTTTTGTCAGAACTGGCCGGCCAGACCCATCACTTTGCAAAGAAAATGCAACCATTTGAAGGAACACTTGCATGATATTCCCTCGTATTCTTCTGGAGGAGTATATATGATCCTCGAAGTGTGTTAATTTCAATGTGTTATAGAGTTATTCCTTCCAAATGCCCGGTCTGGTCGGTCAGTTCTGTTAAATGGAAAGCGCCCTTAGATCATGATCCTACCTTGGATTCCCGTCGCAAAACAGAGTCAAGAAAAAAATGATCATGTAAAATGTGCATCCCCGTTGCTGTGTTTACCGACGTGAAATGGAGGACGGAAAGGTCGATCATCAAAGTTAGACAAGCACTTTAATCAGATCACAGCAAACGTGACAAAATTTGGACTTGAGCGGGATTCGAACCCTGTACATTACTAAGGTTGCAAGTCAGCATACCTGTGTCTCAATATCCCACTGCAGGTTCTGTGACATCACATGTGAATTGTACAAATCCTAAGTTAATCATGAAACCAAACAAGTGTAAGTTAGTTAAAGAAGAAACAAAGCAAGCAAGTCTTTCCTGTTCACACCAGAAAGGGAAGTGCTGTGAAAAAGTGAATGTGGACACAAGAATAAAACAAGGAAACTTTCACTTGCGAAAGCATCGTGCACGCTCTTGTTTTACGGTTTTTTCTTTGTGAACGGGACCAAACGCAAGGCAAACGCAGACACGAGCTTCAGTAAAACAAAAACAGAGACATCCACACATGGCATCCTACTTAGATACGTCTCCTTGCGCTTGAGTCGCCGTCGGCGTCGGCGTTTACGTTTGCCGCTCTAGTGTCAGGCTTTTTAAACGCATGGGTAGCCATTACCATGGAAATGCGCGCTTGCCCGTCCTAGTCATTGGGTGCGGCCCATTGGCCCTATTCCGGAATAAAAATACGAGGAGTGATGACTTGAAACGATCTGTCAGGCGTTTTGAAGTATCAAGGATAATATAGATATGTTTAAAATAGCATTTTAGCAGGTGTTTGACAATTTTAATGTGAATCTCCGTAAAAACGAAGCATTTGTAACTACAAATGAATGAAGGGGGTAGCTCCTAAAGAAACTGTGGTGCTGCGTCGGTGGGGAAGTAGTACACAAAAATTTGGTTTTATCTATGGAGTTGATAATGTAAATTGGCCACCGTTCAATACATTTCATGTATTCCTATTCAATACAATACATAATTGACCGCCCACCATAGGGGCTTTTCAGGGTCAAAAACCAGTTCCAAGGCTATTTACAAGTGCAGCTGGGAAGTTAAACCAGGGACTACCAGGAACAAATTCAGCGAGTGTCAGAGCGGGTCTTGAACCCGGGATCTCCGGATCTCAAGGCAAGCGCCCTAACCACTGCCGGCCACACTTCCCGAATACGGTCAATCAAACGCACTTTAAGTCTGCATTAAATCATTACCCGTGGTGTAACAAGAATTCCTTGGCGTCCCGTTCTTGAAGTTCGAGATAATTTAGCAGAAGTGGTCCCATCAAATTCTCTGTAAAACT
>NC_090890.1:23358726-23366226 GCF_036669925.1 Montipora capricornis | reverse complement strand
ATCACTAAGCTGAGCATTTGACCCTTATAATCACTAAAATTTGATGGTCTTTTGATAG
This sequence comes from Montipora capricornis, assembly GCF_036669925.1. NCBI lineage: Eukaryota > Metazoa > Cnidaria > Anthozoa > Scleractinia > Acroporidae > Montipora > Montipora capricornis. Next base: position 23,366,168 of record NC_090890.1, on the reverse strand, counting down.
CACCAGAGACAACAATCCACAATAATAATCTTTAAATGATTTCTCTATAGTTCATTTTATACATACTCCATTTATAAAGAGTTCTACTTAATTACAGAAAGATGTCCAGCTATGTTGAAATGGGTGGTGTCAAAAAAAATTAAACTGGTTTGAAAAAAAAAAATGGTGTGGTTCAAAAATTTTAAACTGGTTAAAAATAATAATATTTCAACCAGGGGATAAAATTGAACAACAACATATACATTAAAATTTCAATACTGAAACTATTTGCGCCAGCCCTATCAAACCCTGTTCATACAGACTGGTTAGGGTTAAGCTTTTGTGGTTAGGGTTATGATGAAACCCAAAGAACAAGTACCGGTATGCGAAATTACTTCTTCAAAAGAAGGGCCCTTAATGTGTTAAAGTATGTATTGTAAAATATTGTGTGATTAAGTGAACTTGTTTATTATCATGTTCTAGTCTTATTTTATGAATATGCAAATTAAAAAATATGTTACACATAGCTTTTTTTCATTGTGTTTCTAAACTCATTAGCCTGATCAGAATGGGAGCTTTCTAGTAACAGCAGGCTAAAAGCAATATGAATAATAATTAGAAATCCATTGACTCCCGGGGGTTCCCCATTGACGAGTAAAACTATCTGGCGTTAGACACAGTAAAATACTAAGTCTGGCCAGTTTAGGCCGGTTTGGGTGTGAAAGGGATAATTATTAATGAGTTCAAAATCATTTTATACCTTTTTATTAGAATGGTCCAGGTGATCGTTTAGTTCCAAGGACCTCTGCTGATGTCTACTAACCTGGCATTGAAAACATTAGGCATTGGTAAAAAAGTTCTGACAAACCACAGGTTTGTAAAGAGGGGTTTGACATATAGTGTAGATGGTTGCTTTGGAAAAGTGTAAAGAAAATGTAACATCTTTAATAACCAACAATGCAGTAGAATTATTGCTTTATCAGGCCAAGACAACAAAGAAGATGGTGATTTTGCCTGCAGCCAGCTACTTTTGACAACCATGAAAACTAAGAATGACAAAAGGCCACTAGGAACCTCTCTAAACTTGTGACATGTACTCATCTCCTAGTTTTTTTGTATAAATATGTCCAGTAAATCAAACTATCAAAAACTACAAGAATGATCCTTTCTTCTCTTTAAGATAATTAAACAGTAAAGTACAGTGACTTTGTTAAACACAGACTGACAGTTCCATCAGCTTTCAAGACCTGTGGTATCAACAAAAGATTTTTGTACACACTTAACCACCTCCCTTTGCCAGTGCTCTATTTTATGGATATTTCATTAAAGCTAAGACTACTCAGATATGACGAAAGTCAACCCAGAAAATAAGCTAGTTGCTTGTCAATAGGCAAAAGGACATCCGAAAAATCAGAGTCGCAGGCAGAATTCAAAGCACAACACCGGCCAGAATTGCTCCACACATTGAGTTCAACAAATGTTGGGAGAAGGCATAGCTCAGTCAGTTAGTGCGCGGCTTTTGGAGCAAGAGGTCCCCAGTTCGATCCTTGGTGACTTCAAGGTGTTTTGACTTTCCTCTGATCCACGTAGCTATAGCTTTAAATTACCCATAAAACGGAGCACTGACAGAGGGAGTGGGGTAAAGGGCACATCGTCAGCCTCCACTGATACCAGCCTCATAGGTGAAGGAGCTACTGATGCTATTTAAAAGTGACTTTACTTTTAATTACTTTACTAGATCTCCTTGGGAGCTACATTTATTGTACAAATATTGCACAATTCTTATAATAATAATATTATTGTAGCTTGCTTATTTTTTAATATAGACAACATGTAGCACTGGTCTGCAGGCTCTATGAAGTTGTGTGTCTCAAATTGGAATTGCATTATCATTGATGATGAATAGTCCATGCAACCAACCTTCTCTCATGGGTGTTTGCACCATTATCCTCAGATTTACATGGAAGCTAACTTAAGGATTTAATTAGGGAGCCCCTGAATGCAACACAGAACCTAAGAAAGCTGCTCCAGCCCTATTGTGTGCACTAATATTGTTGTTATGCTGTTATTTATAACAGTGACAAGAATGGCTAGACTGTGTATTGGTACTTGAAGTAATATTTCTTACCAAATCTATATCCTTGGGTGACTGTCCACATAACAATCCTTGTGAAGCAGGCGCCATGACTGGTATTCAATGTGATGGCTAGAGTTTGTTCTGACATGCCCTTGCTGAAAACAAAGTGTAAAAGTATCTTCAGTTCATATTTTAATCCAGCAACACACAGTTCAACATTATTTTGTTTGCCAACAAATGTTGACATGTGTCTTATGTCATGTTAAATGTTAGAGAACGCACGCGCTAAAGAAAGCCATAATAAACAAAAATGTTCATATATTCGGATTCTTCATTTCATTACCTTTTCGGTGATATATAGTTTGCTGGAGTTTTACCGAAAATAACACGCTAACAAAAGATTTCCTGGAAGGCACCCCAAAAGGTTAGCAGTAACCTTAAACGGTAGGCACCTGCTGGTATTGTAATGTTATTTTAATACTTATTTCAATTAATAGACAACCAATATTGCAAACAAGAACTAGAGTTTTGAAGAATTCTACAGTTAATATGAAGGTGCTTCGTATGTTTGTGTATAATGCATGTACACTGTTTATTGTCTGGCAGCCAAAAAATTAAGTATTTCAAAAGACTCCTCGTCTGGCACCCTTTGTTGCAAAAATGCGGCAACATCACTTCTCAAACTTATTAACAGTATTTGCTTATTTCCAGTGAGCCATTTTGAATCAGGAGCTGACGCCAGAAGGTTTAGGATTGCGTGTGTGGCTTACCCACGCACACTAAGCTGAAAACCCTTTTGAACCACTTTAACAGATATCTGCTGAGGATTGGATGGAAATTCTACATTAATTATTTGACAGATCAGGTAGGTTCAGGGCCCGGCTGTTCAAAAGCCAATTAACGCTTATCCCAGATTAAAAATTAACCAAGGAGTTTATTTCTCTACTCCCAAATGCTGTTCAACGCTGATATTCGGCAAAACTTTACATTAGAAGAAGTCAATCTTGTAAAACAAAAATAAGCAAAGAAACTTTCAACAAAAAGTTGCAAACATGAAACAAAAGTTTACGCTAATCCTGGATTACGTTAATCGGCTTTCGAACAACCGGGCCCAGGAGAATAACTACTAGATGTTTGTCCTTAGTAATAAAGACCTCAACGGACCTTTGACATCAAAGACTAGCAAAAGATCCTTGAAGACAAAGATCTTCCAATATCTTCAGTTGCCTTAAATGCCCTGCATGGCAGGCGTTAAAAGGGGAAGGAGAGGGAGGGAAAATGGAAGGGGACTGGGGAGAGGGGAAATAAAGATTGTAGATAGGGTGAATCTCGGAGAGATTGATCTCCACAAAACTTGAAAGGAGCTTTAAAATATTTGAACATCAGGCACCAGTTGTTCAAAAGATGGATAGCGCTCTCCCTTGGATAAACCACTATCCATTGGATAAGTCATAGCAAAACCAATTGCCCTATCCAATGGATAGTGATTTACTGATGGATAGCATTATCCACCTTTTGAACAACTGGGGACAGTAATTTAATACTCTTTTAAGATTTGTACATCTTCGAAAATCTTAAAGCTCCCTAAAGGATTTTCATCAGGGCTTACTAGTTTGTTGAAATTTGTCACAACAGAATATAAAGGTGACAGAAATCCCGATTATATTACTCACCCCTCGCCCCCCCCCTCCCTCCTTCCTAAAATGGCATTTAGGTAATAAGATGTAAATACATCCACAAGACATGACTAACCTCATACAAGTGATCCAGATAACGAATCTTCTTTTGATCGTCTGTGGAGAGAACTGATTGAAAATCACAAAGCTGCAACAGAAAAAAAAAGAGAAAAACATAATATTATTACATGTCTAGAAGTAGATCGCAAAAAAGTCAAGATTAGATAAAGGCTAATGGGAACCTATACAGAAAGTTAAAACAGCGACAACTGGAAACTGACCTAGAGAAATCATACAATCATATTATGCACTTTTTGATAAAACAAAAATAGAGAACCTGCCTTGTACAGGTTGCTTTTGTCAACTCCAGTAACTTGTAACATTGGCTGCAAAGGAATATCTGAATCTCGCTCACACCTGAAATTAAGACATTACAAAACTTTAACACCTGTCCTTCATCTTTTTTCTTGTCCATAGAGTAGGCCCAACATCACCAAAATTCCACAGTTTGGAAGTTTGCGTTGGTGTGGTTTCCAAGAACAGCTAAATTAACCTACAGCCTTTTCCCTCTTAAGAGTGCATGCACTTGCAGAAGTAACTCTGTTCAATGCCAGACACTTTTACTTGCAAATTGGGGACATTACTAAACAAGGAAACAGCAAAACAGCAAAATGAAGCACCAGAACACCATGTATGTCCCCACAATATATTGAATACTAACAGAAACCCATAAGAGTTGAAACGTGTAACGGCCCTTGTGTGCTGGGAAACAAGCTTCTGAATATCCAATTTGCTAAGTACCATATTTGGAACAACAAGAGCGAGGGGTTTCCAAATATGGTACTTAGCACTGAAACATTTAACCAGTCAGTTCGCACTGAATACTTTGAAGCTGTGAACACACGTTACACGTTTCAACCCTTATGGGTTTCTGATAATAACCGACAAAGGTTTGATTTAAGATAAAATATTGTTTTAGGCGTTACTACACATAATCGCAGTCTTAATCTGAATCCTAATCTTAATTAGGCCTAATTAGGCCTAAAACGATACTTAATCTCAAATCCAACCTTTCTCGGTTAGTATTCAATGTACGGTGGGGTCATAAATGGTGTTTTGGAGCTTCGTTTCGCTGTTTCGTGGTTTAGTAATGCCCGTAAATTGGGGTTGGTTTAGGGATGAAAGGGTTGACAAGTGAACATAGATCTACAACCACTCAAATTGTCTGCTTTAACCTTCCTATGAGTGACACTTAAAGATCTATCTCTGTCGAACATTTAACTATAAAAAACTGCAATAAAACACATCTAAACATGGTAAAAAATACTAACTTTTTAAAACAAATTTTTTTGTATTGTATAATTTATTCCACACACACACACTTAAAACAAACAAATACTAACTAAATAATGTTGAAAACAACAACATTTTGACATTGGCTAAACGTCATTATCAAGTCAAAGTTATTTTAAAATTACAAATCTATAAATACTAAAAGAGCAATAGCTGAAAGGAGCCTATATAGTCTGGATATTCAAATTAGGCTGGAGACTCTTAATGAAGAGCATTTCATAGACTAAGCAATCAAATTTGACCTGGCACTTTCTTAAGACCTTAAATTGGTTTTCTTTCAAAAGATTTTTCCTAAGACTTGATGATGACGTTTAGCCATTGTCAAAACACCGTCATTTTGAACAAAGCTTTTAGTATTTTTTACCATGTTTAGATATGTTTTATCTCATTTTTTTTGTACTTAAATGTTTTTTTCAAAATCACTTCTTCTCTGTTGAATGCCAAAATATTTTACTTGTCAATGGGGGTAATGCTTCAGGGCATCTGCTTAATGATTGTGTTAGAAATAATAGTGGCTTTTCTCCTTAATCTTAAACATCTAGCTACGTAGATTATAGTTACATGACAGAGTATTACTAGCAGAATAGAGGTTTTGCAAAGCAGCCATGTTGCAAGGCAGGAACAATGAAAATATTTTGTGTTAGAAAAATAATCTATTGTTCCTGCCATGCAACATGGCAGCCGTGCAAAACCTCTATTGCAGTGAGTCTGCATGCACAAATCCCCTACTTCCTTTGTTATACAAGCAGAAAAAGGGACCCTTCAGTCCCTTCTTTCCTTTTTCTGTATGCAACAAAAGAAATGTGCAGGAAACATCTGTCCCCTGGCTAAGTAGAAGCGCATTTGGTGTGTTTATAAATCCTTAAACTTTGAATGTTCATATTTGGAAAAGTCGACTTTATCTTCTTTTGCCCATCTCTGTTTTCTTTTTGACATTTAATTGTATCTTTTGATTGTTACTCACAGTAGCAATAGATCCAGGAATTCATAGAGCATCAGACGATCAGGGACTTTTCTTGGCATATGCTTGATCTGTTAACAAAATGAGGAAATTCAATGCGATACCCCTTATTTCAAAAATTATCCCCAGCAAGTTGCAAAACACTAGAACAAAATCAATATAGTAACTAGTGAGGTAGCCTCCCACGCAGACACTCTTAGGGCTTCATCACACATTACCACCCCCCCACGAGCAGAGGAGCCCATGATGAAGCCCTAAGAGTGTCTGTATGGGAGGCTACTAGTGAGGGCAAATGAACAATGTTTTTTGGTCTTTCTGCTTTTTCTTCTTTTCTTGATGGGTACATGACATTTGTCAATTAGCCTTTCCTTATTTAAGGTTAAACATGGGTATGAAGGCTGGGAACCCAGATTTAGTGAACCAATTAACATTTTAGGAAAGTGTTATCTGCAGTTCAGTTACAGAATGCAAGGCAAAGCCACACATGAGCTGCCAGGGGCTGACCCAGAGTGGGACCTTATCCCAGCTCCTGTAACAGGAAGTAACTGTCAGAGTACTGCTACTCCACCCTGGAGTTAATGCTGATACAACGCAACTGGTTACCCCTAGCAGCATGTCCCCAGTACCCGTTTGTAAGCTAGTGTGAAGATTTCCTTGTCTAAGGAAACAACATGGAGACAGAGCTGGGCCTTGAACCAACAACCCTAGGGGGTGGGCGTCCAGCACACTAACCACTTTACCACCATGCCTCCACATTCGCAGAGGAAGAGGAGAAAATGGAAGGGGCAGAAATAACCCAGTCTAAATTGAGGTGCAAACATTAGCCATACCCAGGAAGGAGTGGGTAACTGTATTGTTTTCCAATGACATTTCTTGACCCACTCCTCATGCCAGTGTGATGTCACGTAGTAACGGTCGAAAGTTGAGTCGCTTGAGTGGAACGCCATCGAATCAACACTACCAGAGGTCAAGAAAGACAAAACCTTACGACAATTACGCTATTGCTGATCACTAACTGCATAGTAAGTGTAACCTTCTTTATCTTCTTTAATAAACTATGATAGCGCTTTGTGAATTAAATTGTTAGTTATGGTCGGATTTGTGTGGTGGATTAAGTGGCGGTATCTCCATGTTCTCTCTGGGACCAGCATGTCATCATAAATCAATCATGTTTTCTATCTGCACTAAGCAACAAATAGCCTCCAGAATAAAAGGTTTTCTTCACTGAACAATTAGATGCCTAAATTACACATATTTTTTGGTTGTTTGACTTAGAGTGTGAGGTGGTCGCTGTTTTCTTGATTTCTCTTCAGCTTTCTCGTAGTTTATCACTTTGTATGCTTCTTTGTGTGTTTTTATTTTTTTACTGTCTTCAACCTTTTTTTTCTGACAGCCC
>NC_090890.1:23351226-23353726 GCF_036669925.1 Montipora capricornis | reverse complement strand
TGACAATTGACACCTGAAATACAATCATGCCTCACTGCCCGCAATCACCATGATACTATAATAAGTAATAATTAGCATCAAATTTACCAAGCGACCAAAAGAACTCTTCACATATTCAATAAGAGAACACTTTCTCATTTTGAAATTTGCAGTGTGAAATTTTTTGCTACAACTTGAACGATGAACTTCAAGGTGTAAGAGAAAGACAATACATATACCCCCCAACCGAGTTTGAGGGCCGTACTGTACATTACTGCCCACATTTTTCCTCCTTAGATTTATGGCCCAAGCGTGTGGGCCCAAGTGCACGGGCCATAAATCTAAGGGGAAAAAGGGGAAAAACATAAGGGGAAAAGGGGAAAAACAAGGGTCCATAATTTACAGTATGAAATGAGAAAATGAGGTTAGTAAGATATATTTTATTACATCTCTGGGCTAATCAGCCACGTGGGAAAGGGAACTAGTTGAAGTCAAGTGGGAGGTTTACCTGCTGTATAGATTTGAAAAATGATAAAACTTCTTTGACTTCTTTGCTTGCAAGATTCAAACAGTTTTTATCGAAATTTCAAATTTAGCGGCCCGTACTGTAAAATACAGACTGCTAATTAAGCCGATCACAGAGCTCATACTCTCTGAGAAATATAATAAAAGAATGTGAAAGCAAGGGGATGAAACTTACAAGGGAAAATTTTCAACTGTTCTTGCCAAATACATGGCATTTTTATAGCAAGCTCCTTCAATTGTGGAAAATAACCACAAAAAACGTTGAGGCATCCTGGCTCTGCAAATGCCCTGCCTTTCATTGAAATAATTCTGGACGTTGCCGATAACTGCAGAGTTAGACAGGTTATATGACAGGGTTAGATAAACAGAACAACAATTATTTCACTGACTAATGATGAATTCAACACTATAAACTTTACCTCAAATATCTGTTTGAAAGCATATCCAGAGCTTTTCCAATTACTTTTGAATTATAAAGAGCATCATGCATGTTATAAGTGCGATGAATATCTCCATGCAAACACTTGATATTTAACATGATTAAAAGCTCCTGCGAAATAAAAAAATGTAAAAAAAATTAAGATAACGAAAAGCTGAAAGATTTGTACCTATTTAACACATTAAATTATTCGTGAAGAAAAAACCCAAATAAATAATAATTTTTTTATGAATTGACAGCTGTGCATAACGTAATTGATTCAATTTTCTTCGTTAAAATATATTCTAGTAATATTGTCTTCTCTTGGAAAAATGAAATGGCATAAAAATGGCATAATACATGTAGGTTGTTTTTCACCCTATGACCCCCCAAGCAGGCCATACTTACTCTGTCTAATGCCAGAGTATTTTACTCTGTCTAACGCCAAACAATTTTACTCGTCAATGGGGAATCCCTGGGAGTCAATGGGTTAATGTTTTCTTTTTGCCTTGCCAAAGGGTTTTAACTAATTCCCACACCACAAACTCTGTGTATAATGAAGAGAACTGACCTTAGTGACACTGCGAGAGTGCATTGAAGAACTAAGAAAATGATGATAATTTTTGTTTCTGAGGTCATATAATCTCTTACCTATGTTATTCAACATATAAACAGGAAACAAAAAGAGAAATTGTTATTTGGCACCTTGAGTTACTTCTTTCTTTTGCTGAGATCAATATATTATTAATCAACAGTTTTTCTCTCAAATTGTCATGCTTTTTTTCCTCAATCTCCAGATTTCTGGTGGTTTAGGGGTCGGGAGGTCTGGGTGATCTTTAAATATTGTTCATGTTAACAAAAGGTCCCTAGATGGACAAATAAGATGACTGGACACAGTTTTTAAGCTCTTATACGTCCATTTCTGCCACATTCATGTAGCTTTTGCCTGGAAGCTCAAATGTGCTCACTGATAAGTGCTACCATGAAAGTTTATATTTTTGACAGTTAATGTGCTCTGCAGGCTGTTACCATGGTAACACATCCAGATTAAAACAAGACCTGAAGGATGCTTATTCCTCATTTATGCAAAGTTCACTCTTTTTTTGCAGCATTTCCATACTTAAAATAATAGAAATAAAGTAGGTTTAAAAGCTGTTTTCATAGAAATTCAACAGATGGATTTTTCATAATTTGCTCATAGATTTTTTTAATAATTTTCACAAATTTTTGTCCAATAAATTTCCAATCATTTTCTTATAGACAACTCATTGGTAGTCAGAACTAAATTCGCAATTTCAAATTTCTGCAAAATCTGATGATGGGTTAATTAGTGAGAAATTTGATAGAACAACCAACAGCTGTTGCATCCAGGTCACAATATTTTGAATGAATGCACAGGTGCAGAATTTTCCTAAGTTCTTCCGAAGGCTTTTAAATCCAACAGCACCATAATGTTTGTGTAATGGAAGTGATTTTAAGCCGCACTTCCAAGACCAATGCCAGAAGGGGAAAAAAAGTTCTCATCATGCTCGCCAAAATCCATGCCAGCCTTCAATAAATACCACCTGACCACAGAAA
>NC_090890.1:23343726-23348726 GCF_036669925.1 Montipora capricornis | reverse complement strand
TCAACAGGATTCGAACACATGACGTCTGCGCTCGACCACCGAGGCAACTCAGTTGAAAGCAGGTTAATTTGTTGGACTTATGTGTTCCCGTGAAGGAGTCCATGAATGAAATAAACGTATATTTGAAGTGCAGGTGCACTTCTTCATCAACCTTGAACCCAGGCTCTCTCTCCCTAACTCCAACGACAAGAAAGATGTTTTTTCACAAACAAATAAAAACTCTTAAAGAATGGAATGATTTTCGTTCAGGGCCATACTTAAAAGACGTCTATTCGAATTTTTGAATAACACGTTCACACCGTTCGTAATCCGGAAACTACCCTACTTAACTGGAAAGACGGCAAATCAGAAACACGCTTTGTAGTTCAGAATAAAAACGCGTCCACGCGTTCTATGCGGATTCAAAAATGATTACGTCAACACGTGACGTATTCAAATTGAATTTGCCCATCCACACGTATCCGGGTTCTTTCTAGTGACCAGGACTCCTCTGTGACTATTGGCCACAGAGCATGCAGAGCATACACCATCAGGATGAAGGGGTAGTTTCTAAAGAAACTGTGGTGCTGAGTCGGTGGGGAAGTAGTATACAAAAATTTGGTTTATCAACGGAGTTGATAATGTAAATTGACCACCGTACAGAGATTCTAAAAGCTAGAATCTCTGTACGAATCTCTGTACGGTGGTCAATTTACATTATCAACTCCGTTGTTAAAACAAGTTTTTGTATACACCATCAGGAGTCGAGTTGGCGAGAAGAGACTGGACCTGAGTTTGTAACGTCATCGGATTTTAAAGTACCCGACGTTTTTGAGACGCGGAAGGCAACCGGAAGTGAGTTGTTTTCCTTTTTAACTTGTCTTCACGCAACTACAGTTATATTGCTAAGTTTCTTTTCTCCATGAGAGATGATTGGTTTAAAAATCTGGGAGACAAGCGAAATATTCACTTCCGGTTGTCGTTTCCCTCCCTAATATCCGGATTCGACCGTCCACATGATTCCAAATTCTTTGCGTATTTAAAACTTTCCACTCCGGAAAGCGGATTCAAAAAGGTTGCGGATTCGGAAGCCGGATTCGCCGGATACGTGTGGACGGAAGTCGAATCCGCAAAGAAAAATTGCCGATTCAAAATATCCGGATACGTTTGGAAGTCGGCTTTCAATTAATTTGTCTCCTCTTTCCACAGGCAGCCCAAGCTCGGTGTACGTTTTATAGAATTTGTATGGTGGGAAAATAAGCTGTAAATGTAGAAATAAACTTCGCTTACCTCTACGTACAGTTGTCCTTGTCTTTTCTGTGCAATCGGAGGGCAAACTGTGTCCGTTTTAGCCGGGTTTGTGGCTTTCAAATTTTTACGATGTCGTTAGTTGTCATTTCCCCTCACTAAGAGAAGAAAGGCTGGTGACTCGCGGCGATCTCGCCCCACGAATTGCCCTCGCATCACAAAGCAACGGTCCGAATCGCCATAAAAACACCACAGTCTTAGGGCCAGATAAATTTCCTATCACATCAACTCCACACTGGGACCACACAGCGATTTTAAGTGGATAAATTCCAAATAATGTTCGGCTTTCTATAATCTTCCCATGCGTTCAGCTAGATGTGTGGCTACGGCCGTTATAGCTGGATGGCGATCGTATTACATTCTGCACTCTCATTGGCCAAGTGTTTCAAATTGTCCAATGAGAGAGCAGAATGTAATACGAAAGCTTAAAGTTAATTTTCCCATACAAATTCTGTATGGCTGCCTGTGCTCTTTCCTGACATTCCAACGACAATTACAAATTACGGTTATTGTATAGTCCATTACAAACTACTTACAGAAGGAACATGTATATCTGCATGATTTCATCATGGCAGATATGTTATTTGTGCAAGCTTCCTTCATGATGATCTCAAAATGGCAGAAGTAAGCATCAGCCTCATCTACGCATGGCAATTCCGCCATCTGTGCAAGTGCTAGTCGGATATCTGCGGTTGCACCTAAACATAGAGAGGAGTTTACAAATAACTGGTATGAAACTAGAGGTGTATGACAAAAAATAAAAAAGAAAGGCGTATTTCCTGGTGTTTACAAGGCTTCAATTATGCAAGGAAATTAGAACTCAGCAACTGAATTTAAGCCTAGAAAATAACTGCCAAGAGTTTGCTGGCTATGATAACACCATTTCCGGCTTAGTTTTTCAGCAGTTAGGCCGTGTTTTCACGACAGCCGTTGTCTCGCTTAACATTCCTGAAAGTGGTTTGTTTGCAGACTTCGTTAAGCGACTTAAAAATGTTACTTGTTTGCAGCGACAAAAAACTTGTGTAGAGCACACTGAGGCGACATGTAGCAGGGACGTGTTGCGGGGACACACACATGAAAATGTTGTAAGTACATGTTTCAAGGATATGTTGCAGCGACATGTCCCCTCGTGTGAACTGATACTTTTGTAACTGTGCAACACTAATCTGGGGGTTATTTTGTCCCCGCGGCGTGCCCCATGAAGTTCAGCTGGTTCAAATTCATGGGACACGTCGCAGGGACAAAATAACCCCCAGAACAAGGGCCGGTTGCTTAAAGCCTGGTCAGCCCTAATCGTTGGTTAAGAGGTATCAAAACCTATAGGTTTCCATGGTATTTAACGCTGGTTAGCGCTAACCATTCTTCGAGCAACCTGGACCAGTTTGTTATCGGACAGTTCAATGAGACAATCACAATCAAAGTTGTAGTTTAAATCAACCAATCACAACCTTGGTTTCAGTCACCATAGAAACAGTGTACAGACTCCTAAATTGGAGCTTGCTTTCTTTCTTTCTTTCTTTCTTTCTTTCTTTCAGAGCGACAATAAAAAATTTACGCTTCTTTTGTCAGTCTTTTAATGCAAATTTTCCCTTTCTTTCATAACTTGGAAATTGTAATTTTTTATGATTAATAAATTCCGTCTGTGGCTTTCGCCCAGTTGTGCACCATTGAGATTAGAGCTTGTGTAGTTGATGACTTTAGTTGGTATGGCGCCAAACTGGTTTGGATTAATAATATCCAGAACTGCAGGACCCACGTGATTACGCACGATAAATTCATCTGTAAAGTAGCTGAGGAATTTATCGTGCAGTTCTGAATATTATTGATCCAAACCACTTTGGCGCCATACCAATTAAAGTCATCAACTACACAAGCTCTAATCTCAATGGTGCACAACTGGGCGTTCCCCAAGGCACTAAGCTCGGTCCTTAGCTTTTCCTGCTGATGATAAATGATCCGGCTCCATCCATCAGAAGCTCAAGCATGGAAATACGTGGACGACACAATACTGGCCGAAGTTGTTCCGAAGTTCGGAAGAGTAGTATCCAGTGCTCTGTCATCGAGGTGGGACAATGGACAATAAGAAACAAACGCCATTTGAACGCGGATAAATGTAAAGAGCTAATCGTTGACTTTAAAAAATCAAAACATCGGTTTAATTCTATTTCCGTCAACTCCAAAGAGGTCGAGTTAGTAGATCATGCAAAAATCTTGGGAGTTACCATTGCTAGGACTCTCCAGTGGAATTGCCATGTTCATGAAGTCATAAGAAAGGCTAATAAGCGCATGTATTTTCTCATTCTGCTGAAGCGCGCACGGGTTCCTATTAATGATATCGTTAGTTTTTCTTCTACTTGCATTAGGCCTGTATTGGAGCATTGCACGCATGTATTCCATCATGCTTTGCCAACCTATCTAAGTGACGAACTAGAGCATGTACAGAGATGAGCTTTGTCAATCATCTCTCCAAATGGCATGCCTTATCATGAAAGGTTTTCTTTGTGTAATCTAGAGACCCTCAAGGACATACGAAGCGAACTATGTAATCAATTATTTTGATTCAATTATGTCTGATCCATGTCACAAGCTAAGCCATCTTTTACCAGACCTAAATGAGTTTAAGGTTAAGCACCCTGTCATCCGTACAAAACGCTACATGGACACTTTTATTCCCTCAACGTCAAATAGATGAGTACGTAAAGCCAACATAGTTTTATCATTGTTAGATATAGTCTACTAATAGGTATATAGTTTTTTTATTCATACTTATATTGTAAATAGTCATGCAATTCAGCCTTTCGACCGCTAGATCATATTTTTAATCAACCTATCTATCTATCCAAGAGGACTTCATGTCGTCCAATTCGATCTGTAATCATAATCGTGATAAACAAATCGGACTCCCGCTCCGCGGTCGTCCAATTTTGTTATAACTCGTATGATATATTACAGATCGAATTGGACTCCACTCGGTCCTATTAACATTACAAACTTGGCCGGGTATTTCAAGTTGCTGTTCTGCAGACGACGGCAAAGAAATGGACAAAAGGGAAAAACGCAGGTGCAGGGAGTGCAAAGCTTTTGTTTTTGCCCACTAAATATGCAAATTCTTGACGTTCTCGTTGCCGTCGCCATTGTCGTTGCTTAAGTTCTGGTAGACTTTCATATACCGGACTAAAATGGCGGGGGACAAAAAAACATAGACTAGTAATTAGCAATCTGAGATAGAGGTATCGTCAAAGTTTTAGAACATTCATGGGAGCCAATTCAGAGCTACCTTAAATAATCGAAAATATAAGGTAGCTCTGAATAGCCTCCCATGAATTTTTTAAAAATTGATGATAGCTCTATCTTAGATACCTAATTACTATTCTACAATAAAAAATGGAGGTCACTGTCACGAAATTTCTTTTTTCTCGCTTTTACATTAATTATGTATAGTCACCGTTCGTTTTTCTCTATCATTCTTCCTGTTCTCTTCACAAGTTCCATAGTTCAGTGTTGTTAATTATTCGTATTTCATAACGGTGTTAATGAACTAGTGTTGTTGTACCATTTCTAGTAGGAAAAAAGTCTCACGTTATAAGCTAAATTAATGTACAGTAATAGTATAAATTTTTGTAACCTTGAGATACGTTTTGGTTGGTGGAGCAGAAAGTTTGCAGTTGAGAAAAGAGCAAGAGCTTTCGAAAGAAGTTGGAAAAGAAAAGTAT
>NC_090890.1:23331226-23338726 GCF_036669925.1 Montipora capricornis | reverse complement strand
AAAAACATCCAACACTGTTGGGCCCAACATTTTGGGTCTGTTTGCATGGCATGTTGGCACTTGTTTGGGACTTGTTGGATGTTGTTGCGTGTAGTTTGAATCAGGTCAAACTTTTGGCTCAACAAGTTCCAACATTTCTTTTTTTGTTCTGTTACCCGGGTGAAGCGTAACACCAAAATGTTGTGCCCGTTTGTATCTTTTATGCTTCAAGCAGTCATTTTAAATAGGTTACATTTTTTTTCTTTTCTTTTCGCCCAAATACTGGGCCGAACAACCGAGAAAGTTCGCAACAGTTCACTGTCAGGGGCATGACGGCTTCCCAGATTTTACGTCAGCCCGAAGCCAGTGAACTCATGCAAACATTCTGTAAATCATTATATGAAAATACAAGAGCGGAAAATGAGAATATGTACTAACCTTCACCGTCTTCGAAATCATTTCGCATTTTCGACAGCACTGAAGGGAGACCCGAAGAAAATCGAGTGAGATGTAGAAGAATTACAATGGAGAGCACTTTACAAAATACCATGATGTCAGATGAATTTCTTCGTTCCTGTACTGAGCGTAGAATGTGTGTCCCTTCTTTGATAGCTTTTCGCTTAACACCTTCCAAATGAAGGTCCTTAAAAGAAATAATAAGTCAAATTATAATTTCAGAAGAAAATAAACAAGGTGAAAGGTGAGGCAGCCGAAGAGTGCAAGCAGACGTGCGCAAATATCCTTGTATTCGCGTGGATGATTCGTTAGAAATAGCAGACTCACTTGATTCCGAAGATAGCTTTTGCTCAGTTTGTAGTAATGTAACAACAACAATCCTTCTCTGAGTACTACACTAACCCGAACTATCCTAAGTGATCGAGTTATCATGTGAGCGTATAATTCGGTACTTCATATCAGAGCATTCATTTCAAATACAAAGGTTTTAATCTAAACCGATGCATTTTTGTTTTTATTGTTTTATGCGAAAAGGCTGCACGCCAAATAATTACTGTAACTCATTCGAAATCATACTACAGACAAAGTTGCATTCAAACGTCAGCTGTCTATCTATGCGCTTCAGACCTAAATTGACGAACCACACAATAAGTCACAACAAATCGTAAATCACCTGAAATGTCCGCTGCTTATTAAATACGCAACGGAACAGGCAGTTTATAAGAAAAGTTTGCGACGCGGAGTTTCCAAGCACATATTTTTATGAGGAAGTTCAAGAATATTTAGCTCTCGGCCTTGTAGCGGAAATAAGTTGTCAAATCCGGAAATTCGCTAATCAAGCTCACTTTTCTGTGGGAACCGCCTTGCCAGCTGAAAGACAACATAAAAAGCATACATTTTCAACGATTCCTAGGGAACTGACCCCGGGGAACTGACTGTCTCCGTCACTCGTCAGAGTGGCTCGGACGGAGATGAATCCAATCTTATTATCAACGAGGGAACTTAGTCAAAGATGTGATTGGTTTGCGTAATTAAAAAACTGAAGGTTTGGATTCACTCTGACGAAGGGCTAACGCTCGAAACGTCAGCTTTTAGAATCTCTGTATGGTGGCCAATTTACATTATCAACTCTGTTGATAAAACCAAATTTTTGTACACTACTTCCCCACCGACGCAGCACCACAGTTTCCTTAGA
This sequence comes from Montipora capricornis, assembly GCF_036669925.1. Lineage (NCBI taxonomy): Eukaryota > Metazoa > Cnidaria > Anthozoa > Scleractinia > Acroporidae > Montipora > Montipora capricornis. Next base: position 23,337,096 of record NC_090890.1, on the reverse strand, counting down.
AACTACCCCCTTCATTCATTTGAAGGTAAAAACGGTTTCGTTCATTAGAAGAGGAAGTGAACACCACGTCTCTATGTATGAAATGAGAGATTTTCGTGATCACGGATATTTAGCGATTACGCAATCTCGAATTAATGAAAGATTGACTGCATTACAGTCCTTTTTGCAGGCATCCGAGACGAAGCCCGAAACGATTAGAGAACAATCTCGTTCCCAGGGCTCTCCTCTGTGGAGAAAAGCCCTGGGGACGAGGACAAGCAAGACAAACTTTCACCCATGCCACCATTTTCCTTTGTGGTAAAATGACATAAAGTGAACTGATTTCTTGCCAAGAAATAAGATTAGAGATGAATACAAAGAAGAGTGAGAGAATCGAACCCATACCTACTAGCATGCATGGCAGGCGTATCTTAGCAAGCGAGCGCCAGATATATTGCGATCGAGCGCAGAGCTCTCAAGTCTCGCGCATTTCGATGCAATCTCACGCTCTCACGCCGAAGACCATTTCTCAGGCAATGGCACTTTTCTAAAAGGTAACTCGACCTTTTAAGCTTTCAGAAGTGCTCATGAATTCCGAATTCACTCCTTCACTGGCACTGAACTTCGACCAATGTTCATTCTGTTCGGGTGCGACCAATTTTCTTGTTTCTTCAGGACTTTCACCCGTTAATATATGAATTATAGCCTGATATCTTAGCTCAGGCTGACCATAATAACATGGGTTCTCTTAGCAAGCAGCATGGAAGAAACAAAATGGCGGACTCGACGGTGCATTTCCAGCGATCTGAAGTGGTTAGTGCAAATTTCAAAAATTTCCTGGGGAACATGCCCCCGGAACTCCCTAGAATTGTTTGGAGCCTCCGGCACAAGAAACACAGGGCACTTGCGCCTTTGGCGCAATCTCCAGCAAGCATCTCACGCTTTGGAAACTTTAAGACTTGAGTACTCTGCGAATGTTTTGGTCGCCATATTGGAATGGAAAGAAGGAGGAAAGCATGGAGCGAGTACAAAAAGTGCACTAGCGAGGTGGTAGGGAGATTTACAAAGCTGTGAAGAGGAGGGAGACGGGAACATGTTTTTTTCTTCCGTCCACCCTACCCCCTTGACTGCATGATTTATCATTTCGTTACTCGCTCCATGCCGACCTTGACCTTGCAAATCCAATATGGCGACCAAAACACTCGATCGGAATTTTTCTAGCACTCGCTCACTAAAAAAGCTATGCAGGCTAACCCGTACCTTATGCTTTCCGCTACCGCCTATATCCGTCAGACTAACGCCAAATGACGGTGGCAGGCTGTAATTCCCTATTTTTACGACGACACTCGACAAATCACTGAAAGGCGAACTGTTCAGTTGATTCCTAGACTAAATACTCGACATTTGCTGTTACTCTATGAAGTGACTGTCGTTCTTCTTAGTTCTAGTGCATTTGATACTGAGGATTTTCCTTTCGTGTTGAGAGCAAATGTTGCGCGAACCCGTTGCTACACAATAGGCCATTTCCGAGTTTAAGCCTGCCTCATCTTCAAAACGAGTCTAAGTGCGAAGTTTTTGTTATGAAAATTTAGTTTTCATTCATATGTAAAGTAGAACTAATTACCATTACAAAAACTTCGCAAACTCGCTTTGAAAAGGAGGCAGACATGAACTCGGAAATGGCCTATTGACGAGTGTTTCGTGCAACTTGAACTTGTCTGGTGATAGCGTTGCGGGACAAGTTGTACGCAAGTCATTTGAATTTTGTGAAATTACTGTTGTAGATGCTAAAGCTCAAAGAAGTGAAAGTAAAAAACAATTGAAATTCTAACGAAGAAAAAGCAACCGCCAAATCTTACTGCAGACAACAGAAAAGCGTATAAATGGCCCATCAACGCAACAAATTGCAGGGGTAAAAAGTTTTTCTTTGTTTAGAAATGCTCAGTCAATTAAAATATCTAAGGTCCAGTTCAAACGTCGAACTTTGTAACGAACGTAATTAATTCAATAAAGTGCATGAACGGATCGACGTTTGAATCAATTCGACCCATCTAATTTGGGTCGACCCAAGAATTAAGTTCGAGTGGTCTACATGGGAAAATCGATTGTGGAGCGACTTTGATTCAAACGTCGAACTTCTCATGTGCTGAATAAAATTCCTGCGTTTGTATAATTTATTTTTGTGTCCCACAATTCCCTTCTTTCACAAAAGCATTGTACATCGTGATTAGAATCAACCCTGTGAACTTTACTATAGTAAACACCCGCATATAAGAGCAAGTGGATTAAGAACATCAGGCTGAAATTTGGGCAATTAAGCACCATATAAAAAAGAACAAATTCAGCCTGATAAATAAAACATGTTCATAAGACAGAGGGAAAGGGCATTAGGATAAGGAAACAATACAGTACAGTAACTTACAGTAACTTATATCAAAGTACTATGGTGTTTAGGACCATTACAAACTACAAATTCTATTACAAAACAGCATTGTAACCTCTAGTAATATATAATTTGAAATATTTCTGAAACTAATTTTAAGAACATTTTAAGAACACTTTCAGGCTGATTTCTCACTAAGCACCCCTCAAATAAGAACACGACCTGAAAAAAATGTTCTTATATGCGGGTGTTTACTGTGTATACAATGAAGGGATTTAAGTTCGTTACATGAAAAGTTCGACGTTTGAACTGGGCCTAAGTCCTTAAATTCGCGACAGATTTTATATCAACGAGCGAAATGATATATGAAATCAATCATATCATGATTAGTGCATGGAGATGGTTATGAAACTCGGCAAGTCTTTTTGTTTCATGTTTTTGTCTGTATTTTTGACCTTGACGGTGCACAAACACACTTTCCTTCGAGAAGATAACCAATCAATTCTTTCGATGAAATTATGCGCAACTAATTTGCAAACCCGTGCGAATTCGAAGCAAAAACAAAAGATTGTGCACTGTCACGATCAATTCAACATCGATAGCTTCACTAGATTTTCACTAGATTTTTGACCGGAAGTCTTATTGTAGCTATAGACTGAAAAGTTTACGAAGTAGACATCTAGGCAACAGAAAACGAATTCTTTCTTCGTTTATAAATACTTAAATGTATGTGTAAAGAACTTTGAACACTAAGCCCTGTGTTCTACTTGCGTCCACGAAAAACCGAAGTTAGACGTGAGACAGTTTGCGAAGTCCTTTATTCTTCCTCTTTCCTAACGAGGACAGGGTAGCTGTAACTGATTTTTTTATTTGCTTTGCAAAAGAAGGTCGACCGCAAAGTTTGGACGAATGCAATGACCTGCAATCAGAGTTGGAGAACTCTCAAATTCTCGTCTTGATCATACCAAACTTCACAAAAAGCCAGTGTCTTGCTTTCGAGCAGGCCAATTTTCTGACAACCTCGTAGAAAATTTTTGTCGCTATTTGCGACTGGGCCATACCTTTAAAACCAAAAAACGCGGTTCGAAAGACTTTGCTTACCGATTCTCCCTGTGATTTCTGGCTTACAAGATGGTTTTTATACGTATTATAAGTGGAATGGTTTATCGCAAGAAGTTTAGATTAACCTGCGTGTTTTTGTGTCAGGATAAAAACAGCCTTACCTTTTGGTTAACAGCAAGAGCTCAGTTTTTGAAACGCGTGAGGTGACTCATCAACGGTCTTTTGGTGTTGTTTAAGCGTGTACAGCTGACTTAGAAGGATATGGTGAGTGCCGGAAAGAAATTCCTAATGGACGACGCATTTACTTAGTTGTGTTTTAACGACAATAGGGGTGTCTCGTAAAATTAATAGCAGTTGATTTATTTAAAGAACTTACAGCCGATGCTCGTCTGCTCTTACGAAATGATCATCGTAAGTAAGAAATATTGACATTTTAGAATTTCTTGTCATATGGTCGATGTCTTCTTCTCACTAAGATCAAGGTTATTAAAGACATCAAAATCAATGCCGAAAAAATTTATAAAAGAAAATCCGGAATGATGTCGAAAGGAACTATGTGGGCAGTCTGTTCATTAATGACCTAAATTATGTGATTTCTGAGAAATTAATAATCTGAGGCGGCGGTTAAACTGCTGACTGTAGGCAACATCCGCGAATTAAAGAGTACTTTCCGTTTGCGGGAAATAATTGTATATTTATATGTCTGACTTCACAGAACTTTATAGAATAGCCTGTCTGAATAGCTATGAAAACATCTGAAGAAAGATGACTGTAAGCTCGAATTCTTGATTTTCGTTTATATCCCGTAAAATTATTTATTCCTTTGTCTTTTGTTTCTCAAAAATATTTTGTTTCTTGCACACTAGAGCGACCTAAAGCTATAGCAAAGTCTTATTCGTGACTGCGGGCGTAAGTCCAGTCCGCTGGGGGTAAATTGATCATTGTAAGGCGCCCTTGAGACGTAAGTGATAAGGGCGCTATATAAATGCACCACTTTACTTTATTTACTTTTTCCCGCAGTGTGCGGTGGCGTTTTCAGCGCTTTTCGTCACCCGTGCCATCGGCCCCGAATATTCAACAAGCTGAATAATTTTCGACACGAGCGAACATTCCTCCAAGTGTGCGGGAGTGAAAAGCTACCGCCCTTCTTAATCTCCCTTCCATCTTACATCAAGACGCATGCGTATTGTGCTTAAACGCTTACCGTTGTCAAACATGGCCGATACTGTAGGGCAAGAACGATACTCAAGCCCAGACTCCAGCATATCAGATGAAGAAGAAATTTTGCTTTTACATCTCTTACTGTGACGAAGACGAAGACGTTTGAGAGCTGCAAATAACAAAATAAGGACAAAAAGTTGGATTTCCCGCCAGCAAACATAAGGAGCGTGTGCAAATATATTGTTCGTGAGCTGAATTGTGCGGACGCTGAAAAGTTTAGACAGTATCACAGGTTGGACAGAGCTTCGTTTGAGGGCATTTGCCGTCATGTTCATTCGTCGTATCTCCAACATTACGGATGCGTCTTGGTGTAAGATGGAAAGGCGATAGCTTTTCACGCGCGCACACTTGGAGGAAATGTTCACTCAAGCGAAAAATTATTCAACATTTTGAAATGATATTCGGCGCCGATGGTGACGAAAAGCGCCTAAAGCGCCACCGCACACTGGGAGAACTTGCTTACGCCAACAGACGTCATGAATAAAACTTTGCTATGCTAATAGCTCTGGACCCGGTTGTTCAAAAGCCGATTAGCGCTAATCCCAGATTAAAAATTAACCAAAGAGTTTATTTCTCTACTCCCACATGCTGTGCAACGCAGACATTCGGCGAAACTTTACATTAGAAGAAGTCAATGTTGAAAAACAAAAATAGGCAAAAGAAACTTTCACCAAAAAGGTGAAAACATGAAACAAAAGTTTGCTCTAATCCTGGATTAAGTTAATCGGCTTTCGAACAATCGGACCCTAGTATACGCCGGGCTTTATTAACCTTAATTCGATGCATTTTTCTTTTCCCTCTTATTCGTTTCGTTATCCCTACTGTGGACCCGCAATGTTTTGTTTCGGATCCTCTTGGTTTGTCAAGACGGTTTTCATATATATAACAGAGTTAACTGAATAGAGTGTAATGTAAAGTGCTAGATTTCTATCCCATATGAACTGATCTACAAGGTCAGTCGGTAGAGCGGCGGAGATCTAACCCGAAGGTCGTGGGTTCAATGCCCACCCTGGTCAGAGTTTAACTCTGTCCTTGTGTGGGCCCATTTCCATCAGTAGGGCTAACGCGCTCACATGGTTCATATGGGATAGAAATCTAGCACTTCACATTACACTCTATTCAGTTAACTCTCTTTAAAATATAAGTGCTACACGGCCAACGTTTGTATAAACGTAACCTTTCCTTGTACTTGTACGATTTCCGAGTTCATGTCTGCCTCCTCTTC
>NC_090890.1:23308726-23326226 GCF_036669925.1 Montipora capricornis | reverse complement strand
GTTCTATCTTTTCCCTTCACATGTTGAAAATGCGGATTGCAGTATTTTGTTTGTGAATGTTCATCAGTATTCAATATTGTGAATGTGTATTACCTGAGTATGTTCCGACGTTTAGAGGCATACAGATTACAGTAAACGCCTCTATTTAAGCCATATCTGATACCTCCAGGCCCGGGGGAGGGGGGGCACTTTAGGACTTTCTGGATGGGGATGTGCCGGTGGGACCCTGGAACCCTTAGCCTATACCAGAGCTAGTTCAGCTTTATTTTTCTACCCTATACTAGAGTAAACTCCCACCGATTTCCGTCTAAATTCCGATTCTTGACGGTTAATAATATCCACAGGTGTTTCATGATAGCCATTTATTGAAACTGTTGAGGCTGAGTTACGTAAACTTAAAGTGCCCTTAACCCCAAAATATTTTTTTCGCTAAAATGAATCTTTGCACCTGTTCGAGATTTGCGGCCATTTTTTCCTTTTTCTAACAAATCCTGCCATTTTATAGGCTTCGAAAGTTGCGAAAATCCAAGCATCTTTTGTTCACGACCGAGTCAGAAGGGGAGTGGGTCTATTCCTGATGTGACGTCACAAACTGATTTACATTGAATTAACTCTTTGTAAACATGCATGCAAAGTAGATTGTGACGTCAAGTCAGGAATAGACCCACTCCCCTTCCGACTCGGTCGTGAACAACAGATGCTTGGATTTTCGCAACTTTCGAAGCCTATAAAATGGCAGGATTTGTTAGAAAAAGGAAAAAATGGTCGCAATGCGTCTCGAACAGGTGCAAAGATTCATTTTAGCGAAAAAAATATTTTGGGGTTTCCGGATCGAGTGGTCCGGGTTCGTGTCCTGGCTGGGAACATTGTGTTGTGTTCTTGGGCAAGACGCTTTACTGCCACGGTGCCTCTCTCTACCCAGGTGTATAAATGGGTACCGGCGACGTTAATGCTGGGGGTAACCCTGCGATTGACTAGCATCCCATCCAGGGGGGAGTAGAAATACTCCTAGTCGCTTCATACTACAGAAACCGGAGATAAGCGCCGGCCTGAAGGGCCTTCTAGGCTCGTGCGCAGGCTTTTATCTCAGAGTAAACTGCTTGAAAACCATACCCTTCACAGCGACACATACGTTTTTAGTCCATATATGGCAGTACCCCCTCCCCCACCCGGGATCTGATAGCAAAAATGACGGCTATCAACATTAAGATTTGACCGGATTTTCGAAAGGGAACAGGCGCAGCTGTGAAATATTAGGGCAAGGTGTGATAAACGATGTTTTTTAGCGTGGTTTTACCCAAAACCGTGGCCCCAAAACTTTGTTTCTCACGCCTTGCCCTAATATTTCCCAACTGCGCCTGTTCCCTTCCAAAAATCCGGTCAAACCTTAATGTTAGTGGTCGTCTGGTCTTTTTTGCCATCAGACATGGCTTAAATACAGGCGTATAATGTATTATTGTAAAACGCTATTTGATGAAACGCGACGGAGAATAAACAAGTTTTACATATACAGTTCGCAGAGTGCTGTTCACTAGTTTAGTATTTTTTTCTTGTTTCTTTTTTAATTGTTTGGATGCCTCTAAAAGTTGGAACATACTCTGGTAAAACAAATTCGCAACTTTGAATACTGATGAACATTCACAAACAAAATACTGCAACCCGCATTTTCAACATGTGAAGGGAAAAGATAGAACCCATACCGGTACCGGATGTGGGATATCGGATGTTGGATGTCGGATGTCGGATGTCGGATGTCGGATTTTCACAACTTTGTTGTCGGATTTTCAACAACACCTACAAGCTTCAGCCAACGGACGTTTCGTTAAATTTCTGTTCGGAACTAAGGCCTTTAATCTCCTATCGAACTTTCGTGATCTGAAAAAGTTAACACCTGTTTCTTTCTGATTGATAAATATGTCCTTGTGAGTACCAAAAAAAGGCCAGCTATGAGTTTCGGAAAGGATACAATGCCTAAGATTTTTGTGAGGTAAACAAAAATACCCTACTAAATCCGAAAAGCTTCAAGTTCCCCTAGAATAATCGAACAGAAAAAAATTTTATAGCGCATCCGAAAATAAACCTACAAAGCTTTAAAGCACTCAGTAGACCTCAGAACAACATTTAAAAGCACTTGAGAGAAAATCGTCCCTGGGTGCCCCTGATTCAATTACGTACATCCGCAGCAGAGGCTGCGAGCCCTTGATTTTTGCCATAATTCAGTAACAAGAATGGCAACAGATGGTTGCAAACAAGACCAGCTTAAGACTCTCATTTTTTGACAGATCGTATACAAAAACGTAAAACAAAACCAAATAAGGTACTGTTTGCAGGTTAGGTTTACAGATGCTCTGGTGTTAAAGTGAAACTCGTCGTTAGCTTTCCAAATAAATCGGAGTTCTTATTTGTTTTCAGGGACGCCCAACGACTAATTTTGGTAAATATCCTATTAGGAGGGAAGGTTTGCTAGAATTTTGGAATATTGGAACTCGGATGTTTTAGGCGCACTAAGGCCTGTTCCAAATTTCGCGGACGGCAACCGGAAGAGAACATTTCGCGTGCCAGGACAGTGGTGTCTCCCAAATATTGGTAATCTCTAGTGGAGAAAAGATACTAATCAATGTAAATGTGGTTGTGTGAAGACGAGTTAAAAGGGAAAACAGCTCACTTCTTGTTGTCGTCCGTGCCTCAAAAACGTGCGTGCCTAAGCTCCCTAATGTTGGCGCGAGAGGCAAATGCCGCGCCGAGAATGGGGAAGGGCGCTGTGCACCCAGAGGTCGAATAGCCCACTTTGAATATGTTAAAATTCAGTCCCAAAGAAAAGACATCATCTCGAGGCTCTGGGGAATAAACTCATACAAATCCTTATATTTATTCCCCAGAGCCTAGAGATGATGCCTTTTGTTTAGGACTGAATTTTAATATATCGAAATTGGTCTATTTGTTTCAGTCGAACTATGAAAACAATGAAAATAGACCAGCGGTTGTCTAAATAACCTTACTGTAAATCAAAATGGTGGAACCTGGGGTTGATTGTAATGTATTTACATAGTGTTTGAATTTATTAATTTATCTCGGCACGGCTGTAGTACGACGTTTGAAACCAAGTCGCGCTACTGCCGTGTAGTACGACAGAGCTTGTCGTGCCAAACGGAAGTGGTGCGACATGGTTTGAAATGGGCCTAAGATTATGAACAGTTTTCCGAAAAGATTTCCTATAGGTATTTCGGAACAGTAGTGAAGAGTCTGAGGAGTGCGTAGAAATTTCAAAACCACGCAGAAGAACGCTAAAATTTTACTGAGCTGAGTAAGAGTCAACTGTGACATTGGAAATAGTGTAAAATATGAAGAAATATAACTTTTAACATTTTCGCCAGAGTTTGTTCGAAAAGCGTACCAGTAAAGCAAAAGTCCCCTATGTATATTTAAATGTAAAGTTCTTGTTATTGAATGGAGCACCGGACAAAGGAAAGGGGTCGTTTGACTGTACGTCCAACTGAACATCTGCGAGTCTGTTGAAAGGCTACTGGAAGGACGACTTTCTGTCTAGTGCACATGTTACGCTCGTGTTATAAAAATCTATACGCGGCGTGTACTCATGATGTACTCATTGACTGACTGAGTGGGGAGGGCCGGACGGGAAAATATTTGGCTCGAGGTCATGGGGTACGGACCGAACACAGCGAGGTCCGTGTTCCACGAACAAGGGACAAATGTTTTCCTGTCCGACCCGACCTGAACTCAGTCAATGAGCATTTTATCATATGGGCTTTTTACGCTATTCATGACCACCCAGAAGATGAAGTTTGGACAAAAAAATTACAAATTGGCACAGAAAGATTATCTTAATGTTGTTTTGTATTTGCTTTACTAGCTGTAAATAACTTGGATGTTTCGAAGAGACGAAGTCCTCTACAGTCGCACCGCAAAGAGTGTGTTCCTAGTAGGGCCGTACGGCTTTTTCCGGCTCTCCTCGCGCTAATGCGTATGGCCCTCGTACGAGGATTTTCCCAGTAGTTTTACAATGAAAGCGCGCGCGGGTATGATAAAAACCAGATTGCCATGCATAAACTCGGATCAGGAAATCATCGCCTTCATATTGAAAAAAAAAAGCATAGTGTACGAAAGACCCCTAAAACTTTGAAATCGGAGTTTCCCCGCAATAAAAATGAAAGTAAGGATAAAAGTTATTTTCGACTCTTTTGTAATTTTTTTTTATAGTTTGCGTGTTTTTTTATGCAATGAAATAACTGACAAATAAACCCAGTTTAAAGTGTTTGATACTCAATCAAAATTTTATTTCTTTTAGCTTTGATCTTTTTTGTCGGGCTGTAAAAAAAGCTGTCGCACATTATTATGAAATTCATTACATGACGACAAATGTTATTTCAAACAAGAATGAAATTTCTTTAATCTTTAATTTGTATAATTTCGTATAGCAAGCTAATCCGGCCATAGGCGGTCAGACATGTAAATGTGCTCCCATGACCATGACATCGAGAGAGAAAATACAAAAATTAACACTAAAAAAGGACATCATTACAAATAGCGAATATTAATAAGGTAAATGATTACAAATAGTAAGTGAAACCAAATTGGGAGGGGAGGGAGGGAAAAGGTGATCCAAAGGCGGACATAAAAAAGGAGTACAGGTAAGAGAGTAAGGATGGAGGTAGAATACGCCTCACAGAAAATGCCTGAGCTTGGGAAAGACCGCTGTAAATATCGAACGAAAGGCATTAAATTTGTCAGCGCACTCTTTCCATAGGCATTCCATAGTCAGAAATTTCAGCTGTCATCTCGCTAACCCTGGGGAGTTATATAGGAGTTATATGTTGCGTATGGCTCGCGGTAACGTAGGGAGAGGCTGACTCACGTAGGTCATTTGTAAATGGTATTTTAACGTTTCCCGTTTTGAACTTAATTATCGGAGAAGGGATGGCACAGTGATGAGAGCGCTCGCCTCCCACCAATATGGCCCGGGTTCGATTCTCAGACTCGGCGTCATATGTGGGTTGAGTTTGTTGGTTCTCTTCTCTGCACCAAGAGGTTTTCTCCGGGTACTCCGGTTTTCCCCTCTCCACAAAAACCAATATTTGATTTGATTTTAGTTACTTTCGTTAGTGTCCCCAGTTAGTACTCTTGTGCTAAATCCATTGACACTTAAATAAATTTATTATTATTATTATTATTATTATTATTATTATTATTATTATTATTATTATTATTACTATTAGATCCTCCTAGGTGTTTCTAGCCGATGATCTTGCCACCCTAAGTTGGATATCATTGTAGTAACACTACTGGTTCGGTTTTAGTCGTTAAAAACAAAGAAGGCTGCGCGACGCTGAACGAATTCTACGCAATTAATATCCTTCTGTGTCTATGGAGACCAGGCAACCGAGCGGTCTTCACACAATGGGCAGACAAGGGTCAAGAAGGCCTTTTCCTTAACTACGGTGCTACAGGATGCTACGGTGCTAATAGGTTTTTCGGGATCCCGGATTTGGCTTTTTTGGAGCGCGAGATTCGGGATTCTAAAGAAATATGGGAGCGGTATTCGGGATTCCATTTTTGGACGGGACACGGGATTTAGAGTTACTACGAAGCGAGATTCGGGCGAGATTCGGGAAACCGTCACTTTAAAGCCCCGAGATCCGGGATTTCCTGCGGTAAGAAATTTAAAATAAGTTGAACTTTGGCTGTCGGCAACTCGGACGGAAACAACCGGAAATTCAAGCTGACCAGTCTCCACCACGCAGACACGTACCTTTTGTGACCCCTATGGCGTGATTTTTGTCGTGAACTTTGGCCGGTTAGACAAAGGCCTCGTGACCTTTGTTACTTGTAACCACATCACGTTTTATATAAAAAGTGTCTCGTTTATGCTGTAGTGCATAGGCTAGAATTATACTTTGTGGTTTTCGAAATGTTAGCCTGCGAACGCAGACGAATTTCCGGCGGGCTATCGAAATGTCGGACAACACCTACACGGCTGTTCGTGACGTACATGATAGTATTGGTTGTATGGCTCTTTTTTATGAGAAGGGAAAATGTTTTATTTTTGCGGAAAGAGAAATTTCGGGCACAACTTTCCCTGAGTGTCAACTTCCTTCTCGGAACGGTTTCCCGGTTCGGAAGATTTATTGGCTGCAATAACAGAATTATATCCTAAGCCATTGCTGATTTACTGAAAAATCTGAAAACACACGCGACTGAAAACACTTAACAATTATTCCATAAGCGCGCGTTGGATATGAGATGGTAAATAGCCAACGAGGCGCGTAGCGCCGAGTTGGCTATAACCAGTCTCATATCCAACAAGCGCGAATGGAATAATTGTTTTATTAAATTCCTTCAACTCCAAAAATTTGGAAGTAAGAAATACGAGCGGGAAAAGCGAGCAAATCCGAGCGAAATCGAAAAAAACTTGATGAGAACTGATGCGATGTTGTGTAATACCTTGTTGTCAGACAGACGCAGGCTCATCACCTAAACATTTCTTGCCTTTTCGCGTACTTCTAAACGTCGGAATTGATCCAAACTTTCCACAAAAAAGTTTTTTTTCTCCTTTTTGGCTTTATTCAAAGAGAAATTTGGCATTCCGACAAAAACATTTTTAGTTTAGCAACGCTTAACGCAATCATTTACCATATAAGGTCAAACCAAGGTATATGAGCTGATAACCGAGATTGAGTGAACCAATCAGAACACGCGAAATGCATTATCCGAGGTTGAGAATTTAATAATTAAAGTTATTATTTTCATGACCTCAGAGTTTAAGCTTCATTTATACGGCAAACGTGAAGCGGCAGCGGATGACCTTGTGACCATTTTCCGCCGGTTTTTCTCGGTTTGCTATTTTTTATGCTAATTAGGAATGATCGTATACATTAGCACTCGTATCACGGGCAATCATCGCCTTTCCATGAAACATGATGCTTAACCTCTCAACTGCTTAATTAAGGACGGTGCCTACTAATTCAAAGGTATTTTTGCACGGTTTCCTGAATATGCGGGAAAAGCAGATCTTAACAAGTTTTATTAAAATCCAAAAAGAATATTGAGGGTAACCACGCATTTTTCGAAGATAATTCATCAACAATATTTGTAAAAACCTTTAAAATACAAAGCAATGTATGGCGTTCTTTGCCAAATTGCATGGTTACCCCCAATGTTCTTTTTGGATACCAAGAGCACTTGCTAAGTTCTACTTTCTCCGCGTAGTTTTGAACCACACAAAAATATCCCTGTATTACTAAACACCACCGATAGGAAATCCGAGTATTTCGAGATGCGCAGAACGTATCCGCAATAACAATAGTAGGCACTGTCCTTAAATCTAAACTTACAACCGAGTTTAACAAAGTGGAAAACACAAATTGAACAAATTCAATTCTACTAGTAATGGACAGTCACACATCATTTCGGTTTCAAAACTGTGATTGCGAATGCTACAATTTAGGTCAATTGGATCATGAAGGTTGGTAGAAAAGACTTACAAGGTGTAGTCTAAATTAACTGTAGTTTTATCATAAATACTCTTGTTTTTCGGTCATTTTAACGTGATCAAAATCAATAAACAATTGTTTATAGCAGTTTGTTTATTTTTATTAATCAACTGTATTTGTAATTGACTTTCGACATCATGCTGTGACGTCATGACCGGGATCGGGATTGGTCGATAAAAGTGTTCGGGATTCCGGGATGAAGGGAAAATTTTGGTCGGCATGGCGGGATTGAAGAACCCTATTGGGGACCCTCATCATTTACATGCAGAGAACAAACTGCATTGAACACGATGCACAAGCCCACGAATTTCTCTTTGCCTAAAATGCCAGGTAACAAATTGCTTTTGGCCTATTACAAGACCTGTGAGTAAAACCACACCAAAAAGTTAGCTCACTATAATAAGGTAAAACAGATATCATTTTCATAATGGTTATGCTTTACAATGTAGCTGTGTCACCGAACACCCAAGGTCAATAATTTTGCTATTATCCCAACAGCAAACACTTAATGACTGGCCCTGAGGGAAATAGTTCATTTTGTTTCCTGAGAATCTCAATGTTCCCCCGAGGCGCAGACGAGGGAAACAAAATGAACTGTTTCCTGGGAGACCAGTCATTAAGTGATTTGTTATATAGCACAAAAAGGAAAACGTGCAACGGCAACATCAACGGCGGTCGTCGGTCAACATTCGCGGGTAACAGTGCACTGTTACCCTCTGACGTCATAGATTTTGCACTGTTGCCCGCTCAGAGACAGTTTTATTGTTAGATGTCATGTGACCTTGAAGTAACCAATGAGTGCACGTGCTGCTGGGGGAAATAATTCAGCTATATAACAAAATAATTATTACTCAATATAACACACTTTTGTTGGAAAAACAAGATCAGCAACACAAATCAAATGTTGAATTGAGAGAAGAAAATAACATGCTTCACAAAAAAGGACAAAGTTATAGAGACAACACAGTTTTCGACAAAAATATTGGACTGAAATAAAAATTAATACCATGCACATGTAACCCTGTGAAAAAGTTCCCAAATGCCTAAATTTCCAACATAGGTTTTAGTCAGAGCAACCTTTTCCTTATCACAGACTAAACTCTTATGGTCGTTAATTTTCTTTCTAGTGGGAATAATATTGAACAAAACAAATAGTGTATTGTAATAATCAACTGATGTATGTTTAGTATTTTTTCCTTTCATTTTCCTATATTTGTTCATATGTATCTGTTTGGAACAAGTTAGCAGAAAATTGGGGAATCCTCTCAAAAGAGACACTTGTAATACCACTGGCAGTACGAAATCCTAACATTACTCAACAACAATAGCAATATTATTTGTGTTCCTTTAATATATGTTTTACAACTAAAGGAGACACTAAATTTAGCTCTCTTGGCACCATATAATTTCACAAGTCACTAGTCAACCACTAAACAAAAGGAGGAAAGAACTTTTATGATCCAGACAATTGCAAATTGCGGAATTCTTTGCATCGTTACCTTTTCCAACATACATTTCTCATAAAAGACTAAAACCATTAAAACACTTCAATTATAAGGAAAATAGTACAGATAGCGGAAGCATTGAGCAAATAAAATGATTGCTGTATTAAAGCCTTGTGTTTGTTTTGTTTTGTTTTGTTTTGTTTTTTTGAAATCCTTGCGCGCGCTGTGCATTGCGTTCAACTGTCCAAGCCTTTGGAAGAATGTTGTCGTGATTTTCTCCCCAAGATATTCAGTATAAATATTCGCTCACAAAATACGTTTTCTGTCGTCACGAAAATCAAGGACCAGAACAGAACTCTCCGATCAGGGATCATTTCGCCAGGCCTTAGTCTCGCGCTTCTTACGATTAAGCGCTGCAAGGCCTGGGAACGAGACTGCGAACTAAAAATGCGGGACAATAGAGGTTTTGCACGGCAGGAACAATAGATTTCCGGAAATTTCGGTGGAAATTTCCATCGGTTGAAAAACGTGTTCCATTTAACTCGGGTCAGTTCGCCGCCAAGCGATTGCGATTTTACGCGCCAAAATTTAAAAATGTGGCCGTGAATAGCCTGGAAGTGGTAAGACCTTTCAAAAGTTGTAAATGGAACACACATTTCCGTCGGAAAGTTTCCAACGGGAAAAGAGGACTACCTTTTCAGAAGTTCCGTTTATTCCGGAAATTTTCCAGTGGAACGAACCAAAAACGTGTGTGCCATTTACATCCCAACCGGAATTTCCGGAAAACGCCCTCTTTTTCCCATTTTGTTCCTGCCATGCAATATGGCTGCCGTGCAAAACCTTTATACGGCTGATATTGTCACAGGCGAAGAAGTCAGGAGGACGACAGCAAACTGGCCATTTTGCCGCCAAGTTTGTTTTAAGGTTGTCGTTATGTTAACGTATTTTATGCTTCTTTCATGGCGATTCATCAGCTTGCTGCTCTACAGCATTCATGCCACAGATTGCTTCTTCCGGGAAAAGGTTGCTAGTTATCGCTGCAAAAACTTCACGACGTTCTCGTACGCAAACGAACTGGAAATAAGCTGGCAAGTGAGTTCGTTTATCAACTCTCTGATTGTTATTCTTGTTCTTGTGACAGTGCCTAGCTATGGGGGATATCTTTCCGCTCTTCGAAACAACTCGAAACATGCCCAGTTTTGGTCGCTTGACAGCTAAACGGATCGAAAATACAGCTAACTAATTGACTGGCAAGGACCAATTGGAATGCGCCTTTTTCGATCTGAATCTCATATTACTGTGGCTATATAACCCACTTACCAGTGCGTTTCTCGGCGGAATAGAATTGAGTTAAACACTCTACTGTTCCCCAAGAAAAATAGTTGTAAATAGCAACTGACGAGAATCGTGAAGATTCTCAACCGCGGTCTTGCTGAAAACCACACTGAATTCTTGCTTCACTAATGGACTCCACAGATGACTAAAGTGTTGCTCTATTGCCTGGAACGAGTCCATTAAACACAGCATTGGACGAAATTGCTTTACCTGGAAGATACAGAGATGGAAAAGTGCGAGGAAGAAATAACGAGCTACCAGCCCCAAGCGAAACAGCCTGACAGATCAGTAA
The DNA here is from genome assembly GCF_036669925.1 of Montipora capricornis. NCBI lineage: Eukaryota > Metazoa > Cnidaria > Anthozoa > Scleractinia > Acroporidae > Montipora > Montipora capricornis. Next base: position 23,315,646 of record NC_090890.1, on the reverse strand, counting down.
AGCAAAGACAGAGAGACAACAGGAAAAGAAAAGCAGAATCAGACAATCTTTACTCTTTGGAAGCAAAAATCAAGAGAACTGAGGAGTCCATTGCAAAACTACAAAAACACTTGGACAATAAAACTTGTCCGAAGTCGCTACGTTACACTGCGCGGGCAAATATCCCGCCGGACGAACAGTTCAAAAAAGACATTCAGGCGGTTAAACTAAAAGCAGAGCAAGGCTTCCTTTCAGCGCTAAATAGATTTAACCTCCGCCGCCTTGAAAAACAAAAGACTAGGCTTCGTAAGGAGAAAGGAAAAACTGTCCGAAAGGGCACTCCTAAGAGAGGCTCTAATACAAGAAAATTACAAAACCAACCGCTGTCGGCGGATATCAGTGTTAAAAGCCTAGCAGCTCTTCTAGGAATGGATTCCGAGAAGGTGCCAACAGTACTGTCAACATTGAAAGCAGCTGTAAGCAATAAAAATGTGGAAAAGTACAAATGTCTTTTCACTGAGTGATTTGATAACACTACCCACAAAGAAAGCGCAAAGAAGGGAAAATATAAACTGACAAAGAAACAGATGAAAACAAAAAAGCGCAATGAACGCAGACAAGTACTACCAAAACAGGTAGACCGGGAATTCATTGACAAGCGTGGCCGTTGATTTCGGCGCCAAACGTCAACGATTTTGGTCACGTGGCTTTGTTTGTCCCACCAAGAAGGTGAACCCATATGGTCACATTCCAGTGCGTGATTGAACAATGGCGTATTCTGTAAATAGCAAAGGGTGAACTCTAATTCGCGGGAAATCCATAGATGAAAGCTTAAGAGGAAGCATTTTAGACTCCATTATAGCGGAAGGCGGAGACCCGGCATTAGGATTCTTTCCTGGAAGATATTCCGATGTTGCCGATCGGTTTAGAGTTTCAAATCAGTTTGTTTCAAAGTTGTGGCAAAATTTCTGCACCACTGGTGAACATTTACCGTCTAAGAAGAAATCAGGTAATCCTTCACACCTTAAGCCTGAGGACGTACAGTTGATGGAATTTCTTAAAAAGGAGAAGCCTTCCCTTCCGTATGAATCGATTAAAGAAGTGCTTGAAAACTATAGTACATTAGACGGAGGAACGTCTTTATCAGCGATTGGAAATGCTATCAGGTTTAAGTTGCCTGAGGGACCTTTTACTAGGGAGCGGCTAACAAAGGCATCTGTGGAAAAATTTACCCCTGCGAACACTCTTTACTGTCAGCAGTTTCTAAATACTCTGAGTACTTTGCCAGCAGAAAAACTCAAGTTCTTTGACGAGGCTGGTGTTCACACTGGGACAGGAAATACCGTTTATGGAAATTCTTTCAGAGGAGAAGCAGCGGTTGAAGTAATTTCTGGCAATAAGAAAGGCGCAAATGTAACACTTAACCTATTGTGTGGACTGGAAGGAGTACTTTACGCAAATACTGTGGAGGGAGCTTCAGATTCCACAAATTTTCTTAATTTCTTTGCCGAAGCTGGCCAAGTCACAACACCACTCGGAAATTCCGCCATTGAATTTGGCGATTACATCATACTTGACAACTGCCCCACACATCGATACGAGACTGGGAACATTTTGCAAAGATGGTTATTGCAGATGGGAGCACAAATCATTTATACTCCATCCCTTTCACCAGAATTCAACGTTGCAGAATACGTTTTCAATAAAATGAAAACTGTGTTAAAGAGGGAAGAATTAGGACGCCTCTTGCGGGAAAACGTTCATGTAGCAATCTACGAGGCGTTAGAACTCGTAACTACTGAAGACATGTTTGGTTTTTATAAGTTTATATTGTAACTGTTTTAATTAGTTCATTTCTCAAATACAAAAAGTGTTTTACTGTCCCAACTGCACGTGTTGGCGACCGAAATATTGTTTGCATTTTCGAAATCTTTTCCGACTTTTCGCAGCAGAGAGCAAAGGCTGTAGATTCTGAAAGCATGTCGCTGGCTATTGTAAGCAACGTTTGCGCTGTTCGTTCGTGCAATGTAAGGTAATCAAGGATACAATTAAATGTACATGATGTACGCAATATTGTATTTTATGCGTTCATTCTGCTCAGTTGATTTGTTTGCCGACGTGACGGCCGCGTGTTTGTTTACTTTACCAGCTTCGCTGCATGATTTGTTCAGTTGTACAAATATCACATGAAATTTTAATACTAGTATTTCTCTGAAAACACGTTTCACTTCTTTAGCTACAGTATCCAAATTTCAACACATTTATGTGAAAATCTCAAGAGTTACAAAGTACGTTCCTTTTGAAAACACAACAAGATTCTAGTCGGTAATTTACACAGACATTTCTTGTCCCCATATTCGTAATTGACCGGAAACTATTTTGGGTTTTTCAGTTCGGACAGATTAAGCAAAGCATTTGCAGCATCGTTAACCTGAGTTCGCTCAATCTCGTTATCATTTTCACCAATAGAAAGTGTTTGGGCAATATTCTCACCGGCATTAGTTTGCGCCTCATTGCGGAAAGTGGTACTTTCCTTGAGTGCAGCCGCCAGTTGTTCCTCTTCTTCTTCGACTGTCAACGGTTCGAATTGACTGCTTAAAGTAACGTTACTAAGACATGAGGCAATAGGTTTATGCTGAAGAGGTTCAGGGCTTTCCGAGGGCCATTCGATACCTTTTAATTCCCACAAAGTTCGCACGGGGTTTCCTTGGTATTGGGCTTTCTGTTTCAATTGACCTAGACGCATGATCTTCTTGTTATATTCAGTCAGTGCCTCAAGTAAGCTTACATCAGCTGAGGGGATTTTCCCCTTAAAGTGAGCTTCAAGTTTCTTTAAATCCATGTTTACCTGTTGCCAGTTTTCAAACCCTTGAGAACTAAGGTAGCGCGGTTTGCACTCGTTAATCAATCGAGATCGCATAACACTCGAGAACGAATTTGTTGTTTGATTCTTCAGTGCAATTTTCGTTGACAGACCCCTTTGCAGTTTCTCCAGACTTTTCTTTGCAGTGTTCAGTTCGTTTACCGCGCGAGAAAGAATATCTTTTTCATCTTTGTGTTTGTTTAGGTCTCCACAAATTTCTACTGATTGGCACGGGTGAGCTTTGTATGGGCAGTTGAGCCTGTTGTGTCTTTCGCGCCGGTGGCAGTTAGTACAGGCAGGTTTCGAGTAATCTATTCCCGCTTGTTTTCCGTATTTCGCTGACAACTCCTGTACTTCCTTTTCTTTCTCCATCACTTTTTTCTTCTCTTCAGTTACTTCTTTAGTTTTGTCTGATATGAGAAGATCTAAAGGAGACATAAACTTGCAAGGCGGCCCAGTGTTCAGTGCTCCTTGTTCAGGCGGACCACACGTAACTAAACGCTGTTGTTTTCGCGGTGGAGATGACAACGGATTGATTCTTTGCGTCTCGGCTTCAGGAATCGGAAAATGGGTAGAACAATGATTGGATTCTAATACAGATGAGCCTGATTTTGCTGTTTGACTAGTATTTGTCGAAAAAGAAGACGACTGTTTTGAAAAGTTCTCAGCAAATTTGAGTTTTCTCCTTGATTCTCTTCCTGTTTCGCTATAGCTACCCTCTCTTATTTCCTGTCGCTTCGCGGAAATCAACTCCGGCGTCGATTTAGGCTGCCAATTGATGTTTATTTTTAAGCGGCGAAATGCCGTCCCTGGTACATTTGAAGGGCAACGCCAAGCATCGAGGAAGGAATCGTTGGCGCGTAGAGTTATCAACGTGTTCTCATCATCTGTATACTGCACCCGCAGTTCTGCGTCAGGTATGAATTCTAAACTTTGAATTTTAGCGCTAATGACTAGCATGAGATCCTCAAAAGTTTCAATAGCCTGTTCCGTGAAGATAACCTCACACCAGTCATCTTGCGGAATGTTATAGAAAACCTTCAGTTGTAGCATTGTGGGCTCCCATTAAATGGTTGACTCCGAAGTGCGAACAGCAAACTGAACCGGCGAAAGGAGAAAGGAATGTGTCCACGTGCGTTCACCTTTTGGATTTGACAAACAAAGCCACGTGACGAAAATCGTTGACGTTTGGCCCGAAGGTCAACTGTCACGCTTGTCTTTGAATTCGCGGTCTACCTGTTTCGGTAGTAACTTTCGATTTTGCGCTTTTACTTGTGCAGCTAAAAGTACAATAGCAAAAATCTCCCAGAATGTTTGTCGGTGATCGTAACTTTTTTATATTCGGGGTTAAAAATTAATGTTGTTTTCGTGTCATAAATGTTGTTGCTGATGGCAAAATATTTTATTCTCGATCGACCGTCCAGAAAACTTCCTTCTGCTCTTCCCAAAAACTTTGTACCACTATTTATTTACTTTTGCATCAATATTTGTTTCGCATAAAGCAAGCTAACAAAATCAGTTCCTTGCTTGGTCCGCATTTGTTAGCGTTAAAATAGAATTTTCGGTCCAATGCTTTTGTTTTCAGGGGTATATTGTTTTTGGTCTCCCATCCAGATACTAACCCCGCCGAACAGGATAACTTCAGCGAACTATTGTAACTGTCAGATGCTCAGAGGGCACGCTTAAACTTGTGGTGAAAAGAGGTTGTGAGGGAACTTGAAAATTATCAACACGTCAGCCCAGAAGCCAATGTTTCTCGCTTCTCTTTTATTTGTTATTCTTCAGAGACTGGAATGCTGTAGTTCAATACCACACAATTCTGTGCCTTCTGATTTTCTGTAACATGTACCACAGGCAACCCAGTGTATGCTTCACGGAAGCATCTCGTTTTGTTAGTTCTTTCAGTTGGAAGCAAGAACAACTTCATAAGGAACGACGAAAACGTGATAGGCAAATAGCTGCCATTTTTAAATTGAAACACTAGTACCTACTGTAGGTCTTCTCGATGTTTTGCAAAGGGTCGGTTACCAAAACGGGGAGTTAATTTGCAAGTCGACCGACGTGTTGGCCCACGCGTTGGTGGGATCGAATTCTTAACTTTTACCCAAAGACTCGTCTGTTGGAGGAGTTAACTCTGGCTCTACAGAAAAAAAAAAAGATTTCTTTAATTTTCTTTTAGACACTTGCATTCTGATTACTTGTAACCGTAGATTCCACGACGAGAAACCCGGCGAAAACATACCGTCCTAGAAGCACGACGGTCAAATGTCACGGGGATTTTGCGTGACATGACACTCATCTAACCGTCCCAGTCTACCGTCGTGTACTGTCTTAAAGTCCCTATAATAGCTCTTTTAGTACGGTTACCTTCCATTAACCGTATTTTACTGATAGGGCAGTAAAATCTCATTTAAAGAGAAGAACATATACTTGTTTATGTGCACAATACATCGAAGCATGAAGTCTACAAATACTTATTTTACCTTCAAATACTTACCCCTGCATAACATTTCAAATTCGTTTTCCATGAATCTTTTCATGACATGTGTTACAGACGAACCATGGCAATTACTAGCTTTACAATCACTGGTTGCTCGTTAATCCAATTTATTACTAAGACTTGTTTGCATTACTAATTAACACGAAAACGGAGACCTGTATTTCTCCTTTGGAATCAAGTCTTTATTATCATTGAGAATCAAATAACTGTACAGCCTTTCAAACTACATCACAGTTATTTTCTAAAGAGCTGATCACAGTCTCCACTGATGACATCAAATCTTGTAAAATTAGAACAGAACTATATACACAAGATGGCAGTGAACACGCTGGTGAACACGATCGCTAATATGGCTAGTTGAACAAAGGATATAAGCTAAACCCACTACAAGAAACAAACTGTTTAACAATAAAAAACAAAAAAACGCAATAGACAAAAAACTTATCTCCGTAGTCAATGATACACTGAGCGGGAAGCTGTTTGTTCTTTGTCGCTGTCATCTTCAGAGTAGTTCTCAATAAGGCACCCGCTGCTTATTAAAGAATTGGTATTTTGACTTGTATCATTTCAGTTACATTCGAGTATATTCTTATTTCATTCACTTCGCGGAACGACCCGTTTCGAAGCTGACGCTTGCCATCTTTTAGTGTGGGACTACCGCGAAAAGCCTATGTCTTTGTATGTGACTTGAGCGCCCCAAGAAGAAATCGATTAAGCCAACGCAACGTCGATCTTCAGTAATCCCAAACAACGCATCACAGTGCTCTCCATGATTTTATGATTTTGGATTACGTAGTTTGCTTTAAATAACCATTGTAAACAGCGCCACGTGGCTTCTATTGTGCATTACCCAATCAAAACACCGCCACGTGCTTTCTATTGTGCATGGCCCAATCAAACACCGCCACGTTTTTCTATTGTGCATTTTGCTGCACAGGAAAAAAAAACTGAAATCTAACGTATTTTATAAGTCAATAAATGATGTGACATCGTCATCTTCATTACATCCATACACTGGTGCACTTTCAAGCCAAATCAACACGTGGATATGAGGTGAGCCCCTCTGCTGATATTCAACTTTGTAAAACCAGTCTGCAATTTTTCATAAGGGAGCAGCACTACTCATTAAAAAGTGCCTTAAAAATTGATTGAATTGATAATCAAAATGTCGTGCACAAGTCACTGGATCGCTCTGAATTAACCTACACTTTTCTTCCCAGTTCAAGTTTTCTAGTTCATTATCTGAATACTCTCTATTATCGACAAGCTTACCAAGAATTTTAAGAAGCTTCATCTACTGTGTTTCAGTTGATGAAAAACTACAAAATAAAGTAGCAGGTTCTAGTTGTCTGATCATTGCAAAAATATCCTTTTTGGCCTTCTCGAAATAAGAGCCTCGAAGTGCTCTTAAGAATTTGTAGCCTTCATCAAGATGAACCAATCTTTCCAATGTACCTTTTTGCTTTAACTGACCAGATGTAAGACATCTATTTTTCCCTTTACATTTTCGTAGTGCTGTTTGAGATTTTCCTAACAGAATCTTCATTTGTAATTTTTTAGTTTTAAAAAAGATATTCT
>NC_090890.1:23301226-23303726 GCF_036669925.1 Montipora capricornis | reverse complement strand
GTTCCCCATGCCACAACGACTTGTCTCCCATCAGCATTATCCTTCACATTCTTTGCGAGAAACGTAGTAAGTTCGCCCTTGGTCTTTGAATGAGCAAGAAGCTTCTTCATCGGCACCTTGGTGATGTGGGTAGAATCAGTGATGCAATAATAAATGGGAGCATGGCCACCTTGTCGTTTGACTCGTGTTGCTGATTTCAGTGAGGATGGTACATCATATCTGTCGAAGATTGTGTGGAGCTCTTGTAAATCATTATACTTTACAAGCAAGCGATTCGTGAAATGTTCAGCCAAGTCTCTACAGTTCTTGATCCACTCTGGCTTGTCATGTGATTGGACAATCGCGACTTTGAATCCTGCGGTGATTTCTTGTGTATTAGTACTAGGGCCACCTGCCTTCTCTAGGATATGCATAAGGGCACTCTTGCAAGAACAATGCAGCATGGTACCATCTCGTGCAAACAAAGATCTTGGGACAACAGTGAACTCACATAAGCCAACAACCTCTTGGATGTCAGTTTCTGGGCGGCTCTTGCACACCATCGCCAAACGAGCAAACAGATTTCTGTCCTCCTGTAAACTCGATGATCGTGTCTTTAGCTTTGACTTTGATGACCTTAGCACTCGTTTTCCTTTGGCGTGTTTTGCAATCCAGCCTCGTTTCCATGTATGGGGTCACGTGACACTACAAAGTGGCACCAATCGATGCAAGATGTCTAACTGACTAAGGTGAGCAAGTTTGGCATGATAAGGATTTTTTTTTGACAAATTTATAGCAAATTATGTGTTTCAGCCTCGCTTTCATGTGTAAGGTCACGTGACCTATGTAAATTAGCATAAATCAACAGGGAGGATCATGCCCAATCATGTGAGCACGTTTGGTGTATTTTCGTCTGTTATTTACAAAGTTATGAGGAATTATGTGTTTTAGCCTTGTTTTCACGCTGGATTTCATGGGTCAGAATTTAACCCCCCTTAAAGCTCCAAAACTTTTCATGTTTAGTACGACCTAATGAACACTTTTACACTAGGTGCTTGCTTTCAGCACGAACTTCACACGGGACCTTATTTTATGACATTTGCTCCCAGACTACCGTAAGCGAGACGACGAGCATCCCCGTCTGTTTCATATGGGAGTGCCCCCCCCCCCCCCCCCCGGGAGCAGAACTTTCTGCGATCGCCTGCGATCATATGGAAACCAGCCTTAACAAACAACAATTGTAGTTTAGTCTCGACGTTGAAAATACTTCTATCAGTGAATTTTGAAGAGACATGTATGGGCCATTATTTAATGTCATGAACAAACTTCCAGCTAATGACTCACTGTATTGTAATGTATAAACTTTGTTGTAAAGTGAAACGATACATGGAACATCAGTTAACGGCAAAAGGTCATTTGCCTGTACCAAATATCTTATTGAAATGTATAGATTATTTCCAATGGTCAAAATATTATATAAAGTGGCAGAGGTCCATACATTTATATGTTCTATTTGATGGTAAATAATAGCAGTAAGAGACATTGGTACACATTGTTACCAGCATTTTCACCGAAGAGGGCCTCATTTCCTTGACTGTAGTCGGCAGATACTGTTCTCATTGGGTTAATGTTATCAAATATTGTAGGGCCGGGACTTTCCTCTACATCATTTGGTTGCCTTATAAGCAATGGAATATACACATTGTGACACATCATTCGTGTGAACCAAAACATCACGGAGCAATTGCAGAATACCCGGCCCACCAAATGTCCTACCTAAAAAAGCTGCCACCACGGTCCGCAGTCCCGTAGTCGTTGAATGCAAAATGTTAAAGCGAACTGCCACCGCGGTCCGCAGTCCCGTAGTCGATGAATGCAAAATGTTAAAGGGCAAGCACTAAAATGAACTGCCACCGCGGTTCGCAGTCCCGTAGTCGATGACAACCTCGTCCCTAGGGTCTCTCTTCTTCCCTTCCTTGGGAGGGAAGAAGGGAGACCCTGGGGACGAGGTTAAGTCGTTGAATGAAAACTGTTAAAGGGCAACCAGTAAGACGCACTGCCACCGCAAAATGAAACTGGTTAGGCCTAAGCATTCTCGTAAAATGTTAGCGGCTAACATTTTACGAGAGTGCTTAGGCCTAACCACTGAAGCGAGCACTTAAGCTTAATCAGTAAACGAGTACTTTCTCCTTCACACGATCTCATGAAAAGTGTAGTTAACCGAACCGCAAAATGAAAGCTAAAATTTTACGAGAATGCTTAGGCCTAATCACTGAAGCGAGCGCTTAAGCTTAATCAGTAAAGGAGTGCTTTCTTCTTCAGACGATTGCGCTTAGGCTTAATCAGTAAACGAGTGCTTTCTTCTTCATACGATCTCATGGAAAGTGTAGTTAACCGAACCGTAACGTGAAAGCTAAAATTTTACGAGAGTGCTTAGGCCTGATCACTGAAACGGGCGCTTAGGCTTAATCAGTAAACGAGTGCCATTACCAGAAATCGGCGACATTTTGCGCCCGCGAAG
>NC_090890.1:23283726-23291226 GCF_036669925.1 Montipora capricornis | reverse complement strand
TATTGTGACAGGCGAAGAAGTCAGGAGGGCGACAGCAAACCGGCCATTTTGCCGCCAAGTTTGTTTTAAGGTGGTCGTTATGTTAACGTATTTTATGCTTCTTTCATGGCGATTCATCAGCTTGCTGCTCTACAGCATTCATGCCACAGATTGCTTCTTCCGGGAAAAGGTTGCTAGTTATCGCTGCAAAAACTTCACGATCTTCTCGTACGCAAAAGAACTGGAAATAAGCTGGCAAGTGAGTTCGTTTATCAATTCTCTGATTGTTATTCTTGTTCTTGTGACAGTGCCTCGTTATGGGGGATATCTTTCCGCTCTTCGAAACAACTCGAAACATGCCCGGTTTTGGTCGCTTTTTGCTCAGTTGGCAGTTGCTGTTTGTTACAACATCATTGTCATTTGCACTGAGACAGTTAGGATAAGTAAAGTTATTGAGGTTATGTTCATTTTCGGAGAGATTTCCTCCACTCTCGTCGTGTATCTGTGGAATACTGTGCCCTCGCCTTGGAGGGAACCTAGAGACCCCGCTAAGAATTTGGCGTATACGCTTACTTTGGTTGTATTCATTCTGGAGAATTTGTATTTATTCATCTTGATTTCCACGCAAGCAGCTTTCCAAGTAACGGGAGTGAACAACTTTCGTGAAACCCCATCCACACTACAGGCAGTTACTATAGTGGTCAATGCTGCAGAAGCCACCTTTTATTACGCCATAATGAAGTTTTTCTGGAATAAGTGGTTTGATGATCGAAGAAATCTTTTGATCAATGATAATGTTTGAATACCATTTACTATACGAACTCAATTTTGCATTGCTACAGTAACTGATACAGTAGGGATTCTGTTTTATCCTGGTTACAGGATAAATATTCAACTCTAATGTAAAATCTGTGTTGTTGAACGGGGCAGAGACGTGGAGGATGACAGTCAAAACGATAAGAAAGTTATAATCATATCTCAATCATTGTTTGCGTCGAATCCTGAAGTTACGATGGACAGACAAGATCACAAACGAAGAACTATGGGAGCACACAGGTCAAATTCCAATGGTCAAGCAAGTGAGGAAGAGAAAATGGGCGTGGGTAGGCCACACGCTGACAAGACGTTCAAACAGCATTACGAGGCAAGCATTGCATTGGAACCCACAGGAAAAACGAAAGAGGGGCCGTCCCAAGAATAGCTGGAGATGGGATACGGAAAAAGAGATGAAGGTCCTCGGGAAGAACTGGAAGGAGCTGCAACAGTTGGCAGAAAAGAGACGTCTCTGGAGGCTTTTTGGTGATGGCCCATGCTCCAACTTGGAGTCAAGGGCTTGACTAACTAACTAACAGGTTTGCCCAAAATGCCAACACCTGGGGATATCCTGACGCCTTTGTTTGTCTCGCTGGGAGAATCATTTGATTTACTTGCCTCACCAGGCAATTTACTTTCTTCGCTTGTCTTGTTAGGCAAGTTATAATTCAGTTTTTTCGCTTCAGTAGGCAATTTACTTGTTTCATTCACCTCACTGGGCAAATTAGCATCACATTCGGTTTGTTCGCCTCGGCAGGCAATTTACTTGCTTTATTTCCCTCGTTTAGCAAGTTAACGATCAACTGACTGGATGCAAGTTACTTACTAGATTGTTATGTTGGGTGTAAATTTAAGCATTTTGGGGAGTAATCTTTCTTCAACAGTGGTCGTTTTACTGCGCAGTGAAAAGCGTAAATGTTAGTCACAAAACGTTCACTCACTAGTTTTTTGTTTACTGTGCAAAAATCATTGTATAAGCTGCAGTCGTGATTAATTTCATATCGTTAACTTTAAGGACGTTCGCACGAAAATCGTACCACATGTTTCAATTTTGGCCTGAAGGTAGGTCATAAATATGAAAAAAAATTGGGGGTCACCGACTTTGTTTCGGAGAAAAAGGCAAGGGAAAAATGCCTTAATTTCATTAAATGGGTCATCATAACGAGATGAGCCTCAATGGCTGATCCGTCGAAAATCAAAAAAATGATAAGTTAGAGCGAGGGTTTTTAATTTGTGCATAGACATATAGCAGGGGTTTTTTTCAGATAATTGCATGCCGCTAGGGATGTCGTAAACAGTAGAATTATTCCTCAACAAGCGTTTTCGCAAGCGCTACCCGTTGTAACCACTTCCGGAATTCACGAAACAACGAAAGAAAAATATAAAAAAAGATAGCTTTTTACATTATGATTTATTTCATTTCATCATATTTTGTAGATTGTTAGAAGAGTAAGTGATTCGTGTTTTAAAAAATAGGGGTCACCAATGATTTGGCGATTTGAACCCGGGCTTGTGAGGGCCCGTTCTGGTCAAAATTATCCTCATATATTTTTCCCCTTACATAAATAATAAAAATGTGTTTGCAATTATTTTTATGGTATGTCATCAATAATTATATCTACTACTAGAATTATTTATACGTGTACGAATTAATTTTATGTATCCTATAATTACTGGGTTGCCGTGTGGCAATCCCAGTCGGAAAAATGGGTAGATTTCTCCGTTTTATTTATTTTATTTATTTTCCGTGTCGGTAAAAGTCTTGCCTGTCACTTCCCTGCTAAGTGGTGTCTTTGTGCATAGAGCCCTGATGCGCGTATTTTCTCAGGATCGAGAGGGTAGTGGGAAATGTGTAGATTTCTCTGGTGGACACATTATAACGATTAACTTAACCGGCAATGGCGTCGAACGTCATGTAGCGCGAATGGCGTTTTAGTGGATCTTTGAACAAAATATACCCTTATGAAGCTCAATAATGGCAAATCAATTGGAAACTGAATAAGACAGGCGGTGGAATCTTAGAGTAATGGACTTCGACAACAATCTGTCGCCCGTCGAGCCGTCTTTTACCAAGTGTGCTGTTATGTAGAACACTGAAGATTAGCAGGTCAGCGATAATAGTGAATTCAAAGACTAGACCAGGTGGATTGAATGGAATTTCAAGCGTTAAAATCGCTGAAAAGGTAAGATTATTGTCGAAGCGATGCCGCAATTGCGTGTCTTCACCACATGTTCCTTTGATCTCACATTATTGTGTTTTCCGTCAAAATATTCGCTTGTTTTCGCTTTCGCTCGAACATGTTTACCTTTATTACATGTCCAGTGAATAGTTTTATCCTCTGGGATGAATTTTCCGTCGAAAAATCGGTTATTTGGGCGGTCAGTGTAAAACGCAGACTGCAGACTGCAGACCCGGGGTAAAATGCAGACTGGTAAAATAAATATTAATAATAAAAAAACGAGTCATAAGGATAAAATAAAGATTGTTTGAAAGACAATCCTGTTTTACATCTGTCAACAACTCACATTATCATGACTGCAGGTCGCTGCACCTTTTGGGGATGCGATCGTACGCGTTGAAATCATCTGTGCTTTGTTTTTGCGCTTCCAGATGCATTGCAATGTTCCAAATTATTTGTCACACCGGTACATCGAGGGATATCGATCGAAAAACCAACAATTATTACTTCGAATACATAAATAATCTCGGTTGTCTTTTTTCGGTGCAACGAAATGCACAGAGAATTTCATGTATTCCGAGCAATTAGGTCGCAGGGATTTCATTGGTTAAGCTATGCGTGATAACCCCTAGGGAGAGGTTATAATTGAAAATAACATCTTCCAGATGCGAGGTTGCCTATTTACCGAGTTAGGATTTCGAGTTGGATTTCGAGTTGGATTTTCGAGTTGAATTTTCGAGTCAGGATTTCGAGTTAGATTTTCGAGTTGGATTTTCGAGTTAGGATTTCGAGTTGGATTTTCGAGTTAGGATTTCGAGTCGGTTTTTTCGACATGCTTACTAGTAATCCAGCTGCAACGAATCGGCTAGTTTGTCCGTAAACCGTCTGGTAGATTTCTAGTCCAATGCAGTCAAACAAAAGAATTCGTGTAGGGGTGGGGTTAGTGTTTTGCCTTTTTATTCTGAAGTAAGAGGAAAGACATTGAGTCTTCCATGAATTCATTTCCCTTCGCCACTAACATGCTCCTCATTTCAAAAATAGCAAGAGTGGGAAAGCTTTAATACCAAAAGATAAACGAAACGAAAAAAAATACGATAACCGGGCGTAAATCGAAGGTAAGATCTAGAATATGATTTGTCATATCTATTCTGGTGGTAGAAATTTAGAAATCCGCGTTAAGAATTAGACACAACAAAAGGCAAATATATAAATCCTATAATCCCACCATATTTTGAAGACCAACAAATGGCACCAATGCTGCTTTACAGTGCTTTCCTAGTTCCCCAACCCCCAGAAACTGTTTTGTTTTCTGCATTTTAAGCGGTTGGATATCATACGAAACATTCAAAGAATTTTCCACATGCAAAGAAATTTCTTCTTGACCCTGGCTTTCGATTATTGCACGCTTGTACGCGTCATTCAAGTAAATAAGGTCTTTATAAGTCTCCTCACCATGGGAAATCGAATCAAGGCCTGCCCACCCCTCCTGCTCACGTTTCCAAAACTACCAGGTATAAAAGTAGATGACAGAATTTTAAACTGAACATGAGTTATGATTTATTTGATTTTGTATTCCATATCAATAACTTTGTAAACAAAAAACCCTGATATTGCCCTGGTCAGGGGAACACACTGGTAATAACAATGCAAGTATGAATGCATTAAAACCAAACCAAACACTTCATTTCCCTATCCCCCATTTTTTTTACCAAAAAAGCCTGGTTCAACCCTGGTCTGGGGAACATACAATGCTCGACAAAAGTATTAGCTCACTTAAGATAAAAAGTGGTTGTCTTGACCACCCCCTTCCCACCACAAAACATTGCTAATTTCTATTCTTGCAACAATGCCATAAGCTCTTGAGCAGAGGGGGCTCGGAAATTAAACTTCACGGATCGACAGGATTTGTTTGTTAAGTGCTAAGGACGTTGTCTAGGATTGCCTGTCCACACATTCTGTAACAATAACATCTTTAACAAAACTCCTAATACAAGCAATAACAACTTCAATATGTGGGTACAAAGAGAGAACTGAACACCTTCTCCTGTCCACACGTTCAGTATCAATAACATTGTTGGGGTGGAAAACATTGGTAATAAAAATGACAATATATACCCACTGCAGTACAAACGAACACCCCCTTAAGTTATCCACACATTCTGTAATAATAACGCCTCAAGAGACACACCCCTGGTTCGACCCTGCTTTTGATGCCATTTTGTGTAGGAATGTCAATAGAAAGACAAAGAAGTATTACCGAAAACTACGTGCCCCATACATTCCGTACAATTCTATGAACGCATGAAAAAACACTGTCTACTTGCCTATTTTTGCTTGGCCTGAAAATCAACTTGTGTCATTTGCTACAGTAAATGGTGCTGTGTACCATGTGTTGGTTACAAACCTTTTCAAAACAACATAGTAAGTAGCTGAAAATGCATATTTGCTGTTGGTAAAAACTGGGTTTTGTGTTTCCTATCTGCCGCTGTCAACGAAAGAACCCTCTTCGACTAGCTATAGACTAACTTAGCTCCCTTTTTATGTTGATTAATGTTTGATGAGATTGATGTTATTGGATGCAAGTACTTAAATCGTCAGATTCTCTCAACCAAACAAATTCTGACTTGAGCAGGACGATGCTAATTCCATTATACTTTAAACAGCTGATATGATATCTTTTAGGGGAATTCAAGGTCTCAAGGAAATTCCTAAAAAGATACTCCAAAAACAGAATTTAAACTATATCCTTGAAAATCATCAAGAAGAAGGTCAGGATCTGCTCTTAACATTGCGGGAGAGAAATATGGGTGCCTGGAGGTGATGCAAGACACTTGGCAATGGTAGTGCCAATTACCTTCCTTCGTAACTCGCTGGGTGCCGCTGGCTTTATCGAAGATTCGAGCTCATGTACAAAGGACATCACAGTACTAGAACTGTTTTCAGAGACAGAGTCCATTAAACCACTAGGAGTTGATGGCCCTGTATTGTTGTCTCTGCCAACGGATAGCAGCTCGTGTAGAAATGATCCACTAGACACATGTATGTCAGTACTGGAACAGTTACCAGAGGCAGAGGTCATTGAACTGTGTGCAGTGGCTGTTGGTCTTTGGAAGTTTTCTCTGTCCCTGGACTGTAGATCATGTAATGATCCGCCAGACATCATAATTAACACTTACAGAACTGGTACCAGACACAGAGTTCACAGAGCTCTCAGGACCTGCTCGTTCCTGGGATACGTTTTCTGCAAGGTTCTTGAACAACGTTTTACAGTGTGTTTCACAAAACGCTTGACAAACGGTTTCCGAAGTTCGTTTGAAATTCCCAAAGCTCGCTACGAACTTGGCAATTTCATTACGTAGTTGTCAATCAAATTGTGAACTTCGAAACGAAGTTGTGAATTTCACATCGAATTTCGTTGGGAAGTTGCGAAGTTCGTCGCGAGCAAAGTTCACATCATTGGTTTGGTAATGTCACTACAAATGAATTTAAACAAAGTGAAAAAATTTCTCAACCAAGCAAGACTAATTTTTTTATGTTAACTTCTTAAAGGTAAATTATTTGAGAGGTACGGAGCCGGGACTTCACATTACAGACAGATGGCGCGACTCGTATTTTGTTTACACTAGAAATGTAAAGACAAAAGTTGAACAACATGACATTGAAATGTTTTGTTTCTTGCGCTATTTTTTAGAATGATGTATGTCCTGAAAATAGGGTTTCTTTTTATCTCTGTTTGATTTAACTGTAAAATACTTTTAAGCAACCATGCGTAGAAGTTCACACGACAGAAATTGTATTCTATTTTTAGACAGGTGTCGGGTGACATCTGGGAATATTCAGTTTTCAACGTTTTATAACCCATTTTAAAACCAGTAATTCGCAATCAACGTAACCACAACTTCTAAGAAAATCCCGAGAAATTTACACCGAACGGTGCGAACTTCTCTCGCGACAAACTCCTTAACTTCCCAACGAAGTTCGTGGTGAAATTCACAACTTCGTTTCGAAGTTCACAATTTGAATAACAACTACGTACTGAAATTGCCAAATTTGTAGCGAACTTCAGGAATTTCAATCAAACTTCGGAAACTGTTTGTCAAACGTTTTGTGAAACGCACTGTAACCATACCAGAAGTTAAAATCTTTTGAAACAAAATTTCATCCTTTTCATTCACATTTAGCACATTCAGCATCACCCATATCATGTGAAAACACACGTCCTTTCCTGCCTTGATCAATGACTTTCTTGATGGGGCTTGATGTTAAATCAATCACCATCTGTCAAAAAACGGCTAATCTTTTTATTTTTTGCTAATACAAAGAATATTGGACCAGCAATATTTGTTCAATCAGGGAATAGATTTTTAGCTCCTGGGATAGGGATCACAATATTTTTTCCTGTTTATTGTTAATCTGGATCTGGAATCAGAATTGTCAATTCTGGGACGTTGGGACAGAGACAATTTACACCTCGTTACATTGACTCGCAAAAAATGGCTGAAAATATTTCTTCTGCCTTTCCATATTT
>NC_090890.1:23273726-23278726 GCF_036669925.1 Montipora capricornis | reverse complement strand
CCCTGGCCAAATTCACTGTGGCACTTGGATGGCCACCATTCAATGATAAGATGGAAAATTGTCATGCATGGATGCATTGATGGATTCTCCAGACGAGTTATTTTTCTAAGATGTAACTCAAACAACTTAGCTGAAACGGTTCTTGAACTCTTTCTGGCTGCAATACAGAGGAATGGAAACCTCTGGCCCTCTAGAATTCGTGTTGACAAAGGTGTCGAAAATGTACTGGTATGTGATGCAATGGTGCAAGCAAGAGGGCATGGTAGGGGGAGCTTTATTGCAGGCCCCTCTACTCACAATCAACGAATAGAGAGGCTGTGGAGAGATGTTTTTAGATGCGTGTGCCATCTGTATTATTACATTTTTTATGCGATGGAGTATTCGGGTGTTCTTGATGTGACAAACAGCATCCATCTTTTTACCTTACACTTAATCTTTATTCCAAGGATCAACAAAGCCTTGGCTGACTTCACTGAGGCATTTAATAATCACAATGTTCGCACTGAAAGTAACTGGACACCAAATCAAATGTGGACAAATGGAATGATGCACCCTGATAATCCCTTATCACATGATCAGCTAGATGATTATGTCAGTGACCTTACGATGTTTGGTTATGTTGCCCAAGGGCCATCAACCATAGACAGTGACAATAATGTTGTTATTGAGCCTGTGCTCCTAGATAACAGTGATGTGGTCAAGTCATTTGTACTCGAAAATATTGACCCACTAAGCCAATCATGTCAAATGGGAATAGATTTGTACATGGAGGCACTAGAGCTGGTTCTTCTTAAAACTGAAGAACTCAATGCACAGTGAAATTGTGTAGATGGACGCAAAGACGATATGGCAGCAAGCTCACTGATGGCCTGCATAAGGCATTTCCCATGCAAAAGCTGACTTTTCTAGTTAACAATTAACAATGGTAACCAAGCAAAATAACGTGGAAATGTTCATGTGAGCTTCTGGGTCTTCAACATGGTAATTTGATGGGTACATTAAGCCTTTCATCCGTTAAAGCCTTATGAATGATTATATCATAATAAAATTAACTGTGTCATGCCATCAAAGTGGACAGGCACTCAAACTTATTTTTTGGTTTTTTGAATAATATTAAAGCTCACATGAACAGTTCCACCGTATTTTGCGTGGGGCATCGTTCTTCAATGATGTCATTTCCAGCACAGAGAATGATACAACAAGATCCCCTTGATACAGAATTGGATTATTTTATGAATAATGCTCAACAAGTTTTGCTGATATTGGTAACATGGTTAACTGCCTGCTTGCAGTCCCTTCTTGACACCTGCTGTCTGTAAGATTAAAGCACACCAGAATGTTGCAAATGGTTTTGCACTGAATTGCAAAGAATACATGTATATTGTCAACAGTTTTTGAAACCAATAAAAAGGAACAATTCATTAAAAAGTATGAAATGCAATGACAAGTCATCAAGCTACATGTGTAATAATGGTTCTCCAATAAACTACAGTACATAGTATTAGTGTAGTTTTCGTGTAACTCTTTCAAATCTAAACACTGGTGATGAAAATCAAATGCAACGGATTCCTCGTTAAATGCATAAAAACTTTAGTATCAGTACTGAAAATAGTTCCTAAGGTCTTCTACGCTGCCTGTAAACGTTAAGGTAAAACATGTATATTCTTCCCCACATTCCACTTGAGGAAAAATCTTTTAACTTGGGCAGAAGCATGGAAACACTAGCTACCATGCCAGACAGTTTACAAACTGGTCTTCTAACTCCTCCAGTTTGAAGCTGTTTTAGAAAGCTAAAGCAGAGAAAATCCACTTCTTGTGACTCAGAAACAAGTTGGCCGCCATGTAATATGTTCATTCTTACATAACAGAAGGTAATTTTGAAGGAAGAAAGCATTTGTATCCCAAAAAACTGAACTTCAAAACACTTGTTTTGGCTTAGAAATTTTTCCCGGGTGCCGCCATCTTGAAGAATTGTGATGGGTTGCCCTTTTGTTACGCTTTTTGTGTCAGAACAACCACGACATGCCAGCATTATTCAAGATGGAGGCATCCGGGAAATTTTAAAGCCAAAACAAGTGTTTTTGGAATTCCTCTTTCTATACAAACGAATTCATTGGAAAAAGTTTGAACAATTTCAACTGTAAACATTATGTTCTGCGGATAAAGATATTTTGTTTTTTAGTGGAGGTTCCCTTTAAACTTATGCATATGATACACAAAAGTGACAGGTGATCATGCTACAAATCAAGAAACTGTTCCCTTTATGTTGTTTTCTGTTTTCTTCCATGTGTTTCAACTTACATTTTTCCAAAATGGTTATTGGAAAATGCAAGATCAAAAATTTCGAACATTTCTTTTTCATCTGGCAGCTTTCGAAGCAATGGCCCTCTTGGTAACACCAATGTGTTTGTGCAAGTATGCGCACTTGGTAGGTAACACACTGATTCTTCAGTTTCTGTGGACTGCAAATAAATAATGCTATGAGCTTGTGAAGAAAACAAAATTACATAAGTACAATGTACAAAACGAATGCATGGATTTTCAAGAAACAGCCTTGACTTTAAAGGTCATAAGACAGCTTTTGTTGTGCCTCTTTAATTTGCAGAGTTTTTATGTTTTTCAACCAAAATTGTCCCATTTACTACTTTGTGTTTCTGTCCAACCTGAACAAATAATGACAATACCAGTGTGCCAATTTTAAAATCTACCAAAACTGTAAGTTAAATTCAGTCCCCATTGACCCATTGACTGCTGGGAGTGACACTTACATGTAATAGATTTTATTTTGTCTAACACCAGATGATTTTACTTGTCCTAGGGCGTTTGAGGTGTGAATGGATTAAGAATAAAAATAATAATAATAATAATAATAAGCTGTAAATATTTTCAATTCTGTTTCAGCGTCAAATGACCAATTCTGAAAATATGCCAATTTGTGTACATTCAATTCACTGTACCTTCTGGAATGTTTCTCCATGGGCAAATGTGATAGACGGTTGAATGGTGAAACCAAGAACAGGCTCTTCTGCTGCCCCTGTTACAAAAATTAGTATGGAACTTAAGCTAAATGGATGCCTTCTGCCACTGGCTACTTGACGCACATACTTAACAAAATAGGCATAGACTTCCTTTTCTTTTGAGCAGGCTGTGGACCCATCTGGAGAAAATGCAGGCTTCAACAGTTTTAACAGCATTGCAGAGGTCAAACTAGCATTGCTGGGTCTCAATAGATGAAGCATTATTGGCTTGTATCGGAAGACTCTAGTAAGTCCAAACACATCAAGTCCCCGCTGTAAATTGATTATGCACTTGTCTTGTTCTTGTCTACTTACTAATTTGTCAATTACATCCAATGGAAGAAAGCATGGTAGTTGACGGTTTTGAAGAGCAATGCCCATCATCACACCAATGAAATAATATTCATCTGAAACGAACTCCCGTAAGCCATTAGAAAAATATTTCTCTTTCATGGCATGGTTCATAAGACGAATCCATTCTTTTCTGGGTCCTCCTAGATCTGTTGCTTCTTCACCCATGAAGTCTACCTCAAATGTCTTGCAAAAGTCATCAATGGACTCAAATTCAGTGAATGTTGTTTTCAATATGTTGCACCGATCAACTGTAATATAATTGGTTTCACCTTCAGGTGGACTGCTATTGTCAGCAACATCCATGGATCTGCCCTTAATTAGTTGTTGCTGTAGAAACCTAAGAATTTCAACAGGATCAGATAATGAGTGCTGGTCTATTTCAACAAGTAAATCATCAGGTTCCTTTTCAGGGAGATCACTTGCATGGACAGTTGCACTGACTGCTGGAGTGTTTAGTTCTCCTGGTTGTTCTTGGTTGGGCTGTTCATCATTCCCTTCTCCAGTTGTAATGCTATTTACAGCAGACTGAACAGGACTAATACTTCTCGTGTCATTGTTATTCTCCCCTGCTTTTTCCAAATAAGAAATTTCCATATCACTGTCATCATCCTCTCCATACAGGACTTCAAATCCTGGTTTGATTCTTATGTACAATAGACCTTGCCCTGCCATTTTTTTCACAACTGCAAAACTGTATTCAGTTCCTGGGCCCAGTTCCAGAATAGAAATTTTCTTTTGTCTTACTTTGACAAACTCAAAATCGTTGGATCCAATCAGCGGAAACTTGTTTGTAAGGGACTCTTTGATAGATCGTCTTATTGCCTCTTCGTTGTCGTTTTCATTTAATGATAACATGCCATTTGCTACTATTGAGTCCCACTTCATGTTCTCTTTCTCATCCTCTGCACATTTCAAAACGGCAAACTCCAGAACTTTTTTTTCTCCCTTGTCCTTTGTTTGCTGTTGCTTCCCGGATGCAGACCTGACTCGCACCTGCCGGTTAGGGTATGGCAGTGACCTTAATCTTTCTGAACTATTTAATCTTCTGAAAACTCCATTGCTTGAGCTTGCGTTAAGCATACTTCTCTCAGACCGAAAAACATCAGACGCATTAACGTTGTTAGCATTCGACTCTGTCTCTGGTGGCAGGGCAGCCTGTGAAATATCATTGCGGAGGATTCGCGATGCCTCCTCGAGCATACGGGCGGCACGTTGCACTTGAGAGTGATCCATATTTGACACGCTAGACGTACGCAAATATAAAATAAAATACGATATTACTTCTAAGACTGCTCCTTGAATTGACAGAAGCGCTTAACATTATTTTTTCCTAACGGAAGCATGACAAAGAAATGATTTATCGCCAAATGATACGCAAAAAACACCTTGCACCTTCCTGTAGCAGCTGTAGAGTTGAATGGCGGAAAAAATGGCGGGTTCTGACAACCTCACGTGACTTTTCTGGTTGGCTGCGCTCGCCCCAGGAAGATTGAATGAAATGGCTCGATGATTGAATGCTTTCTCGTGAGGATTGAATGAATATGTTCATGAAAGGATTGAACTAATATTGCGTAGATTGAATTGGAAAAAGAAACATGATTGGATTGAATTGATATTTTAGCGAATGAA
>NC_090890.1:23251226-23268726 GCF_036669925.1 Montipora capricornis | reverse complement strand
CAACACGAGTCACTTCAGTTTCTAACACCCTAATCAATTTTTGCAAAACCATTTTCTCCAGAGAAGGTTACAACATCGGGTGTCATTCACCTTGGTATTAGTGATCATTCTCTTTTCTTCTTGACACGTAAGGCCCACTACGACCGTAATGGTCCTCGCATGATTGAGACACGGCAATTTAAGCACTTCGACAGGAAAAAATTCTTAAGTGATCTCAACCAAATGCCATGGGCCAATGTCGATGCGCATTCTGACCCAAACGACATGTGGTGTAAATGGACAGAAATGTTTCTCAGCTGCGTTAATAAACACGAGCCACTAAAATCGGAAAGAGTCCCGTAAAAAATGATGCCCATGGATTACTGGTGATCTACTCTGTAAAGCCAGGGGAAGAAATTTCCTTAAAAACAAGGCAATCTCTTCCAATAATTCAGCCGCATGGGATCAATATAAGCGTGCTAGAAACCAGGTAAATAACGCAATTAAGCTCGCAAAGGAACTCTATGCTTCTGACAACCTAGAGACTAATAAAAGTAATTTGCGCAAAACATGGAACCTAATTAACGAGCTAACCTCACGTAACAGGGGCAGGAAGTCCAATATCTTGGAGATCAAAGCTGACTATAAAATTGTTAGTAATCCGGTTGATGTAGCAGAAACTATTGACGAACACTTTCCAAATATTGCACTAGTTCTAGCAGAAGATATTCCTGCTGTATATGTAAATCCTGAATTTTATATGGAGACCACTGATAAATCGTTTTTTCTGCAAACTCCGAGTATCGATATCGTATTAAACTGTTAAAGACGGCTGCCGGTATTATCGCACCTTCGCCGCTTACCGCCATATTTTCTAAGTCCATCCTCACTGGGATATACCCAAGCGAATGGAAAACGGCCAAAGTAAATCCAGTTTTTAAAACGGGTATTAAATCGGATCCCAACAATTATAGGCCAATTTCTGTAATTCCGATAGTTTCTAAAGTTTTTGAAAAAATTGTTTACAACCAACTCTACCATTATCTAAAGTCTAACACTTCTTACAATATTACTACCTACAATATTTACATTACTTACAACACTTACGTCACTGGGAACATTACTTACAGTACAATCGTTACTTACATTACGATTACAAACACTACAAATATTACAGATACTTTGCCTAGACAACGTTTTTTCCTTCCCTTTCAACAACATTTTTAGTCGGGTCGGTTTTTCACATGACGGCTCGTCACGAACTAGACGGGTCGTCACCGCCTCCAGTATCTTCACAAATACACGATTTTTTTTTAAGCCCCTCACCACCTGACATTTCCAAAAGTCGGGTCGACTTTTCACATGACGGCTCGTCATGGACTAGACCAGGGGCCCGTTTCTCAAAAGTCCCGAAACTTTACGGGCCGTTTTCGGGTGTCACAATTCCCTTTGTATCTCAAGAACGGAGAGAATTTAATACCTCAAACTTCACAGTTATTTTCCTTTTTGTTGCCTTGAAAACATGTTAAAAGATCAGCTTTCCAAAACAAGCGGTTGGCAATTTCACAAATGGCTTTTCGGGCCCGAAAAGTTTTCGGGACTTTCGAGAAACGGGCCCCAGGGCGGAAAGAGACCGGGCGGTGAAACGAGCGGGTCCGAGCAAAAAGGTGTGATGCAGTAGACTGGGGTCTACTAAAAAGCCTTTTCAAAATGGCGGCAAGTGTTGAGATCGGCGACTCACTCGAAGAATTGGAAGAATTGTTTTTACAGGACATCACAGACGACTTTTTTGATTTGAACTAGGAAAAAAATCCTTCAGATGTTCCAGACACATAGCTGATGTTAATGTAACAAACATTTTCCCTCTGTTTTTGATTGGTTCTCTCCTATAACCTATGGCATTTAGGTAAATCCAAGTGTTTTGATTGGTGCTTTCTTGTTCAGGACTTTGCCATACAAGCCATTTCCATGGAAAAGGTTAAAAGCCATGGTTTTTTTTTTTTCACATTTTGTTTATATTTTGGTGAGTATTTGTTTCTTGAATTTGTGGCTTTTCAAAAACAAAAATTACACAGCATATGACCGCTTCCAAAGAGATGGTCGGCATAGAAAATCCCAACCAAGAAAGAACCAATCACAAGGCTTGCATTTACCTCAAAACTACCTTACCACAGGAGGTCACAGGAGGAAAAGCCGGCATGGCAAGCAACCCCCCACCCTTAGCTCAAGCTCTAGATCTGCCACTGATTACCACAATATTTTCTGTAGTTGAATGATAATTGAGCTAATTATGTGCCTTACTGTGAGTACAACAGTTATGCAAAGTTTAATTATGGCTTTAGAAATCAGTCATGTTCAGACAAATTATTGGCACAGGATTTGGGTAAAATGTTGTTTATTGTCATTATTGAGAGCTTACTGAACACAGGCTGACCAGAGTGCACCTCAGGCTAAATGACATACCATCGTAGCTTACTAGTTAGTATGACGAGTTGTGTAGTTAGTGTCAAGAGAATTTGGTAAGCCTATTTATGGTTAGCTCTCACAAGCAGAAATGATAACATGCTATTTTCAAAACAAAATAGAAAATAGAGCTAAATATTGTTACCTATTACCATTAATTATCTGAAAATAAAAGTCCTGCCTTCCACATTGTGTGACATTGCAAATCTTCTAATTTGCATAATCTAAAAAAATAATTTAAACTGGAAAAATGAGACAAGATATTACAAAGTCATAAATGCTATCGCCCTCATTTTTTAAATGACCTTTACAAAAGAGTGATAAAAGTAATTTTTGGGATTATAGGGTCTATAACTCAATCACTAAGACTGGAATTTTGCCGAGTTGTGAAGCATTTGAATCAAAAACTCTCTGAGGGGAGTCTGAATGTCTGGCAAAAACATCTACTTTGTGTACGAAATACAGATGACATAAAATAATGGAAACAGGCGACAAGAAACAATATCGCACCAAAATATAATGTCTTGCAAACAGTGGTTAAACAATAATTATTATGTTACCATTTGTGTCTGGTGCCCCAAGAAGTAGCCATATTAAATTAAAGATGAACTGTCCAACTTAAAGTAAGATTGGTTATTTAATAGTAATACATAGCAACCTAGCAACCTTTGTAGCTTTCTTAATTGTTGTTGATAGAAGAATCCTCCTTACAAGAAGGGGTTTCTCTCCACTAACTAAAACATTCACTAATTAGCAGATAGTTTGAGGGGAATACTGTGGGTGAATGGTGAATGAGGGGAATACTGTTGGTGAATGGTGAGGCTTTGTCTGTAGAATGAGGGGGAGAAATTTACAAACTCAAGCAAACTCTCAACCCCAAAATAAGGTCAACAAATGAAACAAACTCTGGGTGAAATTAAAAACTTTGATCACAGAAACAGCCAGATAGTACATGTATGAAAAACTGAATCACGTAGGAGGGATTAACAAATACTTGACCCTGAAAATTATTCAGCAGAAGTGGCCGGCTTGGTGGTGATGTGTTCAAAAAGGCTTGTGGTGTATGAGGCCACCTAAGCAGAAACAGCCACAAGTCAAAAAGGGACCTTGCCGAGTGCTGGAATATGTATGTTCTGTTGTTTCGTTGATTGTTTCATTGGCCCTGAAAAGCCCCTATGGGGAGCGGTCAATTAAGTATGTATTGCACGGTGTGTATGTATACTCAGTAGATTAAGGCCTTTTACTGACACCTTGAAAACAATATGAAACAGAGAGTTATTGTATTGATATGTATTATATTTAATTGATTGAGTAAAAGGGCTTAAAGATCAGCCACAATTTTTTTTTAATAAGCCCTCAGACCCCCAAAAATAGATGCCTGTGATCCTTGAGTGTGAAATAGTCATGCTATATTTTTTAAGGTCTCTGTGCGGTGTTGCTAGTCAAGCCTAACAATAAATACAGTCATTGTTATTTTTTAGGGTATGTTCCATGGCTTATGCTTTTAATTACTTTATTTATGTTTCACACAGTGGAACAAAATGTGATCATTGATCAGCCACAGGTTAGCTTATTTGTTTGTGTCCAAACTGCACAAAGGCAAAGAAAACAATATGGGGTTTGGGAGAGGATGGGGAGTCTTAATTAAAACGTAGCAGTAGTGACAGGCTACAAATTGCTTTTCCTCACGGGAGGATATTCTGCAAGGAACTGGAATCATTGCTTTGTCCTCAGTTGGTACAAAATATGAAGGAGTTGCCATGGAATAGCATGACTTTTTTGCATGGTCATACCTAACGGGCAAGGACATGGTATTTACAATAACTTATCAGTTTTGCATTGTTTTGCTGTGATCCATTTTAAGTCTTGTCTATATATTACCTCGAGATCAATAATTATTGTTTGCCATGTTATGAAGTGTTCTGACACATCTGTCCTTCTGTGGAATGTTTGTTGAAGCTCTTTTTTTCCAGGCTTTGAAGTAATTAAGTACTAGGTTTAAGTTGGCAACACGTTGATCTGTTATTGACTGCAGTGGACTGTTATCTTTGAAGACATTCCAAAGCATGTCACATTTTCATAAATTCTTATGTCTTTTCTGTGGTGTTGTTTTCATGCAAAGCCATGTATTTGCAAACTTTTTCGGACAGCAAGCTTCACTCGTATTTCATTTAAATCATCAAGATTAACTTACAAGCGCCCTGACTAAACCGTATTTGTTGTTTGTTGATATTCCCAAGCGGGTGAAATCTTGAAAATAGTTTTTTACTGTCGGTAAAATTGACTGCGGCTGGCGATTCGTCGCGAGCGATTTTAAGTGAGCAAGTTTGAAGTTCTGAAACGCTGCTATATCCAAATATATCCAGCTGGTTTTTTACTATGTTATGTAAAAGCTGTCGATCTTCAACATATGTAAAATTTAGAGTGGAGTAATGTGGAGTACTCCTAAAAGAAGCAGCGGAACATTGCTTGGTCACGATAAGCGGGACATAGCTGCATTCGACACAGTCTTACTTCACTCAAATTTGAGCAGCTTACGACGAAAATACTTGAGTTATACTCCAACAGACAAAATGGTATTGAGTTTTGGGTCAAAAATATCACAAAGGCCTTTGAATAATACACTACTGGTGGCCCAAAAATAAAGAAAGAAAATTTGATTTCCGGTTCGTCGAGAGGATATTTTTGGCAGCCATTAATTGCACCGGAAGCGCGGAAGGAGCGCTCATGCCAGTCCTTCTCCGCATCACACATTGGACCAAGAGCGGACTGGCCGTTTCACCGCCCTATCTATAAGCGCCCTGACTAGACGGGTCGTCAGGAACCGTCACCATTTTCAAAAAGTTCCTCGAACCTTCTTTCAAATAGCAACTTCCTGTTACTTTTCTTCCGCAAACACCACGACCCGACTTCCGCTTGACTGGTCGTCTTCATCAAAAAGTCGACCTGACTCAGTTCGTGTGTATTGGGCAACCCATATCTGAGTTGGTTAGAGCGTCGCACCGGTATCGCTAGGTCACGGGTTCAAACCCCGTTGAAGTCCTGCAATTTTCAGGCTTCTCTATAGCTTCACTTGAATACATTCTTATTATTATTATTAATTAAATTACACTGTCTAAATAGCTATGAAAACATCTGAAGAAAGATAGCTGTAAGCTCGAATTCTTGATTTTCGTTTATCCCGTAAAATTATTTATTCCTTTGTCCTTTGTTTTTCAAAAATATTTTGTTCCTCACACACCAGAGCTATAGCAAAGTTTCATTCGTGACTGCGGGCGTAAGCAAGTTCCCCCAGTGTGCGGTGGCGTTTTCAGCGCTTTTCGTAACCCTTTCCATCGGCTCCGAATATTCAACATGTTGAATAATTTTCGACACAAGCGAACATTCCTTTAAGTGTGCGGGAGTCAAAAGCTATCGCCCTTCTTAATGAGTTAATCGCCCTTCCATCTTACACCGTGGTGTATTGTGCTTAAACGCTTATCGTTGTCAAACATGGCTGATACGGTAGGGTAAGAACGATACTCAAGCCCAGAATCCAGCTCATCAGATGAAGAAGACATTTTGCTTTTATTTCTCTTACTGTAACGAAGACGAAGACGTTTGAGAGCTGCACATAGAAAAATAAGGACAAAAAGTTTGATTTGCCGCCAGCAAACACAAGGAGCGTGTGCAAATATTGTTCGTGAGCTGAATTGTGCGCACGCTGAAAAATTTAGACAGTATCAAAGGTTGGACAGAGCTTCGTTTGAGGACATTTGCCGTCATGTTCGTTCGTCGTATCTCCAAAATTACGCATGCGTCTTGGTGTAAGATGGAAAGGCGATTGCTTTTCACGTGCGCACACTTGGAGGAAATGTTCACTCAAGCCAAAAATTATTTAACATTTTGAAATGATATTCGGCGCCGATGGTGACGAAAAGCGCTGAAAGCTCCCACCGCCACTGGGAGAACTTGCTTACGCCAACAGACGTCATGAATAAAGCTTTGCTATGCTAATAGCTCTGGTATACGCCTGGCTTTTATTAATCAGTAGAACGGCCCCAAACCTGAACTCTACGGCCGCTACATCGACGACTGCATCTGCGCTATTTCATCCAGCAGAGAAGAACTCGATCAATTTATAACCTCCGTCAACTCTTTTCATCCGGCTCTTAAATATACCTGGGAAATTTCGGAAACTTCATTGGCTTTCCTAGATATCAAAGTTTCTATTAGAGGCAACGTGCTATGTACTAGTGTGCACTACAAACCTACTGATTCACACAGTTATTTGTTGTATTCATCGTCACATCCATCACATGTCAAGAACTCCATTCCTTATTCTCAATTTCTTAGACTTCGACGTCTATGTAGTGATGACTCCGATTTTTCCAGCAAATCAGAGGAGATGTGCCAGTTCTTCGAAAAACGTGGCTATCCTGTCTCTGTGGTCAAAGCGGGCCATCATCGCGCCCAACAATTTGATCGACAGTCGTCACTACAAACGTCACAGAAAGATAAGAATGACAGAATTCCATTCACCCTCACTTTCCATCCTCATAATCACGCAGTCAAAAGCATCATTCTTAGTAATTTTAAATTACTCCAAAATGATCCCGAGACTGGTAGAATCTTTTCGCAACCTCCACTTATTTCATTCAAACGCGACAAAAACGTAGGCAACTTTTTAGTCAGAAGCGCGCTCAAAACCAACGAGCAACCCGGCACTTTCAAATGCGCGCGCTCACGATGCAAAACTTGTCTTTTCATTGTTAACACTAGCAAGATATCGGGACCTAAGCGATCTGTTAAGATCACCGATCGTTTCACATGTACCTCCGCAAATGTCATTTATTGCATAACCTGTACGTTATGCAATAAATTATACATTGGTGAGACAGGTAGACGACTAGGTGACCGATTCCGCGAACACCTTCGCGATGTTGAGAAGAATGACAAGGATGCATCTAAGCCAGTCGCTCGCCATTTTAATCTGCCTAACCACTCCAAAAAACACATGGCTATCTGCGGCCTTTCCCTACATCTAGGTACGACGGAAAGCCGCAAGAATCTGGAACAAACATTCATCTTTCAAATCGGCACCCTTAATCCTCACGGTATTAACGAACGCTTTTCATTTAACTAATATATTCCTATTTTTCACGTTGCCATGTTACCACCAATAGCGTAGCTCCTACTCTACTATAAAAACTACACGTAACCCATAATCCCTCGATTCGCTCTGACGAAGGGCTAACGCTCGAAACGTCAGCTTCTAGAATCTCTGTACGGTGGTCAATTTACATTATCAACTCCGTTGATAAACCAAATTTTTTTATTAACCTTAATTCGATGCATTTTTCTTTCCCCTCTTATTCGTTTCGTTATCCCCACTGTGGACCCGCAATGCTTTGCAATTGTTTCGGATCCTCTTGGTTTTTCAAGTGTTCGTATATATACTTTGGTTAATTCGTGTCTGTGGATTTCTGGCCTCATTTGTTCAATGGAGGCGAGATAACTTTATTGCTGCGAAGCGAACGAAGCGAGTGAGCAGCAATGTAATCTGGATTCAGTAGGGAAACGTGTTTAAGCTGCGACTAATTCCGTAGTCCGTACTCCGTAGCCGTCATCTTCTTTCCCAGCCTTCGACCAGTCCTTCAAACTGCGTTCAACCCCACGCCTTTTTAGCCCAGAGACGTTAAATTATACAGTAATTCAGCCTAAAAACATGTGACACGGCCAAAAAGCATGTACGATTTCGGCCAATGGAATTGTACTTCAAACCAAAAACTTACAAGTACTTTTTTAGGCCATTTCCGAGTTCATGTCTGCCTCCTCTTCAAAACGAGTCTAAGTGCGAAGTTTCGTTCTACTTTACATATGAATGAAAACTGATTTTCATAAGAAAAATTTCGCCTCTGAAGAGAAGGCGGACATGAACTCGGAAATGGCTTATTGAATCACACTTTAGCCCAAAAGCATGCAACATGGTCCAAAAAAATGTACAATAGTGACCAGTTGAAAAACACTTTAGCCCGAAAACATGCAGATGTAGTATAGCCCAACAATATTTTTGTCCTTCAACACCCTTCATAATAAACAGCCTCCAGGTCAATTTGTAATAGTTGATATAACTACAGCTACCCCGGCTGTCGGATAATATTTAGAAGATCGTCAGATATAGGATTAAATGACCAAATAAATAGTAAGAAACAGGAAGTGATAAAATCTGACCGTAGGAAGGAAATGAAATCAAACGGACGAGTGGTGTTGTCTGCATGGTGTACTGATAACTTTCACATTCGTCGCTTTCGTTCCAGCTTGTGAAAGTACTGTGAATTTAGACAGATTTTAAGTTACATCGTTCACGTTTTTCTTGTAGACAATTCCTCCTCGATTGAATTCTAGAATCATAAGAAGAACTGTCATGCAATTGTCGTTAGCTACGCCCTTGCGGTGTAACCGTAAAACACTTTATTTTCAAATGTGATGGGATTCATGCAATCGAAGCTGACTTAATAAGTTAAGCTTGCCATGTGCTTCAATCCGTAGCACTGATTATTTGTTGAGCTTTGTTGATGGGTACCAGGACAGATTTTAAGTTACAATTTCAGATCCGTCTTCATAAAATTTAGACATCTGGGGGATCTTTCGACTCTCGCGATCTGGTGCAAGAGAAGTTTATAGTGTCTTGCTTTCTCACTTTATATCGTGCACGAATTTTATCAGCTCAGTAGAGTTTTACATTTTTTTCCGTTTACATTTTCTCCACATCATCACGGTCTGGAAAAGGGATTGGTCCGTTGACGATACTTTCATTTCCAAAAAACTAATTATAAGGCATGGGTCGCACTTGGGAAACTTTTCGGAAAACTTGTTTACTTTGAGGTAAAAATCTGTTATCAGTTCACATTGCCAAGTGTGACAGTTGGAAAAATTTCGGAAAATCGGCAAAAACATCAGAGGCGCCGTAGCGCTTCGGTGGGGCAGGCAGATTTTGGAAAACTCGAGCTAAACAAAAGAATCATGGCGGTAACTGTCAACGCTTGTCAATGAAACGTGATCGATTTGCCACACGATATCATTATGTGAACAAAACGTGCGGGGCCGGAATTCTCAAATCTTCGCGCTTTCGTTAAGGCGGCGAAATACGACATACAAAAAACCTCAACTTGGCGCGCAACATTGTTTCGTTGCAAGTTTCGGTCGATGTCTCCCGTTTTTCACCTTGCATGATCAACTTGTCGCACAACAAAAGCATTTGTTGCGGGTTGAAGAAAGTTGTTGCGAAAAGTAGAGCGCAGGTCTACTCTGAGCAACAAATTTTGGCTTTGTTGTTCGTTTTTCATCAAGCTCACAACTTGACGCGCAACAATTGTGCTCGTGTACTAGCAAATCAACCAATCAGCGCCCTGCATTTCTTCAACCCGCAACAAATGTTTTTGTTGCGGGTCAAGTTAATCATGCAAGGTGAAAAGTTGAGGGTTTTTGTATCTCGTCTTTCGCCGCCTTTAAGGATGGAAGTGATTTTTATTATCCTTCCCAATTGCAAGGTTTTTACGGACTATGCAAGCCGGCCGACCTAGCAGATCGAAACTCAGCCACGACAAATTCACAACCCCAAGATTTTAACGTAGACTTACGTTTCGCAAGCAAGCGCTTCGGTCGTCTCCATGGTTTCCTGGGACATGATGCTGATATTTAGAAAAATCGCGTACGATCTTGCGAAAAGTGGACGAACGAACAAGAGAAAGTGTTGATCAGCCTAAAAGGTAGCATAATCACTGCAATAGTTATAGATAAGGCTTCATCGGGACCCATGTTGCTTGAAATGATAACGAAATGTTCTCTCAGTGAAATTTTTTTCCACTTGTCAATGAGTCAAAACTCTACTACGGCGAACCTACAACGTTGACTAAAAGTTTTCATTTCCGATTGAGGTCTCGAATTTTGTGTTTTTTTGGTCGGCAAAGTTGAAAACTTTCCCCAAGTGTGACCCATGCCTTTAAGTCCCAGTGACTTCAACACATCGTTGCTGTGGTTATCAATGATAAATGTTGTCACTCTAAACGAGATACACTAGTCTTATGGACAAGTAACCAAAGATTTCAGAAATTGCTTAGTATACTGACGAAACCGCGAACTCATCTATGTGAAGGCGTGAACGTAAACATTGGCTAACCTCTAACGTTGATAATATAATTTTTTACTCTGGATAGTGACTTATCAACTGGACATAAACTGGCGCCTGGTCATTATAATTCTTGTCGAAGATTTCCAGTATTATTAGTTCTGCATTGTATTTTCTGTGAAGTAAAAAACTCTGAAAAGTGTCAATTAACTAGAACTGTAAAAGGAGACTGGTACTATTTCATTCCATAGAAGGATGGTTGCCATCAGTTTGTATCTGCACTGTTCGGTTAGGAGTCAGAGGCCGTTGCTTGGCTAAGTGGTTTGGGTATTGGGTGAAAAATAACGCTAATTCCAACACTTAACCTACTTCACTGAGCAAATGCTTAGACCGTAAAGGGAAACTTCGTGTAGGGTGTCAAGTTGCATGTACATCTAACATTGTGTAGTGGCACCAGGGCGAAATCCCGTTTTCTCACGTCTCAAATTCCGATTTCCCTCAATCTTCTCCAGGTGATCCGGTAACTTAGCCCGCGAACGCAGGGCCGGAAATACGTCTGCGTTCGCTGACTAATAGGGAGCTTAAGCACGCGCGTTTTTTGAGACGCGGACGGCAACCGGAAGTAAGCTGTTTTCCCTTTTAACTTGTCTTCACACAACCACATTTACATTGCTAAGTATCTTTTCTCCATTAGAGGTGATTCGTATAAAAATCTGGGATACACCACTGTCCTGGCACGCGAAATGTTCTCTTCCGGTTGCCGTCCGCGTCTCAAAAACGCGCGTGCTTAAGCTTCCTAATATATTCTAAACTCGGCTCCACAAGCTATAAATATCACCACCGCCTGTAAAGAAAATGTACTCGACTTCTACGTCTTGCATTTACCGGTGCCTGTGGACGTTTCCTTAGGCTCATTGATAACTGTTCGAAGCGACGATCCGATAACTTATTGCTTAGAAAATCATTGTTGCTGCTAATTCATTGAAAGAACTATTACCTTGAGAATCCTGATAGCATACAGGATACTAAAAGCCCAATATTTAGTTGACTGAAAAGAATTTGCAAACAATTGCTTGGTTCACTTACTTCAGGAACTACGATTGTGTGTCAGAGATATGAGCGAGATGCTGTGCATGAACATTGTATCTGCTAAAAAGAAAATCAAACGAAGATGTTGCACGTTCGCTTGAGTCGATGAAGTTGTCTTCTCTTACCTTTATATCCTCAGCCGATTAAATTACTGTGGGCGAAAAGTCAATATCTACAGTCTTTATCTGTAGCGGTTGGTTTCCATTCACTAAGTCCAGGCATTACATAATATTATATTGTCTTAGCTGCTGGCGATTGTCATTTAAGCAGGCACGTGGCACGATTCAAGGAAACCTTGTGGCTTCCCGTGGCAAATTGCCCTGACACCGTAGGGGATAGAGTATGTGATGGGAAATTCGATTTTACGTTCTATGTGTAAAAGAGTTTTCAAATCGTTTAGTTGAACCTACGAACCTCGAAGACATCTCGGCAATACAGCAATCATTAGAGACATAAGACGGCTCTCACTCCTCCCCGGGTTATATTTATTTACAGGAGAAACTCGCAACTGTTTAGAGATACTGTTGAGACTCAAGATTTATTCAGGCTTGTTTAAATATCCCTGGTAAATACAGACGGGTTCTCCTGAGTATAGCTGACGATTCAACAGGCACCCAACGTACTTCGGAAGCTTGTAGGTGCCATCCGATCCGAGTTGTTGAGAATCCGACAACAAAGTTGTGAAAATCCGACATCCGATCTGACATCTGACATCCCACATCATACATCCCACATCCCACATCCGACAATCGACATCCGAGATCCGACGTCTCACATCCGACATCCGACATCCGGTAGGGCATGGGTTCTATCTTTTCCCTTCACATGTTGAAAATGCGGATTGCAGTATTTTGTTTGTGAATGTTCATCAGTATTCAATATTGCGAATGTGTATTACCTGAGTATGTTCCGACGTTTAGAGGCATACAGATTACAGTAAACGCCTCTATTCAAGCCATATCTGATACCCCCGGGACCGATGTGGATGGGGGGGGGGAGGGGGGGCACTTTAGGACTTTCAGCTGAATTTTTCTACCCTATACTAGAGTAAACTTCCACCGATCTCCGTCTAAATTCCGATTCTTGACAGTTAATATAAATATCCAGAGGTGTTTCATGATAGCCATTTATTGAAACTGTTGAGGCTGATTTAAAGTGCCCCTAACCCCAAAGTATTTTTTTCGCTAAAATGAACCTTTGCACCTGTTCGAAACGCATTGCGGCCATTTTTTCATTGTTCTAACAAATCCTGCCATTTTATAGGCTTCGAAAGTTGCGAAAATCCAAGCATCTTTTGTTCACGACCGAGTCAGAAGGGTAGTGGGTCTATTCCTGATGTGACGTCACAAACTGGTTTACATTGAATTAATTCTTTGTAAACATGCATGCAAAGTAGATTGTGACGTCAAGTCAGGAATAGACCCACTCCCCTTC
Source organism: Montipora capricornis (assembly GCF_036669925.1). Taxonomy (NCBI): domain Eukaryota; kingdom Metazoa; phylum Cnidaria; class Anthozoa; order Scleractinia; family Acroporidae; genus Montipora; species Montipora capricornis. The sequence continues at coordinate 23,255,651 of NC_090890.1, read as the reverse complement.
CGACTCGGTCGTGAACAACAGATGCTTGGATTTTCGCAACTTTCGAAGCCTATAAAATGGCAGGATTTGTTAGAAAAAAGAAAAATGGTCGCAATGCGTCTCGAACAGGTGCAAAGATTCATTTTAGAGAAAAAAATATTTTGGGGTTAGGGGCACTTCTTTGCCGATTTGATTTTTTTATATTCTTAAGTGGGAATTTCTGGTTTCCTTAGTCATGATAAAATCTTCAACCCACTGGTCAGTTTCGTGAAAAATGATATCCTATTCTAGACCGAAAGGCTATGATTTATATACTCTATCCTAGGTGGGAGGCGTGGTGGCCTCATGGTTAGTGTGCTCGATTCCGGATCGAGTGGTCCGGGTTCGTGTCCTGGCTGGGAACATTGTGTTGTGTTCTTGGGCAAGACACTTTACTCCCACGGTGCCTCTCTCCACCCAGGTGTAAAAATGGGTACCGGCGACGTTAATGCTGGGGGTGACCCTGCGATTGACTAGCATCCTATCCAGGGGGGAGTAGAAATACTCCTAGTCGCTTCATACTACATAAACCGGAGATAAGCGCCGGCCTGAAGGGCCTTCTAGGCTCGTGCGCAGGCTTTTATCTCAGAGTAAACTGCTTGAAAACCATACCCTTCACAGCGGCACATACGTTTTTAGTCCATATATGGCAGTACCCCCTCCCCCCCCCCCCCCCGGGATCTGATAGCAAAAATGACGGCTATCAACATTAAGATTTGACCGGATTTTTGAAAGGGAACAGGCGCAGCTGTGAAATATTAGGGCAAGGTGTGATAAACGATGTTTTTTAGCGTGGTTTTACCCAAAACCGTGGCCCCAAAACTTTGTTTCTCACGCCTTGCCCTAATATTTCCCAACTGCGCCTGTTCCCTTCCAAAAATCCGGTCAAACCTTAATGTTAGTGGTCGTCTGGTCATTTTTGCCATCAGACATGGCTTAAATACAGGCGTATAATGTATTATTGTAAAACTCTATTTGATGAAACGCGACGGAGAATAAACAAGTTGTACATATACAGTTCGCAGAGTGCTACTCACTAGTTTAGTATTTTTTTCTTGTTTCTTTTTTAATTGTTTGGATGCCTCTAAAAGTTGGAACATACTCTGGTAAAACAAATTCGCAACTTTGAATACTGATGAACATTCACAAACAAAATACTGCAACCCGCATTTTCAACATGTGAAGGCGGAAAAGATAGAACCCATACCGGTACCGGATGTGGGATATCGGATGTTGGATGTCGGATGTCGGATGTTAGATGTCGGATGTCGGATGTCGGATGTCGGATGTCGGATTTTCACAACTTTGTTGTCGGATTTTCAACAACACCTACAAGCTTCAGCCAACGGACGTTTCGTTAAATTTCTGTTCGGAACTAAGGCCTTTAATCACCTATCGAACTTTCGTGATCTGAAAAAGTTAACACCTGTTTCTTTCTGATTGATAAAAATGTCCTTGTGAGTACCAAAAAAAGGCCAGCTATGAGTTTCGGAAAGGATACAATGCCTAAGATTTTTGTGAGGTAAACAAAAATACCCTACTAAATCCGAAAAGCTTCAAGTTCCCCTAGAATAATCGAACAGAAAAAAATTTTATAGCGCATCCGAAAATAAATCTACAAAGCTTTAAAAGCACTCAGTAGACCTCAGAACAACATTTAAAAGCACTTGAGAGAAAATCGTCTCTGGGTGTCCCTGATTCAATTACGTACATCCGCATCAGAGGCTGCGAGCCCTTGATTTTTGCCATAATTCAGTAACAAGAATGGCAACAGATGGTTGCAAACAAGACCAGCTTAAGACTCTCATTTTTTGACAGATCGTATACAAAAACGTAATACAAAACAAAATAAGATACTGTTTGCAGGTTACGTTTACAGATACTCTGGTGTTAAAGTGAAACTCGTCGTTAGCTTTCCAAATAAATCGGAGTTCTTATTTGTCTTCAAGGAAGGCCAACGACTAACTTTGGTAAATATCCTATTAGGAGGGAAGGTGTGCTAGAATTTTGGAATATTGGAACTCTGATGTTTTAGGCGCACTAAGGCCTGTTCCAAATTTCGCAGACGGCAACCGGAAGAGAACATTTCGCGTGCCAGGACAGTGGTGTCTCCCAAATTTTTATACTGGTAATCTCTGGTGGAGAAAAGATACTAATCAATGTAAATGTGGTTGTGTGAAGACGAGTTAAAAGGGAAAACAGCTCACGTCTTGTTGCCGTCCGCGTCTCAAAAACGTGCGTGCCTAAGCTCCCTATTGTTGGCGCGAGAGGCAAATGCCGCGCGGAGAACGGGGAAGGGCGCTGTGCACCCAGAGGTCGAATAGCCCACTTTGAACATATCAAAATTCAGTCCCAAACAAAAGAGATCATCTCGAGGCTCTGGGGAATAAACTCATACCTGAAATCGTTATATTTATTCCCCAGAGCCTCGAGATGATGCCTTTTGTTTAGGACTGAATTTTAATATATCGAAATTGGTCTATTTGTTTCAGTCGAACTATGAAAATAATGAAAATAGACCAGCGGTTGTCTAAATAAGCTTACTGTAAATCAAAATGGTGGAACCTGGAGTTGATTGTAATGTATTTACGGCACGGCACGGCAGTAGTACGACGTTTGAAACCAATTCGCGCTACTGCCGTGTAGTACGACAGAGCTTGTCGTGCCAAACGGAAGTGGCGCGACATGGTTTCAAACGTCGTGCTACTGCCGTGCTAAGAGCGATGAACTGAGTTCGGCTCGGCGATTGAAACGACGACGACGTTTGAAATGGGACTAAGATTATGAACAGTTTTCCGAAAAGATTTCCTATAGGTATTTCGGAACAGTAGTGAAGAGTCTGAAGAGTGCGTAGAAATTTCAAAACCACGCAGAAGAACGCTAAAATGTTACTGAGCTGAGTAAGAGTCAACTGTGTAAAATATGAAGAAATATAACTTTTAACATTTTCGCCAGAGTTTGTTCGAAAAGCGTAACAGTAAAGCAAAAGTCCCCTATGTATATGTAAATGTAAAGTTCTTGTTATTGAATGGAGCACCGGACAAAGGAAAGGGGTCGTTTGACTGTACGTCCAACTGAACATCTGCGAGTCTGTTGAAAGGCTACTGGAAGGACGACTTTCAGTCTAGCGCGCATGGTACGCTCGTGTTATAAAAATCTATACGCGGCGTGTGGTAACCATGATGTACTCATTGACTGACTGAGTGGGGAGGGGTACGGACCGAACACAGCGAGATCCGTGTTCCACGACCAAGGGCCAAATGTTTTCTTGTCCGACCCGACCTGAACTCAGTCAATGAGCATTTTATCATATGGGCTCTTTAAGCTATTCATGACCACCCAGAAGATGAAGTTTGGACAAAAAAATTACAAATTGGCACAGAAAGATTATCTTAATGTTGTTTGTATTTGCTTTACTGTCTGTAAATAACTTGGATGTTTCGAAGAGACGAAGTCCTCTACAGTCGCACCGCAAAGAGCGTGTTCCTAGTAGGGCCGTACGGCTTTTTCCGGCCCTCCTCGCGCTAATGCGTACGGCCCTCGTACGAGGATTTTCCCAGTAGTTTTACAATGAAAGCGCGCGCGGGTATGATAAAAACCAGATTGCCATGCATAAACTCCGATCAGGAAATCATCGCCTTCATGTTGAAAAAAAAAAGCATAGTGTACGAAAGACCCCTAAAACTTTGAAATCGGAGTTTCCCCGCAATAAAAAGGAAAATAAGGATAAAAGTCATTTTCGACTCCTTTGTAATTTTTTTTATAGTTTGCGTGTTTTATTATGCAATGAAATAACTGACAAATAAACCCAGTTTAAAGTGTTTGATACTCAATCAAAATTTTATTTCTTTTAGCTTTGATCTTTTTTGTCCGGCTGTAAAAAAGCTGACGCACATTATTATGAAATTCATTACATGACGACAAATGTTATTCCAAACAAGAATGAAATTTCTTTAATCTTTAATTTGTATAATTTCCTAGAGCAAGCTAATCCGGCCATAGGCGGTCAGACATGTACATGTGCTCCCATGACCATGACATCGAGGGAGAAAATACAAAAATTAACACTAAAAAAGGACATCATTACAAATAGCGAATATTAATAAGGTAAATGATTACAAATAGTAAGTGAAACCAAATTGGGAGGGGAGGGAGGGAAAAGGTGATCCAAAGGCGGACATAGGAAAGGAGTACAGGTAAGAGAGTAAGGATGGAGGTAGAATACACCTCACAGAAAATGCCTGAGCTTGGGAAAGACCGCTGTAAATATCGAACGAAAGGCATTCAATTTGTCAGCGCACTCTTTCCATAGGCATTCCATAGTCAGAAATTTCAGCTGTCATCTCGCTAACCCTGGGGAGTTATATAGGGGTTATATGTTGCGTATGGCTCGCGGTAACGTAGGGA
>NC_090890.1:23241226-23246226 GCF_036669925.1 Montipora capricornis | reverse complement strand
ATTTACTTGCTTTATTTCTCTCGTTGGGCAAGTTAACGATCAACTAACTGGATGCAAGTTACTTACTAGATTGTTATGTTGGGTGTAAATTTAAGCATTTTGGGGAGTACTCTTTCTTCAACAGCGGTCGTTTTACTGCGCAGTGAAAAGCGTAAATATTGGTCACAAAAAGTTCACTCACTAGTTTTTTGTTTAATATGCAAAAATCATTGTATAAGCTGCAGTCGAGATTAATTTCATATCGTTGACTTTAAGGACGTTCGCCCGAAAATCGTACCACATGTTTCATTTTTTGCCTGAAGTTAGGTCATAAATATGAAAAAGAAAATTGGGGGTCACCGACTTTGTTTCGGAGAAAAAGGTAAGGGAAAAATGCCTTAATTTCATTAAATGGGTCATAATAACGAGATGAGCCTCAATGGCTCATCCGTCGAAAATCAAAAAAATAATAAGTTAAAGCGAGGGTTTTTAATTTGTGCATAGAAAAAATATAGGAGTGGGTTTTTTAGATAATTGCATGCCGCTAGGGATGTCGTAAACAGTAGAGTTATTCCTCAACAAGCGTTTTTTGCAAGCGCTACCCGTTGTAACCAATTCCGGAATTCACGAAAAAGATAACTTTTTTACATTGTGAATTTTTTCATTCCATCATATTTTGTAGATTGTTAGAAGAGTAAGTGATTCGTGTTTTAAAAAATAGGGGTCACCGATGATTTGGCGATTTGAACCCGAGCTGGACTACTGGATTTCAGCTTTTTTCTTAACGAGATCTCAAGTTATTGTGGAACGTTTGGTACCAAATGTGCTGGGATTCATGCAATCGAAGCTGACTTAATAAGTTAAGCTTGCCATGTGCTTCAAGCCGTAGCACTGATTATTTGTTGAGCTTTGCTGATGGGTACCAGGGCATATTTTAAGGTACAATTTCAGATCTGTCTTCATAAAATTTAGACATCTGAGGGATCTTTCGACTCTCGCGATCTGGTGCAAGAGAAGTTTATAGTGTCTTGCTTTCTCACTTTATATCGTGTGCACGAATTTCAGATCAGTGGCTTATCAGCTCAGTAGAGTTTTGCAATTTTTTTCCGTTTACATTTTCTCCACATCTTCACGATCTGGAAAAGGGATTGGTCCGTTGACGAGACTTTCATTTCCTCAACAAACTAAAATAAGGCATGGGTCGTACTTGAGAAACTTTTCGGAAAATTTGTTTACTTTGCGGTAAAAATCTGTCATCAGTTCACATTGCCAAGTGTGACATTTGGAAAAATTTCGGAAAATCGGCAAAAACATCAGAGGCGCCGTAGTGCTTGGGTGGGGCAGGAAGATTTTGGAAAACTCGAGCTAAACAAAAAAATCATGGTGGTAACTGTCAACGCTTGTCAATGAAACGTGATCGATTTGCAACACGATATCATTATGTGAACAAAACGTGCGGGGCCGGAATTCTGAAATCTTCGCGCTTTCGTTAAGGATGGAAGTGGTTTTTATTATCCTTCCCAATTGGAAGGTTTTTACGGACTATGCAAGCCAGCCGACCTAGCACATCGAAACCCAGGCACGACCATTCACAACCCAAGATTTTAACGTAGACTTACATTTCGCAAGCAAGCGCTTCAGTCGTCTCAATCGTTTCCTGGGACATGATGCTGATATTTAGAAAACTGGCGTACGATCTTGCGAAAAGTGGACGAACGAACAAGAGAAAGTGTTGATCAGCCTAAAAAGTAGCATAATCACTGCAATAGTTATAAATAAGGCTTCATCGGGACCCATGTTGCTTGAAATGATAACGAAATGTTCTCTCAGTGAAATTGTTTTCCACTTGTCAATGAGTCAAAACTCTACTACAGCTACCCTACAACGTTGACTAAAAGTTTTCATTTCCGATTGAGGTCTCGAATTTTGTGTTTTTTTTGGTCGGCAAAGTTGAAAACTTTTCCCAAGTGTGACCCATACCTTTAAGTCCCAGTGACTTCAACACATCGTTGCTGTGGTTATCAATGATAAATGTTGTCACTCTAAACGAGATACACTAGTCGTATGGAAAAGTAACCAAAGATTTCAGAAATTGCTTAGTATACTGACGAAACCGCGAACTCATCTATGTGAAGGCGTGAACGTAAACATTGGCTAAGGCTCTAACGTTGGTAATATAATTTTTTACTCTGGATAGTGACTTATCAACTGGACATAAACTGGCGCCTGGTCAATATAATTCTTGTCGAAGATTTCCAGTATTATTACTTCTGCATTGTATTTCCTGTGAAGCAAAAAACTCTGAAAAGTGTCAATTAACTGGATCTGTGAAAGGAGACTGGTACTATTTCATTCCATGGAAGGATGGTTGCCATCAGTTTGTATGTGTACTGTTCGGTTAGGAGTCAGAGGCCGTTGCTTGGCTAAGTGGTTTGGGTATTGGGTGAAAAATAACGCCAATTCCAACACTTAAGGACGGTGCCTACTAATTAAAGATATTTTTACCCCGATCTGTGATTATGCAGGAAATGTAGATCTTAACAAGTGTTATTGAAATCCAAAAAGAAAATTGGGGGTAACCACGCATTTTTCAAAGATAATTCATGAATAATATTCGTAAAAAAATTTAAAATACAAAGCAATGTATGGCGTTCTTTCTCAAATTGAAGCTTAATTATCTCTCAAAAATGCATGGCTACCCCCATTTTTCTCTTTGAATACCAAGAGTACTTACTACATGTAAGATCCACGTTCTCCGGATAGCTTTAAACCGCGCAATAATATCTCTGTATTAGTAAGCATCGGCGATAGGAAATCCGAGTATCTGGAGATGCGCAGAACCTATGCGCAATAACAATAATAGGCACCGTCCTTAACCTACTTCACCGAGCAAATGCTTAGACCGTAAAGGGAAACTTCGTGTAGGATGTCAAGTTGCATGTACATCTAACATTGTGCAGTGGTATCAGGGCGAAATCCCGTTTTCTCACGTCTCAAATTCCGATTTCCCTCACTCTTCTCCAGGTGATCCGGTAACTAACTTAGCCCACGAACGCAGGGCCGGAAATACGTCTGCGTTCGGTGACTAATAGGGAGCTTAAGCACGCGCGTTTTTTGAGACGCGGACGGCAACCGGAAGTAAGCTGTTTTCCCTTTTAACTTGTCTTCACACAACCACATTTACATTGCTAAGTATCTTTTCTCCATTAGAGGTGATTCGTATAAAAATCTGGGAGACACCACTGTCCTGGCACGCGAAATGTTCTCTTCCGGTTGCCGTCCGCGTCTCAAAAACGCGCGTGCTTAAGCTTCCTATTAATATATTCTAAACTCGGCTCCACAAGCTATAAATATCACCACCGCCTGTAAAGAAAATGTACTCGACTTCTACGTCTTGAATTTACCGGTGCCTGTAGACGTTTCCTTTGGCTCATTGATAACTGTTCGAAGCGACGATCCGATAACTTATTGCTTAGAAAATCATTGTTGCTGCTAATTCATTGAAAGAACTATTACCTTGAGAATCCTGGTAGCATACAGGATACTAAAAGCCCAATATTTGGTTGACTGAAAAGAATTTGCAAACAATTGCTTGGTTCACTTACTTCAGGAACTACGATTGTGTGTCAGAGATATGAGCGAGATGCTGTGCATGAACATTGTATCTGCTAAAAAGAAAATCAAATAAGATGTTGCACGTTCGCTTGAGTCGATGAAATTGTCTTCTCTTACCTTTATATCCTCAGCCGATTAAATTACTGTGGGCGAAAAGTCAATATCTACAGTCTTTATCTGTAGCGGTTGGTTTCCATTCACTAAGTCCAGGCATTACATAATATTATATTGTCTTAGCTGCTGGCGATTGTCATTTAAGCAGGCACGTGGCTCGATTCAAGGAAACCTTGTGGCTTCCAGTGGCAAATTGCCCTGACACCGTGGGGGATAGAGTGTGTGATGGGAAATTCGATTTTACGTTCTATGTGTAAAAGAGTTTTCAAATCGTTTAGTTGAACCTACGAACCTCGAAGACATCTCGGCAATACAGCAATCATTAGAGACATAAGGCGGCTCTCACTCCTCCCCGGGTTATATTTATTTACAGGAGAAACTCGCAACTGTTTAGAGATACTGTTGAGACTCAAGATTTATTCAGGCTTGTTTAAATATCCCTGGTAAATACAGACGGGTTCTCCTGAGTATAGCTGACGATTCAACGGGCACCCAACGTACTTCGGAAGCTTGTAGTTGCCATCCGAGTTGTAAAAATCCGACAACAAAGTTGTGAAAATGCGACATCCGATCTGACATCTGATATCCCACATCATACATCCGACAACCCACATCCGACAATCGACATCCGAGATCCGACGTCCCACATCCGACATCCGACATCCGGTAGGGGCATGGGTTCTATCTTTTCCCTTCACGTGTTGAAAATGCGGATTGCAGTATTTTGTTTGTGAATGTTCATCAGTATTCAATATTGCGAATGTGTATTACCTGAGTATGTTCCGACGTTTAGAGGCATACAGATTACAGTAAACGCCTCTATTTAAGCCATATCTGATACCCCCGGGCCCGATGGGGATGGGGGGGCACTTTAGGACTTTCTGGGTGGGGATGTGCCGGTGGAACCCTGGAACCCTTAGCCTATACCAGAGCTAGTTCAGCTGAATTTTTCTACCCTATACTAGGGTAAACTCCCACCGATTTCCGTCTAAATTCCGATTCTTGACAGTTTATAATATCCAGAGGTGTTTCATGATAGTCATTTATTGAAACTGTTGATGTTCGGGGAATAAGTGCACACTCGAAGCTATCTTGAACACAACAGTCGATTTATTGACACACCCAATTTTCACAGCACTTGCAATTGTTTTTTCTCATCTGGTATAACAAGCGACAAGAAGACGCCGTAAAAACCTACAAATAAACTGCGAATTACACTCTGAATTAAACAACCGACGGGAAGCGAGTTTTTACTCGCCATTTGATGAGAACACTGTTACTAAAGTAAGCAC
>NC_090890.1:23236226-23238726 GCF_036669925.1 Montipora capricornis | reverse complement strand
TTTACAATGAAATCGTGCGCGGGTATGATAAAAACCAGATTGCCATGCATAAACTCCGATCAGGAAATCATTGCCTTCATATTGAAAAAAAAGGCATAGTGTACGAAAGACCCCTAAAACTTTGAAATCGGAGTTTCCCCGCAATAAAAATGAAAGTAAGGATAAAAGTCATTTTCGACTCTTTTGTAATTTTTTTTATAGTTTGCGTGTTTTATTACGCAATGAAATAACTGACAAATAAACCCAGTTTAAAGTGTTTGAGACTCAATCAAAATTTTATTTCTTTTCAGGGGAGGGATCCAGGATTTTTCTTAGGAGGGGGTGCACCTCTAAGGAATGACGTAGCGGGCTGTTGTCGTTTTTTTTTGGGCAGAATACCAGCTGCATTAGAAAGCCCCAGGTCATCTCAAAGGGGGGGGGGGGTGCGCACCCCCTGCACCCTCCCCCTAGATCCGCTGTCGCACATTATTATGTAATTGATTACATGACGACAAATGTTATTCCAAACAAGAATGAAATTTCTTTAATCTTTGATCTTTAATTTGTATAATTAACGATTAGACCCTTCGCCCGCAAGGGCTACGGGTCAATAGGCTATTGACCCGTGGTCCTTGAAGGCGAAGGGTCTAATTGTTTTACTATCATCCAACTAGTCGGACAGAAAAGGCAATAATAAAGTTAACAAATGCAAGTTAAAGAAATATTTATTTGGGAATAAAACGAAAGAAAGCGTTACGCTTTTTGCTTCTCGAGGACTATTAATAATAGTCCTCTAGTAGCGTAGCGAATCAAAATGCAGGATTTGCATTAGTCCACTAGTTGGGTGATACTAATTGCCTATTGCAAGCTAATCCGTCAATGGACGGTCAGACATGTACATGTGTGCTCATGACCATGACAGCGAGGGAGAAAATAAAAAAAAATTAACATTAAAAAAAGACGTCATTAAAAATAGCGAATATTAATAAGGTAAATGATTACAAATAGTAAGTGAAGCCAAATTGGGAGGGGAGGGAGGGAAAAGATGATCCAAAGGCAGCCATAGGAAAGGAGTACAGGGAAGAGAGTAAGGAAGGAGGTAGAATACGCCTCACAGAAAATGCCTGAGCTTGGGAAAGACCGCTGTAAATATCGAACGAAAGGCATTAACTTCGTCAGCGCGTACAGAAGCCGGGGAGTAAGGCATTCCGTCATGCCAAATTGTAAATGCCATGTAAATACACCACAAAACTTTGCTCAACCGATTTTTAAGAGTGGCTTATCCTCAGTGCTGCAAAAGGACTGGAAAAGATGGCAGCCTTGAGTCTATTATGGACCTCTAGATTCTATTACGAGGACGAGAACGAGTACGAGATTTGACTGCCTATTTTTAGCTAACCTGCGATCAAGCGTACCTTTTTTGAGACAGGGCGCTAAAAAGTACGCCTGATACAATTTCTTAACGACTCGTCTGCCGCCCACCTGTCAAGAGTGATGTTATCATGTGTCATGCTATAAATGTGAGCCAATCAGATTTTACCGGAAATTACCTGCACGCTGCGATTCAAGTAAAGACGCGACAAAAACAAAATGGCACTCTGGCTTTGATATCTGCAATCAAAGCTATTTCTGCAAATCCTGCTTGACAGTTGGTGCGGTTTCTCCGTTCAAACCATCAAGGAACAAAGAATTTTGACATAAAATGGCAGAAAAAGCCCGAATTCTTCATGTCATCATCAGGCGCAATCATAAGGGCCCGGTTCCTCAAAAGCCGATTAACGCTAATCCCAGATTAAAAACTAACCAAGCATTTTATTTCTCTACTGCCAAATGCTGTTCAACGCAGATTGGCAGAACTTTACATGAGAAGACGTCAATTTTCAAAAACAAAAATAAGCAAAAGAAACTTTCAACAAAAAGTCGAAAACGTGAAACAAAAGTTTACGCTAATCCTGGATTGAGTTAATCGGCTTTCGAGGAACCGGGCCCAGTACAATAAACTTTATTTAAACTCGAATATTTGAGATGCCAATAAAAGATGCTATAAAAATAGATATGAGGAAACTGGACTTTGAGAAGTTTTTCAGCAGCAGCTACTCAGCTATCATTTTGTCAGAAGTGTGTTCAGATTGTTCAGCGATTCCGTAAACAGTGGGTATAGCGCCTGGCGCTTACAAACAAACAAGTTCAGGTTGATCGCGTGTCCAATTGTCGAATTTCTCTGTCAAGCTCAGCTGATTCCCCGAATGTGGCAGCCCTAAAAAAACATCTGAAGTCGAAGCAACAGCAGCTGGAAACAGAGCCTAAACATCACTCGCGTTCAAATCCTCCTCGGCGGCCATATTGGGGCTCACTTTGCTGGACAGCTTATCCCATGATGCGCTGCGTTTCAACCGGAAGCGCGAAACTCTTGATGCTCGTATATGGCTTCCGTGGAAAACCTCTATTCGGCTGATATTGTGACAGGCGAAGAAGTCAGGAGGGCGACAGCAAACTGGCCATTTTGCCACCAAGTTTGTTT
>NC_090890.1:23211226-23231226 GCF_036669925.1 Montipora capricornis | reverse complement strand
GCCTTTTTAGCCCAGAGACGTTAAATTATACAGTAATTCATACGGTGGCCCGTAAGTGCCATCCTTAGAGTTAAATAAAAATTGCATTTACCTTGCAAAAAAAGATCCGGCCGTTAGATCCAAAGTTTCCAGTCAACTTCAACAAATTCTTGCGAACCGAAAAATCTAACTGGAGGTTTGATGTTTCGAGTGCATAGTTACACCGGATCCATAGTTTATACTCCGGATCCAATCTTGCGTTCTTCAGATCCGTAGTTTCTACTCGGGATCCATAGTTTCTTACTCAGGATCCATAGTTTTTGCTCCGGATCCAAAGGTGTTTACTCCGGATCTGTAGTTTATACTCCGGATCCAAAGTTGTTTACTCCGGATCCGTAGTTTATACTCCGGATCCAAAGTTGTTTACTCCCGATCCGTAGTTTATACTCCGGATCCAAAGTTGTTTACTCCCGATCCAAAGTTGTTTACTCCGGATCCAAAGTTTATACTCCGGATCCAAAGTTGTTTACTCCGGATCCGTAGTTTTTACTCCAGATCCAAAGTTGTTTACTCCGGATCCGTAGTTTTTACTCCGGATCCAAAGTTGTTTACTCCGGATCTGTAGTTTCTTACTCCGGTTCCAAAGTTCCACGAACGCCCTCGTTACCGTGGTGATCACAGTCAAATCAAAGTAACTACTTGGTGTAGACACTCATATAGTGGTCCGGTGTAGTCACTCATATAGTGGTCCCAGGTGGCGTACTTCATACCTATCCTTAATCATCCCTAGCCGTACCTAAGCATCCCTAGCTGTACGTAAGCATCCCTAAGCGTACTTAAGCATCCTTATTCCTCCCTAGCTGTACTTAAGGATCCTTAATCATCCCTACCCGTACCTAAGCATCCCTAACCGTACTTACGCATCCTTAATCATCTCTAGCCGTACCTAAGCACCCCTAGCCGTACTTAAGCATCCTTAATCATCCCTAGCCGTACCTAAGCATCCCTAAGCGTACTTAAGCATCCTTCTTCATCCGTAGCCGTACCGAAGCATCCCTAGCCGTACTTAAGCATCCTTAATCATCCCTAGCCGTACCTAAGCATCAGGATATCTAAGCGTACTTAAGCATCCTTCTTCATCTCTAGCCGTACTTAAGAATCCCTTAAGTACGGCTAGGGTTGATTAAGGATACTTAAGTACAGCTAGGAATGAAGAGGGATGCTTAGGGATGCTTAAGTACGGCTAGGGATGGTTAAGGATGCTTAAGTACCGCTAGAGATGCTTAGGTACGGCTAAGGATGATTGAGGATGCTTAAGTACGATTAGGAATCCTTAAGTACGGCTAGGGTTAATTAAGGATGCTTAAGTACGCCTAGGGATGAAGAAGGATGCTTAAGTACGCTTAGGGATGCTTAGGTACGGCTAGGGATGATTAAGGATGCTTAAGTACGGCTAGGGATGCTTAGGTACGGCTAGGGATGATTAAGGATGCTTAAGTACGGTTAGGGATGCTTAGGTACGGGTAGGGATGATTAAGGATCCTTAAGTACAGCTAGGGAGGAATAAGGATGCTTAAGTACGCTTAGGGATGCTTGCGTACAGCTAGGGATGCTTAGGTACGGCTAGGTATGATTAAGGATAGGTATTGAGTACGCCACCTGGGACCTCTATATGAGTGACTCCACCGGACCACTATATGAGTTCCTACACCAAGTAGTTACCTACACCAAGTAGTCACCTTGATTTGACTGTGATCACCACGGTAACGAGGGCGTTCGTGGAACTTTGGAACCGGAGTAAGAAACTACGGATCCGGAGTAAACAACTTTGGATCCGGAGTAAAAACTATGGATCCGGAGTAAAAACTATGGATCCGGAATATAAACTACGGATCCGGAGTAAACAACTTTGGATCCGGAGTAAAAACTATGGATCCTGAGTTTAAACTACGGATCCAGAGGAAACAACTTTGGATCCGGAGTAAAAACTATGGATCCTGAGTTTAAACTACGGATCCGGAGTAAACAACTTTGGATCCGGGGTATAAACTATGGATCCGGAGTAAACAACTTTGTATCCGGAGTATAAACTATGGATCCGGAGTAAACAACTTTGGATCCGGAGTATAAACTATGAATCCGGAGTAAACAACTTTGGATCCGGAGTAAAAACTACGGATCCGGAGTAAACAACTTTGGATCCGGAGTAAAAATTATGGACCCTGAGTTTAAACTACGGATCCGGAGTAAAGAACTTTGGATCCGGGGTATAAACTATGGATCCGGAGTAAACAACTTTGGATCCGGAGTAAACAACTTTGGATCCGGAGTATAAACTATGGATCCGGAGTAAACAACTTTGGATCCGGGGTATAAACTACGGATCCGGAGTATAAACTACGGATCCGGAGTAAACACCTTTGGATCCGGAGTAAACACCTTTGGATCCGGAGCAAAAACTATGGATCCTGAGTAAGAAACTATGGATCCGGAGTAGAAACTACGGATCTGAAGAACGCAAGATTGGATCCGGAGTATAAACTATGGATCCGGTGTAACTATGCACTCGAAACATCAAACCTCTAGTTAGATTTTTCGGTTCGCAAGAATTTGTTGAAGTTGACTGGAAACTTTGGATCTAACGGCCGGATCTTTTTTCGCAAGGTAAATACAAGTTTTATTTAACTTTAAGGATGGCACTTACGGGCCACCGTAAATTCAGCCTAAAATCATGTGACACGGCCAAAAAGCATGTACGATTTCGGCCAATGGAATTGTACTTCAAACCAAAAACTTACAAGTACTTTTTTAGGCCATTTCCGAGTTCATGTCTGCCTCCTCTTCAAAACGAGTCTAAGTGCGAAGTTTCGTTCTGCTTTACATACGAATGAAAACTGATTTTCATAAGAAAAACTTCGCCTCTGAAGAGATGGCGGACATGAACTCGGAAATGGCTTATTGAATCACACTTTAGCCCGAAAACATGCAACATGGTCCAAAAACATGTACAATAGTGACCAGTTGAAAATCACTTTAGCCCGAAAACATGCAGATGTAGTATAGCCCAACAATATTTTTGTCCTTCAACACGCTTCATAATAAACAGCCTCCAGGTCAATTTGTTATAGTTGATATAACTACAGCTACCCCGGCTGTCGGATAATATTTAGAAGATCGTCAGATATAGGATTAAATGACCAAATAAATAGTAAGAAACAGGAAGTGATAAAATCTGACCGTAGGAAGGAAATGAAATCAAACGGACGAGTGGTGTTGTCTGCATGGTGTACTGATAACTTTCACATTCGTCGCTTTCGTTCCAGCTTGTGAAAGTACTGTGAATTTAGACAGATTTTAAGTTACATCGTTCACGTTTTTCTTGTAGACAATTCCTCCTCGATTGAATTCTAGAATCATAAGAAGAACTGTCATGCAATTGTCGTTAGCTACGCCCTTGCGGTGTAACCGTAAAACACTTTATTTTCAAATGTGATGGGATTCATGCAATCGAAGCTGACTTAATAAGTTAAGCTTGCCATGTGCTTCAATCCGTAGCACTGATTATTTGTTGAGCTTTGTTGATGGGTACCAGGACAGATTTTAAGTTACAATTTCAGATCTGTCTTCATAAAATTTAGACATCTGGGGGATCTTTCGACTCTCGCGATCTGGTGCAAGAGAAGTTTATAGTGTCTTGCTTTCTCACTTTATATCGTGCACGAATTTTATCAGCTCAGTAGAGTTTTACATTTTTTTCCGTTTACATTTTCTCCACATCATCACGGTCTGGAAAAGGGATTGGTCCGTTGACGATACTTTCATTTCCAAAAAACTAATTATAAGGCATGGGTCGCACTTGGGAAACTTTTCGGAAAACTTGTTTACTTTGAGGTAAAAATCTGTTATCAGTTCACATTGCCAAGTGTGACAGTTGGAAAAATTTCGGAAAATCGGCAAAAACATCAGAGGCGCCGTAGCGCTTCGGTGGGGCAGGCAGATTTTGGAAAACTCGAGCTAAACAAAAGAATCATGGCGGTAACTGTCAACGCTTGTCAATGAAACGTGATCGATTTGCCACACGATATCATTATGTGAACAAAACGTGCGGGGCCGGAATTCTCAAATCTTCGCGCTTTCGTTAAGGCGGCGAAATACGACATACAAAAAACCTCAACTTGGCGCGCAACATTGTTTCGTTGCAAGTTTCGGTCGATGTCTCCCGTTTTTCACCTTGCATGATCAACTTGTCGCACAACAAAAGCATTTGTTGCGGGTTGAAGAAAGTTGTTGCGAAAAGTAGAGCGCAGGTCTACTCTGAGCAACAAATTTTGGCTTTGTTGTTCGTTTTTCATCAAGCTCACAACTTGACGCGCAACAATTGTGCTCGTGTACTAGCAAATCAACCAATCAGCGCCCTGCATTTCTTCAACCCGCAACAAATGTTTTTGTTGCGGGTCAAGTTAATCATGCAAGGTGAAAAGTTGAGGGTTTTTGTATCTCGTCTTTCGCCGCCTTTAAGGATGGAAGTGATTTTTATTATCCTTCCCAATTGCAAGGTTTTTACGGACTATGCAAGCCGGCCGACCTAGCAGATCGAAACTCAGCCACGACAAATTCACAACCCCAAGATTTTAACGTAGACTTACGTTTCGCAAGCAAGCGCTTCGGTCGTCTCCATGGTTTCCTGGGACATGATGCTGATATTTAGAAAAATCGCGTACGATCTTGCGAAAAGTGGACGAACGAACAAGAGAAAGTGTTGATCAGCCTAAAAGGTAGCATAATCACTGCAATAGTTATAGATAAGGCTTCATCGGGACCCATGTTGCTTGAAATGATAACGAAATGTTCTCTCAGTGAAATTTTTTTCCACTTGTCAATGAGTCAAAACTCTACTACGGCGAACCTACAACGTTGACTAAAAGTTTTCATTTCCGATTGAGGTCTCGAATTTTGTGTTTTTTTGGTCGGCAAAGTTGAAAACTTTCCCCAAGTGTGACCCATGCCTTTAAGTCCCAGTGACTTCAACACATCGTTGCTGTGGTTATCAATGATAAATGTTGTCACTCTAAACGAGATACACTAGTCTTATGGACAAGTAACCAAAGATTTCAGAAATTGCTTAGTATACTGACGAAACCGCGAACTCATCTATGTGAAGGCGTGAACGTAAACATTGGCTAACCTCTAACGTTGATAATATAATTTTTTACTCTGGATAGTGACTTATCAACTGGACATAAACTGGCGCCTGGTCATTATAATTCTTGTCGAAGATTTCCAGTATTATTAGTTCTGCATTGTATTTTCTGTGAAGTAAAAAACTCTGAAAAGTGTCAATTAACTAGAACTGTAAAAGGAGACTGGTACTATTTCATTCCATAGAAGGATGGTTGCCATCAGTTTGTATCTGCACTGTTCGGTTAGGAGTCAGAGGCCGTTGCTTGGCTAAGTGGTTTGGGTATTGGGTGAAAAATAACGCTAATTCCAACACTTAACCTACTTCACTGAGCAAATGCTTAGACCGTAAAGGGAAACTTCGTGTAGGGTGTCAAGTTGCATGTACATCTAACATTGTGTAGTGGCACCAGGGCGAAATCCCGTTTTCTCACGTCTCAAATTCCGATTTCCCTCAATCTTCTCCAGGTGATCCGGTAACTTAGCCCGCGAACGCAGGGCCGGAAATACGTCTGCGTTCGCTGACTAATAGGGAGCTTAAGCACGCGCGTTTTTTGAGACGCGGACGGCAACCGGAAGTAAGCTGTTTTCCCTTTTAACTTGTCTTCACACAACCACATTTACATTGCTAAGTATCTTTTCTCCATTAGAGGTGATTCGTATAAAAATCTGGGATACACCACTGTCCTGGCACGCGAAATGTTCTCTTCCGGTTGCCGTCCGCGTCTCAAAACCGCGCGTGCTTAAGCTTCCTAATATATTCTAAACTCGGCTCCACAAGCTATAAATATCACCACCGCCTGTAAAGAAAATGTACTCGACTTCTACGTCTTGCATTTACCGGTGCCTGTGGACGTTTCCTTAGGCTCATTGATAACTGTTCGAAGCGACGATCCGATAACTTATTGCTTAGAAAATCATTGTTGCTGCTAATTCATTGAAAGAACTATTACCTTGAGAATCCTGATAGCATACAGGATACTAAAAGCCCAATATTTAGTTGACTGAAAAGAATTTGCAAACAATTGCTTGGTTCACTTACTTCAGGAACTACGATTGTGTGTCAGAGATATGAGCGAGATGCTGTGCATGAACATTGTATCTGCTAAAAAGAAAATCAAACGAAGATGTTGCACGTTCGCTTGAGTCGATGAAGTTGTCTTCTCTTACCTTTATATCCTCAGCCGATTAAATTACTGTGGGCGAAAAGTCAATATCTACAGTCTTTATCTGTAGCGGTTGGTTTCCATTCACTAAGTCCAGGCATTACATAATATTATATTGTCTTAGCTGCTGGCGATTGTCATTTAAGCAGGCACGTGGCACGATTCAAGGAAACCTTGTGGCTTCCCGTGGCAAATTGCCCTGACACCGTAGGGGATAGAGTATGTGATGGGAAATTCGATTTTACGTTCTATGTGTAAAAGAGTTTTCAAATCGTTTAGTTGAACCTACGAACCTCGAAGACATCTCGGCAATACAGCAATCATTAGAGACATAAGACGGCTCTCACTCCTCCCCGGGTTATATTTATTTACAGGAGAAACTCGCAACTGTTTAGAGATACTGTTGAGACTCAAGATTTATTCAGGCTTGTTTAAATATCCCTGGTAAATACAGACGGGTTCTCCTGAGTATAGCTGACGATTCAACAGGCACCCAACGTACTTCGGAAGCTTGTAGGTGCCATCCGATCCGAGTTGTTGAGAATCCGACAACAAAGTTGTGAAAATCCGACATCCGATCTGACATCTGACATCCCACATCATACATCCCACATCCCACATCCGACAATCGACATCCGAGATCCGACGTCTCACATCCGACATCCGACATCCGGTAGGGCATGGGTTCTTTCTTTTCCCTTCACATGTTGAAATGCGGATTGCAGTATTTTGTTTGTGTTCATCAGTATTCAATATTGCGAATGTGTATTACCAGAGTATGATGCAACGTTTAGAGGCATACAGATTACAGTAAACGCCTCTATTCAAGCCATATCTGATACCCCCGGGACCGATGTGGATGGGGGGGGGGAGGGGGGGCACTTTAGGACTTTCAGCTGAATTTTTCTACCCTATACTAGAGTAAACTTCCACCGATCTCCGTCTAAATTCCGATTCTTGACAGTTAATATAAATATCCAGAGGTGTTTCATGATAGCCATTTATTGAAACTGTTGAGGCTGATTTAAAGTGCCCCTAACCCCAAAGTATTTTTTTCGCTAAAATGAACCTTTGCACCTGTTCGAAACGCATTGCGGCCATTTTTTCATTGTTCTAACAAATCCTGCCATTTTATAGGCTTCGAAAGTTGCGAAAATCCAAGCATCTTTTGTTCACGACCGAGTCAGAAGGGTAGTGGGTCTATTCCTGATGTGACGTCACAAACTGGTTTACATTGAATTAATTCTTTGTAAACATGCATGCAAAGTAGATTGTGACGTCAAGTCAGGAATAGACCCACTCCCCTTCCGACTCGGTCGTGAACAACAGATGCTTGGATTTTCGCAACTTTCGAAGCCTATAAAATGGCAGGATTTGTTAGAAAAAAGAAAAATGGTCGCAATGCGTCTCGAACAGGTGCAAAGATTCATTTTAGAGAAAAAAATATTTTGGGGTTAGGGGCACTTCTTTGCCGATTTGATTTTTTTATATTCTTAAGTGGGAATTTCTGGTTTCCTTAGTCATGATAAAATCTTCAACCCACTGGTCAGTTTCGTGAAAAATGATATCCTATTCTAGACCGAAAGGCTATGATTTATATACTCTATCCTAGGTGGGAGGCGTGGTGGCCTCATGGTTAGTGTGCTCGATTCCGGATCGAGTGGTCCGGGTTCGTGTCCTGGCTGGGAACATTGTGTTGTGTTCTTGGGCAAGACACTTTACTCCCACGGTGCCTCTCTCCACCCAGGTGTAAAAATGGGTACCGGCGACGTTAATGCTGGGGGTGACCCTGCGATTGACTAGCATCCTATCCAGGGGGGAGTAGAAATACTCCTAGTCGCTTCATACTACATAAACCGGAGATAAGCGCCGGCCTGAAGGGCCTTCTAGGCTCGTGCGCAGGCTTTTATCTCAGAGTAAACTGCTTGAAAACCATACCCTTCACAGCGGCACATACGTTTTTAGTCCATATATGGCAGTCCCCCCACCCCCCCCCCCCCCCGGGATCTGATAGCAAAAATGACGGCTATCAACATTAAGATTTGACCGGATTTTTGAAAGGGAACAGGCGCAGCTGTGAAATATTAGGGCAAGGTGTGATAAACGATGTTTTTTAGCGTGGTTTTACCCAAAACCGTGGCCCCAAAACTTTGTTTCTCACGCCTTGCCCTAATATTTCCCAACTGCGCCTGTTCCCTTCCAAAAATCCGGTCAAACCTTAATGTTAGTGGTCGTCTGGTCATTTTTGCCATCAGACATGGCTTAAATACAGGCGTATAATGTATTATTGTAAAACTCTATTTGATGAAACGCGACGGAGAATAAACAAGTTGTACATATACAGTTCGCAGAGTGCTACTCACTAGTTTAGTATTTTTTTCTTGTTTCTTTTTTAATTGTTTGGATGCCTCTAAAAGTTGGAACATACTCTGGTAAAACAAATTCGCAACTTTGAATACTGATGAACATTCACAAACAAAATACTGCAACCCGCATTTTCAACATGTGAAGGCGGAAAAGATAGAACCCATACCGGTACCGGATGTGGGATATCGGATGTTGGATGTCGGATGTCGGATGTTAGATGTCGGATGTCGGATGTCGGATGTCGGATGTCGGATTTTCACAACTTTGTTGTCGGATTTTCAACAACACCTACAAGCTTCAGCCAACGGACGTTTCGTTAAATTTCTGTTCGGAACTAAGGCCTTTAATCACCTATCGAACTTTCGTGATCTGAAAAAGTTAACACCTGTTTCTTTCTGATTGATAAAAATGTCCTTGTGAGTACCAAAAAAAGGCCAGCTATGAGTTTCGGAAAGGATACAATGCCTAAGATTTTTGTGAGGTAAACAAAAATACCCTACTAAATCCGAAAAGCTTCAAGTTCCCCTAGAATAATCGAACAGAAAAAAATTTTATAGCGCATCCGAAAATAAATCTACAAAGCTTTAAAAGCACTCAGTAGACCTCAGAACAACATTTAAAAGCACTTGAGAGAAAATCGTCTCTGGGTGTCCCTGATTCAATTACGTACATCCGCATCAGAGGCTGCGAGCCCTTGATTTTTGCCATAATTCAGTAACAAGAATGGCAACAGATGGTTGCAAACAAGACCAGCTTAAGACTCTCATTTTTTGACAGATCGTATACAAAAACGTAATACAAAACAAAATAAGATACTGTTTGCAGGTTACGTTTACAGATACTCTGGTGTTAAAGTGAAACTCGTCGTTAGCTTTCCAAATAAATCGGAGTTCTTATTTGTCTTCAAGGAAGGCCAACGACTAACTTTGGTAAATATCCTATTAGGAGGGAAGGTGTGCTAGAATTTTGGAATATTGGAACTCTGATGTTTTAGGCGCACTAAGGCCTGTTCCAAATTTCGCAGACGGCAACCGGAAGAGAACATTTCGCGTGCCAGGACAGTGGTGTCTCCCAAATTTTTATACTGGTAATCTCTGGTGGAGAAAAGATACTAATCAATGTAAATGTGGTTGTGTGAAGACGAGTTAAAAGGGAAAACAGCTCACGTCTTGTTGCCGTCCGCGTCTCAAAAACGTGCGTGCCTAAGCTCCCTATTGTTGGCGCGAGAGGCAAATGCCGCGCGGAGAACGGGGAAGGGCGCTGTGCACCCAGAGGTCGAATAGCCCACTTTGAACATATCAAAATTCAGTCCCAAACAAAAGAGATCATCTCGAGGCTCTGGGGAATAAACTCATACCTGAAATCGTTATATTTATTCCCCAGAGCCTCGAGATGATGCCTTTTGTTTAGGACTGAATTTTAATATATCGAAATTGGTCTATTTGTTTCAGTCGAACTATGAAAATAATGAAAATAGACCAGCGGTTGTCTAAATAAGCTTACTGTAAATCAAAATGGTGGAACCTGGAGTTGATTGTAATGTATTTACGGCACGGCACGGCAGTAGTACGACGTTTGAAACCAATTCGCGCTACTGCCGTGTAGTACGACAGAGCTTGTCGTGCCAAACGGAAGTGGCGCGACATGGTTTCAAACGTCGTGCTACTGCCGTGCTAAGAGCGATGAACTGAGTTCGGCTCGGCGATTGAAACGACGACGACGTTTGAAATGGGACTAAGATTATGAACAGTTTTCCGAAAAGATTTCCTATAGGTATTTCGGAACAGTAGTGAAGAGTCTGAAGAGTGCGTAGAAATTTCAAAACCACGCAGAAGAACGCTAAAATGTTACTGAGCTGAGTAAGAGTCAACTGTGTAAAATATGAAGAAATATAACTTTTAACATTTTCGCCAGAGTTTGTTCGAAAAGCGTAACAGTAAAGCAAAAGTCCCCTATGTATATGTAAATGTAAAGTTCTTGTTATTGAATGGAGCACCGGACAAAGGAAAGGGGTCGTTTGACTGTACGTCCAACTGAACATCTGCGAGTCTGTTGAAAGGCTACTGGAAGGACGACTTTCAGTCTAGCGCGCATGGTACGCTCGTGTTATAAAAATCTATACGCGGCGTGTGGTAACCATGATGTACTCATTGACTGACTGAGTGGGGAGGGGTACGGACCGAACACAGCGAGATCCGTGTTCCACGACCAAGGGCCAAATGTTTTCTTGTCCGACCCGACCTGAACTCAGTCAATGAGCATTTTATCATATGGGCTCTTTAAGCTATTCATGACCACCCAGAAGATGAAGTTTGGACAAAAAAATTACAAATTGGCACAGAAAGATTATCTTAATGTTGTTTGTATTTGCTTTACTGTCTGTAAATAACTTGGATGTTTCGAAGAGACGAAGTCCTCTACAGTCGCACCGCAAAGAGCGTGTTCCTAGTAGGGCCGTACGGCTTTTTCCGGCCCTCCTCGCGCTAATGCGTACGGCCCTCGTACGAGGATTTTCCCAGTAGTTTTACAATGAAAGCGCGCGCGGGTATGATAAAAACCAGATTGCCATGCATAAACTCCGATCAGGAAATCATCGCCTTCATATTGAAAAAAAAAGCATAGTGTACGAAAGACCCCTAAAACTTTGAAATCGGAGTTTCCCCGCAATAAAAATGAAAGTAAGGATAAAAGTCATTTTCGACTCTTTTGTAATTTTTTTTTATAGTTTGCGTGTTTTATTATGCAATGAAATAACTGACAAATAAATCCAGTTTAAAGTGTTTGATACTCAATCAAAATTTTATTTCTTTTAGCTTTGATCTTTTTTGTCCGGCTGTAAAAAAGCTGACGCACATTATTATGAAATTCATTACATGACGACAAATGTTATTCCAAACAAGAATGAAATTTCTTTAATCTTTAATTTGTATAATTTCCTAGAGCAAGCTAATCCGGCCATAGGCGGTCAGACATGTACATGTGCTCCCATGACCATGACATCGAGGGAGAAAATACAAAAATTAACACTAAAAAAGGACATCATTACAAATAGCGAATATTAATAAGGTAAATGATTACAAATAGTAAGTGAAACCAAATTGGGAGGGGAGGGAGGGAAAAGGTGATCCAAAGGCGGACATAGGAAAGGAGTACAGGTAAGAGAGTAAGGATGGAGGTAGAATACACCTCACAGAAAATGCCTGAGCTTGGGAAAGACCGCTGTAAATATCGAACGAAAGGCATTCAATTTGTCAGCGCACTCTTTCCATAGGCATTCCATAGTCAGAAATTTCAGCTGTCATCTCGCTAACCCTGGGGAGTTATATAGGGGTTATATGTTGCGTATGGCTCGCGGTAACGTAGGGAGAGGCTGACTCACGTAGGTCATTTGTAAATGGTATTTTAACGTTTCCCGTTTTGAACTTAATTATAGGAGAAAGGATGGCACAGTGATGAGAGCGCTCGCCTCCCACCAATATGGCCCGGGTTCGATTCTCAGACTCGGCGTCATATGTGGGTTGAGTTTGTTGGTTCTCTACTCTGCACCGAGAGGTTTTCTCCGGGTACTCCGGTTTTCCCCTCTCCACAAAAACCAATATTTGATTTGATTTTAGTTACTTTCGTTAGTGTCCCCAGTTAGTACTCTTGTGCTAAATCCATTGACACTTAAATAAATTTATTATTATTATTATTATTATTATTATTATTATTATTATTATTATTATTACTATTAGATCCTCCTACGTGTTTCTAGCCGATGATCTTGCCGCCCTAAGTTGGATATCATTGTAGTAACACTACTGGTTCGATTATAGTCGTTAAAAACAAAGAAGGCTGCGCGACGCTGAACGAATTCTACGCAATTAATATCCTTCTGTGTCTATGGAGACCAGGCAACAGAGCGGTCTTCACACAATGGGCGCACAAGGGTCAAGAAGGCCTTTTTCTTAACTACGGTGCTACAGGATGCTACGGTGCTAATAGGTTTTTCGGGATCCCGGATTTGGCTTTTTTGGAGCGCGAGATTCGGGATTCTAAAGAAATATGGGAGCGGTATTCGGGATTCCATTTTTGGACGGGACACGGGATTTAGAGTTACTACGAAGCGAGATTCGGGAAACCGTCACTTTAAAGCCCCGAGATCCGGGATTTCCTGCGGTAAGAAATTTAATAAGTTGAACTTTGGCTGTCGGCAACTCGGACGGAAACAACCGGAAATTCAAGCTGACCAGTCTCCACCACGCAGACACGTGCCTTTTGTGACCCCTATGGCGTGATTTTTGTCGTGAACTTTGGCCGGTTACACAAAGGCCTCGTGACCTTTGTTACTTGTAACCACATCACGTTATAAGTGTCTCGTTTATGCTGTAGTGCATAGGCTAGAATTATACTTTGTGGTTTTCGAAATGTTAGCCTGCGAACGCAGACGAATTTCCGGCGGGCTATCGAAATGTCGGACAACACCTACACGGCTGTTCGTGACGTACATGATAGTATTGGTTGTATGGCTCTTTTTTATGAGAAGGGAAAATGTTATTTTTGCGGAAAGAGAAATTTCGGGCACAACTTTCCCTGAGTGTCAACTTCCTTCTCGGAACGGTTTCCCGGTTCGGAAGATTTATTGGCTGCAATAACAGAATTATATCCTAAGCCATTGCTGATTTACTGAAAAATCTGAAAACACACGCGACTGAAAACACTTAAAGTTATTATTTTCATGACCTCAGAGTTTAAGCTTCATTTATACGGCAAACGTGAAGCGGCAGCGGATGACCTCGTGACCATTTTCCGCCGGTTTTTCTCGGTTTGCTATTTTTAGCTTGACGGGAAGTGTTTTTTATGCTAATTAGGGTCAATTAGGAATGATCGTATACATTAGCACTCGTATCACGGGCAATCATCGCCTTTCCATGAAACATGATGCTTAACCTCTCAACTGCTTAATTAAGGACGGTGCCTACTAATTCAAAGGTATTTTTGCGCGGTTTCCTGAATATGCGGGAAAAGCAGATCTTAACAAGTTTTATTAAAATCCAAAAAGAATATTGAGGGTAACCACGCATTTTTCGAAGATAATTAATCAACAATATTTGTAAAAAGCTTTAAAATACAAAGCAATGTATGGCGTTCTTTGCCAAATTGAAGCTTAATTATCTCTGAAAAATGCATAGTTACCCCCAATTTTCTTTTTGGATACCAAGAGCACTTGCTAAGTTCTGCTTTCTCCGCGTAGTTTTGAACCACACAAAAATATCCCTGTATTACTAAACACCACCGATAGGAAATCCGAGTATTTCGAGATGCGCAGAACGTATCCGCAATAACAATAGTAGGCACTGTCCTTAAATCTAAACTTACAACCGAGTTTAACAAAGTGGAAAACACAAATTGAACAAATTCAATTCTACTAGTAATGGACAGTCACATATCATTTCGGTTTCAAAACTGTGATTGCGAATGCAACAATTTAGGTCAATTGGATCATGAAGGTTGGTAGAAAAGACTTACAAGGTGTATTCTAAATTAACTGTAGTTTTATCATAAATACTCTTGTTTTTCGGCCATTTTAACGTGATCAAAATCAATAAACAACTGTTTATAGCAGTTTGTTTTTTTTTTAATCAACTGTAGTTGTAATTGACTTTTGACATCATGCTGTGACGTCATGACCAGGATTGGGATTGGTCGATAAAAGTGTTCGGGATTCCGGGATGAAGGGAAAATTTTGGTCGGGATGGCGGGATTGAAGAACCCTATTGAGAACAAACTGCATTGAAGACGATGCTCATGGCCATGAATTTCTCATTGCCTAAAATGCCAGGTAACAAATTGCTTTTGGCCTATTACAAGACCTGTGAGTAAAACCACACCAAAAAGTTAGCTCACTATAATAAGGTAAAACAGATATCATTTTCATAATGGTTATGCTTTACAATGTAGCTGTGTCACCGAACACCCAAGTTCAGTAATTTTGCCATTATCCCAACAGCAAACACTAAATGACTGGCCGTGAGGGAAATAGTTCATTTTGTTTCCTGAGAATCTCAATGTTCCCCCGAGGCGCAGACGAGGGAAACAAAATGAGCTGTTTCCCGAGGGACTAGTCATTAAGTGATTTGTTATATAGCACAAAAAGAAAAACGTGCAACGGCAACATCATCGGTCAACATTCGCGGGTAACAGTCCATTGTTACCCTCTGACGTCATAGATTTTGCACTGTTGCCCGCTCAGAGACAGTTTTATTGTTAGATGTCATTTGACCTTGAAGTAACCAATGAGAGCACGTGCTGCTGGGGGAAAAAACTCAGCTATATAACAAAATAATTATTACTCAATATAACACACTTTTGCTGGAAAAACAAGATCAGCAACACAAATCAAATGTTGAATTGAGAGAAGAAAATAACATGCTTCACAAAAAAGGACAAAGTTATAGAGACAACACAATTTTCGAGAAAAATATTGGACTGAAATAAAAATTAATACCATGCACATGTAACCCTGTGAAAAAGTACCCCAAATGCCTAAATTTCCAACATAGGTTTTATAGTCAGAGCAAACTCTTCCTTATCACAGACTAAACTCTTATGGTCGTTAATTTTCTTTCTAGTGGGAATAATATTGAACAAAACAAATAGTGTATTGTAATAATCAACTTTCCTTTCATTTTCCTATATTTGTTCATATATATCTGTTTGCAACAAGTTAGCAGAAAATTGGGGAATCCACTCAAAAGAGACACTTGTAATACCACTGGCAATACGAAATCCTAACATTACTCAACAACAATAACAATATTATTTGTGTTCCTTTAATATATGTTTTACAACCAAAGGCGGGAGACACTACATTTAGCTTTCTTGGCACCATACAATTTCACAAGTCACTCTTTGCATACGGCGAAAGCTACTGAAATTTAAACTGACCAATCAGAGTTCAGCGAGCGGGAAAAACTGTGCTATCCTTGTGCTATCCAACGTCACGCCAATTGTTTACAATCGGTGGACATTCGCTCGCCTTCTCTTGTGACTCTCTTGACCGTTGCTTCTTTGAACTCCGCGAGACAGAAATGACGCATTGTTCTGACAATCAATTTGCCATTCCACTTTATCCAGTTTATGAATTGGGCTAGCATGTGATTAACAACCAAGATCCCTTTTGAACTTTATTCTGTAGAAGAAGAAGACGTTGCTGAGTGAACTTTTTTACGACGAAATCCCTTGGTTTGTTCAGCACTTTGATGTCCGATAACTGAGGCGCTCTAACGAGTGTTGGGTCGATCACATTTGGTCGTCTGACCTTATGAAGTTCTTTCAGCTCTTGCTTGTGTCCATCATGATCAAAATTCAGGTGAATAGTGAGGGGAACAATTTTTCGTTCATCTGCTGTGCCAAACAACGAACAATCCTGTTGGGTGTTGCACGTGCTTGGCAAGTCTTGCACGACCATCGTCTATCAGATCTGGAGTGGAGTTTTCTTTCAGTGATTATAACTTGCGATCGTTCTACAAACATCCACGTAGCATGCAGCACTTTTTAGTGACTCGAGGATCCTGTTTTGCTGTTTCAAAGAGAGTTGTGCATTCTTGAGCAGTTTGTTCTTCAGTGCTTGTATTTTTTCGTTTGTTCCTGGTGGCGCAAAGTAACTTTGATGATTTGAAAGGACTTGAATCCTTAATTGAATTAGCGATTTGCTTATTAAGGAACCAACAAGTGAATGGTACATAAAATTAGGAGGAACTGTTGTTTGAATAGACAATAATTGTAGACATAATTATTTACCCAGTTTAAGTACTAAGCTCAACAAGTTGTTTGGCTCCACAAGTTTCAGTTTCAGGCCAGGTACCCGAATTCACCCAGGTACTGGTACACTACCATAGTTCTTTGGAAATTGAATAGCTCCTTGATCACCTGGTTGCTTGAGAAGAAACTTGATGTGTTTCTTCTCTACATTGGTGAATGCAGCCACTAACTGTCCATTGTGGATAAACTCCAGACCAACTCTTCTTTCAATTTATTCTTTGTTCTTCGCAGGGCATCAACAATGGTGTCCCTTTTAAAATATTAGTTTAAAGGGTTTGTTAAAGTTATTTCCCATTTCATAGAGCACTGTGGTTGCCAGATTCACTTTCAAACTTATCAGGGAAATGTAAATCAATGCCAGTGAAAAGTCAGTCCCTTGAATTGTTAATAGAAAATTAATTTAAATACATATTGAAACATCAGTTAAGGAATACTTTTTTTCATTCCCACTTTGTGAACCTAACATTCATTGCTGCAGTTTGTTTATTTCTTGGTCATTCAATTTCTTGATCACATCAAATTATTTAATTTTTAGGTATGGTGTCAGACCTCCATAGAGACACTATCTTTATCTAAAAACTTAACTGGCTGCTTTTTGGAGCCGTTTTGTGGCATATTTAGATAAGCAGGAAATGTTCCACATTTTATGGCAAATAGTTCTGCATAGTTTTAAGGAATATTGCAGCCAAGTCTAATTGAATATGAGACTAAAATATGCTGTTTGACCTTTTGTGAATTTAAAGACTATTAATATTGTTTGCGCTTGGTTTAAAAGGCTTAAGGTTGGCATTTAAAAGTG
Organism: Montipora capricornis; assembly: GCF_036669925.1. Taxonomy (NCBI): domain Eukaryota; kingdom Metazoa; phylum Cnidaria; class Anthozoa; order Scleractinia; family Acroporidae; genus Montipora; species Montipora capricornis. The sequence goes on along the minus strand of NC_090890.1, from coordinate 23,213,934 downwards.
TTCCTTCAATTATCTTGTTCTGTAAAGATTACCTTGGGAGAATTGTATTAAGGCCAGTTTTTTCTTCTAGCTTCTTTCCCCAGTGCACTCTGAGAATGGAGTTGATTTGGTTTTGCCCAATGTTGAAAGATGAAACAATGCCTAAACCAGCTGCAAGGAATACTTCATATGCTTTTTTACAAACATAGGCATGAGGGTGCTCATAAGCATCTGAGCAGTGTTTCGCATGCAAAAGTGATAATTATCATAAATAATTTATTTCTCTAAGAGAGTCTTCTTTTCATGTCGGTCATTCAAAAATTGTTGGAATTGCTTGTTTGAGCTGCTGGATGAAAGAGGCAGAACATTTGATGAGGTCCTCCTGGTGGGAGGGGTCCTTCTTCCCTTTAAATATTTGCTTGTGTTTCCTTGCTTCCCAAATTACTTTCAAACTTGTTCCCAGCTTTTTGACCCCTAAAATTTAAATTGGTTTTCTTCCCTTGTTCCCTAAAATATTTTGATATTGTTACTCTGTTCTCCAGTTCAAATTAGCCATGTTCTCTTCTTCCCCAATACCTCTGGGAGTGCCTCTTTGATGTTGATTCTCGTATTGGCCTAATAGTAATTCACTGTAGAATTGCAAGACACAGCAAGTTCTTATTTGGAAGTGAGGGAAAAGTTTTGAATAAATTTTCGCACAATACAAGAAACACAATTTTGACTGCCCCATTTGGACATGAATCAGCTTGTTTGCACCTTTCTGGCGACCTGCGGGAGGGCAAGCTCTAGAAGCTCTTCCTTACTGAGCCTTCGCTGAAAAACTTTCGAAGTCTGGCTTTCCGGTGATAGGGGCCGAGGTTTTTGTGCAAAATTCATCAGCGGCTTCCTTGCAGCTTATAAAGGGTGTTCCTTCGGGCAATGGTGGTCAGTAAAAGTTTTGTAGTGCTTATACAAATCTTCGCTACTTGAAAATGTCAAATATCAGCTTGGCAATTTTTCTTTCCCGACACTCCATTTAAAATTCACGTGAGCGCTATTAATAAAGGGCCAGAAAACCATTTAAAACATTTTGTGGCAATTTTTTTGTCAACAAACTTGGGTTGTCGGCGAGCAGAATTCAAACGTAAGCTGTTGTGCTTTGGCTGTTATTTGTGCTTTTTCTAACTATTCTAAGACGAATTCAGGCTGGTATTTTCGAATCAAGTGTAAGAAGACGGCAAAACCGTATTGATAATCTATTTATTTGTGTTATTAACGGGGTAGCTCGACAAATGTCATTTACGTATGGCGCGGCAAATAGGACAAATCGAAGTACTTGGCCTTTAAAGTGAGGAGGTACAGCTTTAAAGTGAGGAGGTACACCTTTAAAGTGAGGAGGTACACCTTTAAAGTGAGGACGTACACCTTTGAAGTGATGACGTACACCTTTGAAGTGAAGACGTACACCTTTGAAGTGAAGACCCACACTGCGTTTTAAGTGAAGTCCAACGAAATAGTATTTACAATGACGCGGAACATGCTCAAGTCACCAGTGTTGCTTTAAATTGATGTGGTACACCTTTAAAGTGACGAGGTACACCTTTAATGCGACGAGGTACACCTTTAAAGCGAGCATAGGCCTGCGGTTCAGAAACCAGCGGCCTCCCTCAAGACGCATGTCTTTGGTTATAATTAAATCCAAGATGGCGGAAGGTGTTTCTCAAAGAATAAGGAACGAATTGACTCGGCTGTATTCTGCTATAAACGAAGTAGTTAACAGGGCGGTTGTCACATCTGATGATATCCAGTATTTCATAAACTGCTTGGAACATTTCCATCGCCATCTTCTTCGATTAAGCGAAAGTGGTTTTGTAACAGCACATTCCGTGAGAATTTTGCAAGATGCTCTTGGCAGCCTTCGAATCAGTGGAATGCCTGAAGACTTACTTCCTGAATCTGGTTCGAACATGTACGTTTATCGAGAAAAACCCCTAGGGAGGCCTAGATACTTCCTTAGCAGGGATCAGTTAGAATTCCTGTTGTCTTTGGGATTCAACAAGACCAAGTTGTCAGAAATGCTGGGTATGTCTGCGCGCACCATTCTATGGGGCGCCGATTGTAAAAAAAATTATTTAGAACAACTTTGTGACATTTTTTCTTATTTAGAAATAATTAAAACTGCCAGAAAATTTATTTATAAATAAGACGCAAAACCTGTTGCATGATATGTAAATAATTGTTTTAGGCACATCCTGATTTATAAATAATTTTGATCGCGAAATGAATTATATATAAATAATGAATTACACAACTTCAATTATTTATAAATCAGTCCGTCTCTAAAATATTTATTTACATATCATAAAGTTAGACAAACCAGTTGTAAATTTATTATTTATAAACAATAAACTCCACCTCGCGTGTAAATCCATTATTTATAAATAATGACTTTCAACCCTGGGAGCAAAGTCATTCTTTATAAATAATGAATTTCAACCATTATTTGTAAATGATAAAATTGGCTCTTGCCGCATGTAAAATCATTGTTTATAATAATGCGCTTCACCTCGCGGAAACCATGTAACATTGTTTCAAAGAGATTGACATTATGGCGGACCGAGATAGATTGTCTCGTGCTATATCAGAAGCCGTCTCTCGCGCCGTCAGTGATGCCTTGGAAAGTGCCTTGCCTCAGACAAGTAATCGGGTAAGTCACAACGTGGCTATCGGATTTTAATATTTGACCTCTG
>NC_090890.1:23193726-23201226 GCF_036669925.1 Montipora capricornis | reverse complement strand
TGAATTTTTTCATTTCATCATATTTTGTAGATTGTTAGAAGAGTAAGTGATTCGTGTTTTAGAAAATAGGGGTCACCGATGATTTGGCGATTTGAACCCGAGCTGGATTACTGGATTTCAGCTTTTTTCTTAACGAGATCTCAAGTTATTGTGGAACGTTTGGTACCAAATGTGCTGGGATTCATGCAATCGAAGCTGACTTAATAAGTGAAGCTTGCCATGTGCCTCAAGCCGTAGCACTGATTATTTGTTGAGCTTTGCTGATGGGTACCAGGGCATATTTTAAGGTACAATTTCAGATCTGTCTTCATAAAATTTAGACATCTGAGGGATCTTTCGACTCTCGCGATCTGGTGCAAGAGAAGTTTATAGTATCTTGCTTTCTCACTTTATATCGTGTGCACGAATTTCAGATCAGTGGCTTATCAGCTCAGTAGAGTTTTGCAATTTTTTTCCGTTTACATTTTCTCCACATCATCACGATCTGGAAAAGGGATTGGTCCGTTGACGAGACTTTCATTTCCTCAACAAACTAAAATAAGGCATGGGTCGTACTTGAGAAACTTTTCGGAAAATTTGTTTACTTTGCGGTAAAAATCTGTCATCAGTTCACATTGCCAAGTGTGACATTTCGAAAAATTTCGGAAAATCAGCAAAAACCTCAGAGGCGCCGTAGTGCTTGGGTGGGGCAGGCAGATTTTGGAAAACTCGAGCTAAACAAAAAAATCATGGTGGTAACTGTCAACGCTTATCAATGAAACGTGATCGATTTGCAACACGATATCATTATGTGAACAAAACGTGCGGGGCCGGAATTCTGAAATCTTCGCGCTTTCGTTAAGGATGGAAGTGATTTTTATTATCCTTCCCAATTGGAAGGTTTTTACGGACTATGCAAGCCAGCCGACCTAGCAGATCGAAACTCAGGCACGACCATTCACAACCCAAGATTTTAACGTAGACTTACATTTCGCAAGCAAGCGCTTCAGTCGTCTCAATCGTTTCCTGGGACATGATGCTGATATTTAGAAAACTGGCGTACGATCTTGCGAAAAGTGGACGAACGAACAAGAGAAAGTGTTGAAGAGGTAGTTTCTAAAGAAACTGTGGTGCTGCGTCGGTGGGGAAGTAGTATACAAAAATTTCGTTTTATCAACGGAGTTGATAATGTAAATTGGCCACCATAAAGAGATTCTAAAAGCTGACGTTTCGAGCGTTAGCCCTTCGTCAGAGCGAATCGAGGGATTATGGGTTACGTGTAGTTTTTATAGTAGAGTAGGAGCTACGCTATTGGTGGTAACATGGCAACGTGAAAAATAGGAACATATTAGTTAAATGAAAAGCGTTCGTTAATACCGTGAGGATTAAGGGTGCCGATTTGAAAGATGAATTTTTGTTCCAGATACTTGCGGCTTTCCGTCGTACCTAGATGTAAGGAAAGGCCGCAGATAGCCATGTATTTTAACTTCAACAATTAATAGGTCCGCAAATTACCGACTACACTACATTGCATAGCCATAATACCGTAATTACAATTCCAGAAAATCTTCCGCTTACTGACTCAGAGAAATCTGTTCTCAGTAAGGGCCTAAATTTTGTCCCTATTACCAAACGCACCAACGAATTTTCTATTAAGCAAGATGTTGAAAAATTCCTTCGCCGCGTTCAGTTAAAACCTTTTTTTCACGACAAAGAGGATGATTCGGACACTTCTAATAAAGATATTTTTGAAACACTTCTAGTTCGCAAATCCAAATGGACTCCCTCAGAGGGACAATTTGCCTCTTCAGATTTTTTCACCAAAAAATGCCGTCACGACATTCACAAACTTAATTCAATCGCAACACTAAATTTTCCAACCTTTCCTCGGAAGAGTGAGCGGCGCTTAAAAATCTTAGTAAACGCAACGACATAGTTGTCAAATCGGCCGACAAAGGCGGCGCGGTAGTTGTTTGGCGGTCCGACCTTTACCAAAAAGAAGCTTTGCGGCAACTTTCGGATACCTCGTTTTATGCCAAAATCCCTAAAGATCTCACTTCCAAAAATCAAAAACTTGTCAAAGACACCATTCAAAATCTTATAGTTAATCAAGAATTACGGGACACTGCCACTAATCTCATCATCAACACCCCTAGAACTTCGTGCATTTACTTCTTGCCTAAAATTCACAAACCCAACAACCCAGGTCGCCCTATCGTTTCTGCCTGTAGTTGCCCCACCAAACTCATTTCTAGCTACTAGACAGGATTATGACGCCTATTGTCAAATCTTTGCCATCATACATTAAAGACAGTACACACGCACTACAAATTTTCGGGGATTTCAATTTCTCCGGCCAAGACAAACTTATTTTCACCATGGACATTACATCTCTATACACAGTCATTCCTAATAGCGAAGGTCTTCAAGCACTTAAACACTTTTTCGATCAACGCACTGTCAAAGAACCTAGCTCGGAAACGCTCCTCCGCCTTGCCGAACTAGTTTTAACGCTTAACTGTTTTTCATTCGCCGGCAACTATTACAAACAAATTAATGGTGTAGCGCTGAGCACAAGAATGGGACCTAGCTATGCCAATCTTTTTGTAGGATATGTTGAACACCAATTTTTTAATCAGTACAACGGCCCCAAACCTGAACTCTACGGCCGCTACATCGACGACTGCATCGGCGCTATTTCATCCAGCAGAGAAGAACTCGATCAATTTATAACTTCCGTCAACTCTTTTCATCCGGCTCTTAAATATACCTGGGAAATTTCGGATACTTCATTGGCTTTCCTAGATATCAAAGTTTCTATTAGAGGCAACGTGCTATGTACTAGTGTGCACTACAAACCTACTGATTCACACAGTTACGTGTTGTATTCATCGTCACATCCATCACATGTCAAGAACTCCATTCCTTATTCTCAATTTCTTAGACTTCGACGTCTATGTAGTGATGACTCCGATTTTTCCAGCAAATCAGAGGAGATGTGCCAGTTCTTCGAAAAACGTGGCTATCCTGTCTCTGTGGTCAAAGCGGGCCATCATCGCGCCCAACAATTCGATCGACAGTCATCACTACAAACGTCACAAAAAGATAAGAATGACAGAATTCCATTCACCCTCACTTTCCATCCTCATAATCACGCAGTCAAAAGCATCATTCTTAGTAATTTTAAATTACTCCAAAATGATCCCGAGACTGGTAGAATCTTTTCGCAACCTCCACTTATTTCATTCAAACGCGACAAAAACGTAGGCAACTTTTTAGTTAGAAGCGCGCTCAAAATTAACGAGCAACCCGGCACTTTCAAATGCGCGCGCTTACGATGCAAAACTTGTCTTTTCATTGTTAACACTAGCAAGATATCGGGACTCATTGGTGAGACAGGTAGACGACTAGGTGACCGATTCCGCGAACACCTTCGCAATGTTGAGAGGAATGACAAGGATGCATCTAAGCCAGTCGCTCACATGTACCTCCGCAAATGTCATTTATTGTATAACCTGTACGTTATGCAATAAATTATACATTGGTGAGACAGGTAGACGACTAGGCGACCGATTTCGCGAACACCTTCGCGATGTTGAGAAGAATGACAAGGATGCATCTAAGCCAGTCGCTCGCCATTTTAATCTGCCTAACCACTCCAAAAAACAAATGGCTATCTGCGGCCTTTCCCCACATCTAGGTACGACGGAAAGCCGCAAGAATCTGGAATAAAAAGTCATCTTTCAAATCGGCACCCTTAATCCTCGCGGTATTTAACTAATATATTCCTATTTTTCACGTTGCCTTGTTACCACCAATAGCGTAGCTCCTACTCTACTATGAAAACTACACGTAACCCATAATCCCTCGATTCGCTCTGACGAAGGGCTAACGCTCCAAACGTCAGCTTTTAGAATCTCTGTACGGTGGCCAATTTACATTATCAACTCCGTTGATAAAACCAAATTTATTGAAACTGTTGAGGCTGAGTTACGTAAACTTAAAGTGCCCCTAAATATTCTTTTTGCTGAAATGAGTCTTTGCACCTGTTCGAGACGCATTGCGGCCATTTTTTCCTTTTTCTAACAAATCCTGCCATTTTATAGGCTTCGAAAGTTGCGAAAATCCAAGCATCTTGTGTTCACGACCGAGTGAGAAGGGGAGTGGGTCTTCCTGATGTGACGTCACAATCTACTTTGCATGCATTTTTACAAAGAGTTAATGCCATGTAAATCAGTTTGTGACGTCACATCAGGAATAGACCCACTTCCCTTCTGACTCGGTCGTGAACAACAGATGCTTGGATTTTCGCAACTTTCGAAGCCTATAAAATGGCAGGATTTGTTAGAACAATGAAAAAATGGCCGCAATGCGTTTCGAACAGGTGCAAAGGTTCATTTTAGCAAAAAAAAATACTTTGGGGTTAGGGGCACTTTAAACTTTGCCGATTTGATTTTTTTATATTCTTAAGTGGGAATTTCTGGTTTCCTTAGTCATGATAAAATCTTCAACCCACTGGTCAGTTTCGTGAAAAATGATACCCTATTCTAGACTGAAAGGCTATGATTTATATACTCTATCCTAGGTGGGAGGCGTGGTGGCCTCGGCCTCATGGCTAGTGTGCTCGATTCCGGATCGAGTGGTCCGGGTTCGTGTCCTGGCCGGGAACATTGTGTTGTGTTCTTGGGCAAGACACTTTACTTCCACGGTGCCTCTCTCCGCCCAGGTGTATAAATGGGTACCGGCGACGTTAATGCTGGGGGTAATTCCTGCGATGATCGTACGCAGGCTTTTATCCTAGAGTAAACTGCTTGAAAACCATATCCTTCACAGCGGCACATACGTTTTTAGTCCATATATGGCAGTACCCCCCCCCCCCCCCCCCGGGATCTGATAGCAAAAATGACGGCTATCAACATTAAGATTTGACCGGATTTTCGAAAGGGAACAGGCGCAGCTGTGAAATATTAGGGCATGGTGTGAGAAACAATGTTTTTTAGCGTGGTTTTACCCAAAACCGTGGCCCCAAAACTTTGTTTCTCACGCCTTGCCCTAATATTTCCCAACTGCGCCTGTTCCCTTCCGAAAATCCGGTCAAACCTTAACCGTTTGGCTACTAGAGATTTGGCCGAAAAACACGTTTTGAAGCTAGTTGAGGGGTTTTTTGGTCACTGTCGTGCTGTTTAAGAGCTAAATCTCCCTACAAACCCGTTTCCAGGTTGTACACTCCGCGGTCTTTTCAGCCAGGTGCAAAATAAGCGCTTGCAAAGTTCGGGCATGCGCAGAAAACAAAATTTCGACAGTTTTTGGGTTTAAAAGTAGCACAACACTTTCGACTTTCACTTTTCGCTTTCTCTCCTTCCCTATCTTTTCTCTTTCTTTGCCTCATTTTTTTTTGTGAACTTGCTGGGCATTTGGTAGGCTTTATTTTGGTGGGAAGAGTTTCTGAGAAACCTTTCATCATCGTAGAATTAGGTGCTCAGAAAGGTAGGTGGGTAATGGAGCAAGCTTTTCATGGAGATTTTCAGGTCAGTGTTACATGGTTTTTTTGGCCGTTTCTGCAGTTTCCTTGACTGAATTGTGCTCATTCTGGTATAGTTTGAAAGATCTCTTCTCCCCGCACAAGTTAGTGGACAAAGCTGTTCCTGACCGTTAAAAGTGATGACGTCACAAGGGGTAGATGGGACCGTGGATAAAGCTGGACGTGATTTGCCAGATAGTAATCAAAGGGTTAATGTTAGTGGTCGTCTGGTCATTTTTGCCATCAGACATGGCTTAAATACAGGCGTATCATGTATTATTACAAAACTCTATTAGATGAAACGCGACGGAGAATAAACAAGTTTTACATATACAGTTCGCAGAGTGCTGCTCACTAGTTTAGTTTTTTTTTCTTGTTCCTTTTTTAATTGTTTGGATGCCTCTAAACGTTGGAACATACTCTGGTAAAACAAATTTGCAACGTTGAATACTGATGAACATTCACAAACAAAATACTGCAACCCGCATTTTCAACGTGTGAAGGGAAAAGATAGAACCCATACCGGTACCGGATGTGGGATGTGGGATGTGGGATGTTGGATGTCGGATGTCGGATGTCGGATGTCGGATGTCGGATTTTCACAACTTTGTTGTCGGATTTTCAACAACACCTACAAGCTTCAGCCAACGGACGTTTCGTTAAATTTCTGTTCGGAAGGCCTTTAATCACCTATCGAACTTTCGTGATCTGAAAAAGTTAACACCTGTTTCCTTCTGATTGATAAAAATGTCGTTGTGAGTACCGAAAAAAGGCCAGCTATGAGTTTCGGAAAGGATACAATACCTAAAATTTTTGTGAGGTAAACAAAAATACCCTACTAAATCCGAAAAGCTTCAAGTTCCCCTAGAATAATCGAACAGAAAAAAAAAATTTATAGCGCATCCGAAAATAAACCTACAAAGCTTTAAAAGCACTCAGTAGACTTCAGAACAACATTTAAAAGCACTTGAGAGAAAATCGTCCCTGGGTGCCCCTGATTCAATTACGTACATCCGCAGCAGAGGCTGCGAGCCCTTGATTTTTGCCATAATTCAGTAACAAGAATGGCAACAGAGGGTTGCAAACAAGACCAGCTTAAGACTCTCATTTTTTGACAGATTGTATACAAAAACGTAAAACAAAACAAAATAAGATACTGTTTGCAGGCTAGGTTTACAGATACTCTGGTGTTAAAGTGAAACTCGTCGTTAGCTTTCCAAATAAATCTGAGTTCTTATTTGTTTTCAGGGACGCCCAATGACTAATTTTGGTAAATATCCTATTAGGAGGGAAGGTGTGCTAGAATTTTGGAATATTGGAACTCTGATGTTTTAGGCGCACTAAGGCCTGTTCCAAATTTCGCGGACGGCAACCGGAAGAGAACATTTCGCGTGCCAGGACAGTGGTGTCTCCCAAATTTTTATATTGGTAATCTCTAGTGGGGAAAAGATACTAATCAATGTAAATGTGGTTGTGTGAAGACGAGTTAAGAAGGGAAAACAGCTCACTTCTTGTTGTCGTCCGCGTCTCAAAAACGTGCGTGCCTAAGCTCCCTAATGTTGGCGCGAGAGGCAAATGCCGCGCGGAGAATGGGGAAGGGCGCTGTGCACCCAGAGGTCGAATAGCCCACTTTGAATATATTAAAATTCAGTCCCAAAGAAAAGACATCATCTCGATGCTCTGGGGAATGAACTCATACAAATCCTTATATTTATTCCCCAGAGCCTCGAGATGATGCTTTTTGTTTAGGACTGAATTTTAATACATCGAAATTGGTCTATTTGTTTCAGTCGAACTATGAAAACAATGAAAATAGACCAGCGGTTGTCTAAATAAGCTTACTGTAAATCAAAATGGTGGAACCTGGAGTTGATTGTAATGTATTTACATAGTATTTTAATTTATTAATTTATCTCGGCACGGCAGTAGTACGACGTTTGAAACCAAGTCGCGCTACTGCCGTGTAGTACGACAGAGCTTATCGTGCCAAACGGAAGTGG
>NC_090890.1:23186226-23188726 GCF_036669925.1 Montipora capricornis | reverse complement strand
GGCGTCATATGTGGGTTGATTTTGTTGGTGCTCTTCTTTGCTCCGAGAGGTTTTTCTCCTGGTCTGACTCTGGTTTTCCCCTCTCCACAAAAACCAACATTTGATTTGATTTGAGTTTCTTTCGTTAGTGTCCCCAGTTATTACTCTTGTGCTAAATCCATTGACACTTAAATAAAGTTATTATTATTATTATTATTATTATTATTATTATTATTATTATTATTATTATTATTATTATTATTATTACTATTAGATCCTCCTAGGTGTTTCTAGCCGATAATCTTGCCACCCTAAGTTGGATATCATTGTAGTAACACCACTGGTTCGATTATAGTCGTTAAAAACAAAGAAGCCTGCGCGACGCTGAACGAATTCTACGCAATTAATACCCTTCTGTGTCTATGGAGACCAGGCAACAGAGCGGTCTTCACACAATGGGCGGACAAGGGTCAAGTAGGCCTGTTAGGATTCTCAAGTTGCTTTCTGAAATTAAACAAAATTTCTTAATTGGTAATGCTTTGTAAAGTAAAGCTCGACGTGCTGTTGCTGTTCTGCCGAGCAGAAATCAATTCATTGCTTTAGCACAACAGTAGCACATCAGTCGAGTCACTTGAAACCAAGTGGCGGCAACCTGGGCTTGGTCTTGCTATACGGCAGTAGCACGATTTGGTTCATAACGTCGTGCCAAATTGTAAATGCCATGTAAATACATCACAAAACTTTGCCCAGCCGATTTTTAAGAGTGGCTTATCCTCAGTGCTGCACAAGGACTGGAAAAGATGGCAGCCTTGCGTCTATTAGGGACCTTTAGATTCTAGAACGAGGACGAGAACGCGTACGAAATTTGACTGCCTGTTTTTAGCGAAAGTACTTTAAAAATGTCTAACCTGGACGATTGAACTTACTCTTTTTAGCAGCATAGGTTGCTCAGTTATTCTTATTGCTGGTAACTGAGCCTTTTCCTGATCGAAAAATGCAAAAACTACTAATTTGTTGTTGACCAGTTTTGACACGGCGACATTTTTGGGAAACCTCGTACTAAAATGACGGCACTTGTTTATGCGTGCTCATTGTTGTTCTATGAGAAAATCTCGTACTCGTAGTCGTTTTCGTCCTAGAATCTAAAGCTCTCTGATAAGAGAAACCAGCTTGTCAGGTTTCAAAGAGTCTCCCATCACCTTTTATTCCTTTGAAGTCACCTACACACGACATGATCGTCTACTAGTAGTCCATGATCGAGGAAAGTCCGGTTGCTGTAACAGTGGACAATGAAAAAGAACTGACAAGCAAGTCAAGACTAGCAGCCTTAATTTTCTTGGTTTTGCAGAGACATGGAATAACAAAGCTTGGTGGATGAGACGTTTCCCTAGCAGCCGCAGAACAAAGCGTTTCACCACAGTTGGACTTTGGACTCTCCTCTGTCAAAGCGATCGCGGGGAGCCTTGGACTCACGGATGTCGTGACAGGTAATTTGCATACACTTCAGTGTTTAATAAACAACAGGTTTACAAGCTGAAAACCTGTCCATTGAAACGAAAAGAAAAGTCTACCACTTTTTTGATATCTTATACTTCGTTAATCAGGTATCCTGAACTTTTTTGATCTTGTTAAATTTTGAAAGATGGCATTAAAATTGATCGATTGAAGGCAACACGTGACCGGTCTGCTTCAAAATCACTCAGCGCTTTATACTTTCGATCAAGGATATTATGACGTTGGAAGCCGATCGAGTCGACGAAACTACGCACCTTGTGGTAAATTCTTCGCCAGAAGATTACAGCAGAATGTCAGCGGAGAACATCAGAGTTTATAAGCGAAGATGGTATATTTTGTTCATATTTACGCTACTGAACACCACAGGGAATATTTTGTGGAATACATGGCCTCCGATTCAGGAGACATGTCAACTTGTCTTTGGTTGGAACAAGACGAATGTGTTGATCATCGGCGCTTTGCAGGCGGTGGGTTCAATTATAAGTATAGTACCTTCTGCCTGGCTTTTGGACACAAAAGGTGAGATCAAAGATTCGCTGATTCTTGAAAGACTTCAATTGTACTAACTATCGATGTTTCAGCGGTAGTTTATTTTGCTTCTTGTTTTAGAAATGGGTGAAATATACTTTCTTTTTCAACGTATCATGAATCAGAATCGCACCCTTTCTCAAGGGTAGTAGGCGATAAATTGAATTAAAACTTGAACACGATTGGTTGATGGTGTTTGCAAGCGACTTGGTGTGGAAAAAGAAAATTACTAGTGACTAGTCGCGAGCAGACTGCACAACTCTTTGTTTCCAGTTCCCCCTCGAAACAAAAGCACTCATCGTTGGTGGAATTTCCTCGAGGCACCGGCCCAAACCAACTTGATGTAGTCCTGATGAAGTCTCCTTTGCTGTCCTTCTTTTGGGGGTTACGAAAACGAAAATCCTCTAAAACTAAGATCTAAGACCTCAGACCGGGTCTTAGCTTTCATAGTACGAAAACTAAGACTAGGGTCTTATTT